>NC_056592.1:10281645-10881645 GCF_018340385.1 Cyprinus carpio
ATTAGACAGCAACTTGTCTTTTGAAAATCACATTTCCCATGTTACAAAAACTGCATTCTTCTATTTTAGAAACATTGCCAAGCTATGAAACATGTTACTTATTTCTGATGCAGAAAAGCTAGTTAATGCATTCAAGTCCCTTTAGACTGGACTATTGTACTGCACTGCTAGGTGGTGGTTCTGCATCTTCAATAAACAACCTACAGGTAGTCCAAAATGCAGCGGCTAGAGTCCTTACCAGGTCAAGAAAATATGATCATATTACCCCAATTCTACAGTCTCTGCACTGGCTACCTATTAAGTTCCGTATCAGTTACAAAATATTATCACTCACCTATAAGGCCCTTAATGGTTTAGCTCCTATGTATCTAACTAGTCTTCTATCATACAACAAACCACAACACTCTAAAATCTCAAAAAACCTCATTATTTTTAGTACCAACCATAACAAAAAACACCAAAAAAGAAAAAAAGCTTTTTCGCATTTGGCTCCCAAACTCTGGAATAGCCTTCCTGATAATGTTCAGGGTTCAGATACACTCTCTCTGTTATATCTAGATTAAAGACTCATCTCTTTGGCCAGACATTCAAATAATGCATCTCATAATCTTGGACTGCAGTTATATCTGATCAAATGCACATTATTATTCTTTAGCTTGGGTTAAACTATTTAATCTTACTTGGCTGGAACAGTAGCTACGCTAATTATGTCTCTATTTGTTAACAGTATTTTCTGTCACTAGGAATTACACAAGCTTCAGTCTGGATCCAGAACACCTGAGAAGAGATGATGCCAACCCCTCAGAGGACCTCAGATGATGCTAACCCTGAAACAACATACAGAACTACCTAATTTTATAATAATTGAATTAAATTATTATTCAATTCAATTATTTGAAGGGGACTAAAAGTCAACGTCAATGTAAAAATAAATCTAAGGAGTATATTCTCAAACTGAATGCCCTACAAAACATTTACGGTCTTGTTGAATAAGTCTTCTAAAGCAGAAATAAATATTAGTGTTATTAATGGTGTAATGGTGTTAGGTTG
Source organism: Cyprinus carpio (assembly GCF_018340385.1). Lineage (NCBI taxonomy): Eukaryota > Metazoa > Chordata > Actinopteri > Cypriniformes > Cyprinidae > Cyprinus > Cyprinus carpio. The sequence continues at coordinate 10,282,696 of NC_056592.1, forward strand.
ATATAAAAAGTCTGAGGTGGTGGTCCATGTGGCTCAGAAAAGGCTGACAAACTCGAATCGGAACACTAACACAGAAACATTATTTTCTTTAAGGTGTGTGGGAATAGATCTACAACAGAGATGCAAGTAGGTGGACAGGGACACACACAAAATGTCTGTCTCCATCAGCGGGCCCATCTGTGTGCACTGGTAGAGGGGAGTGTTCAGTGGGCAGAGGCGACCCAGCCTACTGCCCGTTGCCCAGTGACTCATTCTAGCAGCTGACAGACAAGGATGAGGGGGAATAACATGCCCACTGCCTCTGGCACAGCACAGGAAGGGGAAGTGGAACACAGCCCACACACAGAAACTTCCAGAAGGGCTTTATGTGTCTGTGAGGGGAAGGGGGGAACAGGTGTCTTGCTTCCCCTATTGTGAGATTTGGTCCAAAAATCAGTGAATCATAAAATGAGGACAAAGTTCTTTTAACAGTCACAGAGGTGCCCAGTTTAGGTGCACTAAATTACAGAGTTTTCCATCACAAGCCTGGGACTTTTAAAACCACACATTTTAAGGTTTGAATTAAACATATTTTCAGTCTGCTATTGGTTGGACATACAGATAGCCCTGCCCCCAAACTCACATCACTGGTTATTAAGGCAGGACTCTACAGGCAAAACCATTGTTTTTTTTTTTTTTTTTTTTTTTTTTTTTTTTTTTTTTTTCTTGCAGTGGTGAATTTTGGGCAATTTTGCATCCATAACATGTCTTCTTTCAGGCTAGTGGAAATAAAACCATTTTGCGGCCTTTATTTTTAAGAGTGAAATTTCCAGTTTTGTTTCTGTGTATATTCTGAAGCTTCTTCATATGATAGTTCACCCAGAAATGAAAATTCCGTTATCATTTACTCACCCTGAATTTGTTCCAAACCTGTACGATCAACTGTGCTTACACACAATCTTTAAATTGAGGTTTGTTCATATATTATTCACCTAAATTATGTAACATTTTATTCCTAAAAACATTATGTTTTTTCTGTCTGTTAAAAACAGTATCTTATTATGGAGTATATTTTGGAATGATAAAAGAGATATCCAAAATCCCCTTTGTAAAAACCTTTAACTAATACATTAACTACAGAAGACATGTAATAAGAAACAATTGTCTTAATGCATTGTAATTAATAATTGGGGGAAGTATGGAAATATCTATTTTTACCCTATTCACCTGTGTTGTTTTAATGAGAAAGAAGTTGGTTTTGGAATCCAGGTGGCATTTTTATTTCTGTGACACTGACTGAATTCTGGAGAAAAGATAAACTAAAGTTAAAGTTAAAAGATGATGAAAAGGAAGAGAGCAAGACCTCTGGTATGAATGCCCACATCCCCTGACAGGCTGGTTAACAGCAGCAGGCATATGTGAGCCACTACCTGATGACACAAACTCAGGTCACGCAACGCTGGCCAAGGTTCAGAACCAGCTGTGGTATCAGACATGTAATTTTCCAAAAGAGAGAGAGAGAAAAAAATACGATGACAATGAAGGAACCCATCTTCCTGTCAGTGACCTATTCACTGACTCACTCAGCACACTACACTGATAAGGTTGTACATAAAGCCCATTGTAGAGCATCTACGTTGAACGTCTAGATGCTTATTTTACATGCACTATGGCCAATCTGCTTTTGCACACAACCTAATGGACTAAAGAGAGATAAATAGCTAATAGCAGGGGAAATAGAGTCCATTAAATGCATCTGATTGTTGGAAACAAATAGCGAGGCTATAAGAGAGCAGGTGAGGGAGTCCACCTGGGTCCATGCAGCTCGCATTGTTACTTTTTTGTGAGTTTAATGCATCTGTACCAAAGTAGGATGGAGTGTGTGTGGTGTTTTATAACAGATGAAGAATTGAGAGTAACAGCTGTTATTCTTCCATAAAGAATGTAGACTCGAATATGACGATATGCATCCATGTTATAGTAGATAACAGATAAATAGACTGAAAAAACTAAAATGGTGTAGAAACATATTCCACTCAGAAATTGATAGTACATTTTTACATATAATTACAAAGAAACAGCAGATAACACATTGAATTAAACATGGAATTTTGAACTAGAAAGACTGAAATAGTATTTATTTACAGCTTCAGTTTATTTATTTATTTAGTTTTTACAGTGTGCTATTTTCTTTAAATACAATATACAAATTAAATGTAGGCTTCGCAACACAATGGATATTCATTTTGAAATGTGCTGGAGATGTTTTTGTTATTAAATTATTAGTGTTTTTAAAGATTAACGTTAAGTGAGCGTTAGATGACAGAAGTCTAATCTAGATGTAAAAATAAGGAAATGCGCATGCACAATTAAATATACAATATCTACTGAAACTGAAATGTACAATGAATAAATATAATACAAATAAATATAAATACATTTGAATAACATTCTAATATGCCAATACAAAGCAAGTATCACAACTATTATTTCACATTTAAGGTGAAACGGCATCAGACTAACCAAAACATTTATAATAAAATGAGCAGGATGTGTATGATGAATAATTTAATATATATTTGTCAATGCTCATCATAATGTCTTACATACATCTGTGGAACTTCATAATGTTCAATGAAGAACACAGGTTATCTCATACTTTGTACTGTAAGTCTCAACATGTGCACTTGCACACATGTTTGGTGACACACTGACAAGATCTAATAGAGCTTACTGTCCTCTGCTTTATTCAGACGTGTATTTTCACACTTAGACAAGCTCATTCAGAGTCACCAGACCCTTCCACGTCACCAGATATCACAGCTTTTCTTACCAGCGGCACTACTCACATCTTCTTTTTGCACCTGATGTAAACTAAATAAGGAAGAACAGGAATAAAATGTCAAGGGCAAATAGCCTGGCTGTCATCGTGCTTAACTCAGAGCTCTTGATGTGAGATTGGCCCGGCCGCGTTCACAGTGACTGAGACAGCCATCCATTACACATTGTCTTATTACACATCCGGAGAGTCATTTGTGATGCTCGGGAGGGATGATGAAAGTCACAGGCACACTAAACTAGAGTGTTTGTTCCATCGGATGCCCGCAGAGACGAGATAAACCAGCAGGAACAAAGAAGCTGTGAGACACTACTCCTTCCAAAGCAACTTGACCTCGCAAGGCAGATGGTTCATTATGGTTATAACCCAGAGACTGGTATTTGCAGGTGAACAGCAGGCTGTCCCAGTAATGATTTGAGCATAGAAATCTGGGTCACAGCAGTGGCACAACAACAAACAAAGTATATAGAGCAAAATAAAATATAAGAGAACAAAATATAAAAGAATGCACTTCAAAAAATGTGCAGGTGGGTTTATTTAGTTTAGAAAAGCCATAACATTTTAAGAGTAGGTTTTACAGGATGTAGGCTGATTTTCGAGAATAATTTAAAGATGAACATGAGTGTTTGTGAGACATTATTCAACAAGAACAACAAGGCGTTGTGAAGAGTGTTAATGGTTCCTAATAAAGCTGGTGTTTAAATATAAATCTTTTCTCACAGTGGCACATTATCAAATATTTTGTTATACAAGCAATGATAATGGTTCAATAGCACATTTAACCATTTTACCAAGTATCAACTAATATGAGGCCTCTTTTTTATAAATGTTTGTTCTCATATTTAAAGTATGAGCTAAGGAGAGTATATATATATAATACTTTATTATAAAACTTCATTAAATTATATTTAATATCTGTCTTTAAAATTTTATCTCATCAAGGTAGTCTGTCAAAGCACTGGTATATACATTCAGCCCGCTGTGATAAATTGAGTATCTGCCATTTCTCCCAACACCCCATTACTAAAGTGTGTGTGTGTGTGTGTGTGTGTGTGTGTGTGTGTGTGAGGGCAGGGATGGGGACTCTCTGACTCACTACTGACTCATACTCCCCTCCCCAGGGCATCAAGGGAGAAAGCTCAATTCCCCCTTCCTAACAAACAACCACACACACTCACACACACACATGTAGAGATAAGATATAACATAGAACATTAATGATCCTATGGGAAGCAATGCACTGTATTGGGGGAAAATGCACATCTGCTAATCAAACATATTTAAACATGCTAATGCATCCGAACACACAAACACGTGCAACACACCCTGATAAGAATTCCAGCAACAAAGTATGTTATAAATGGGGAATCCCTATTGGCAAAAACACAATCAGGTGACCAGCTACCATGGCAACAACCGCCTGCTGCCAGTCTCTGAGGAGCTTAAAGAGTGTAGGAGACTCATTCCCAGATCCGATGCGCTGTCAAAGACGAAAGAGGACTCCCCACTGAAATCAGCATGAATGAAGGACACATCAGCATCCAAACACTTGAACAACCAAACTAGCATCTGATTTTGATCAGTTCAGGTGCTCTTAAAACTAAGATGCTAATTTAATGCTGTTTCCATTTGCATAAAATCAACCAAATCCTCAGATTATGTGTCTCAGTTAGTAATGCCACTTTACCGAGATCTACTACATATATAAATTAATTTGACTGCAAAAATTTTATTATGCCTTTTGACCTGTAGATAAATTTTTACTATTAGGGGTCGGAGAAATTCAAGTTGGTATAGTACTATCACACTTACAAATGATGAACAAAACACAGGCATAGAGATGTGTTTTGAAAAGCTGAAAAATAAAAAAATATCACATGTGGAACGAACTTTGTGAATTCAGCCTAATTCTACCCTATGAATAAAAACAAATAAATAAAATAAATAAAAATTAAATAATTTTGTCTGCCACAATTAAGTTTTCAAATTATCTTAATTTGGGAGCTTTTCTCAGCAACAGTTTACATGTGATTAATGAAAATTTACTGAGAATTTACTCACTCTTTATGTTTATTACAAACATGCAGCTTTTCACTTCCCAAGATGTTAACTGATGGACTGCAGTTGTGTGGATTACTTGTGGATTATTGCGATGTTTTTATCAGTTTTTTGGACTCTCATTCTGACGGCACCCATTCACTGCAGAGGATCCATAGTGAGCAAGTGATATAATGCAAAATTTCTCTAAATTTATTCTGATTAAAAAACAAACTCATGTACATCTTGGATGGCCTATGGGTAAGAAAATTTACATTTTTGGGTGAACTATTCCTTTAATGGGCATATTGTGTAAAATACTTAAATAATTACATTTTTAACTCTATGGACAATCGGTCCTAGTACAAATTCAGACTATTGACGAAAATGTTTATCTTTTTTATGTTGAAGTAATATTAGTAGACCTTCATTTCACCTCTGCACATACTGCATAAAATGACAACATCATTTCATCTGAGCTATAAATGAAACCACCATGTTCTAAAGTGCATTAACTGTTAATGCAGCCTTGCAACTCTGGATAGATCTGAACAGATCTGTAAAAGCCGCTCTCTGTCATGGGAGAGGAGAGTGTCAATCAAGTGCTGAGGAAAGTAATTCATGAGTGTATGAGTCAGACAGTTTCTAATAAAAGATCCACCTGAATCAGTAAAGCCACTTTCTGAAACTAAAATCCCAAAGTTGCATTTCAAAGAAATCAGAGCTTCAAAGTTTGATGGGAGACTTAAAGGCAAGCGCCCTTAAACCAGGCCTGCTTTTGGTAATTGCTTGTCGAGTGACACAGGATATTCAACTTGACAGACTTTCAAGCTGACTGGAAAGAACAGCAGAAAGCTTTTTAGAGTGTGTTAAATGAGTGTAAATAGTGTATGTGTGGAAGTCTATATCACAACACAGCAACAGATAAATCTGCTCCACAGCTGAAAACGGACCACCAGAGGAAACAAATTAGATTCTGACTTTCTCAGATGGTGTAATTATTTCACTGATGCTTAGACTAAAAGAAAATCTCCCACATGTGAAGGGTAAATAATCTTGAAAGTAATATTTCATTCATTAAGTTCCTTAATGATGCTGTTCCGTCAATACAGCGTGATATTTGATGATTCATTCTTATAATTTGCAATAATGAACACGGCATTAGCGATGCGCAGTTATTTAATCAAACATCTGCTATCGCTGCAGTCCGAATGCAATTTTCGCCTCAGACACACACACAGGTAAAAAAAAAAAGTGATGTCCAGGAGGGTGAGTCACCATACTCAGTATGATTTACAGCCCATGTTCGTGTCACATGACCCTCCACTGTCTCTATCTGCCAGAGCTCATAATCTACAGTGTAAATGAGAAGCATGTAAATGATGGAGTGAATCATCTAATATTTGGATTTTATTATCATACTAAACAGTTGGCTGCTCACTTTAAGGAGAATGGTGAACATTACTTCCAGTTGTCCTTGTTCCTAAGGTCGCTATCACCATGGCAACCATGTAGTGTTGCTCAAACCTTTAAAATCAAGTTCATATTGAGGTTTCTAGACCAGCCACTGATAAGATTGACAGCAATGAAAACAGGCTCCTTTAGTAAATTCAACAAACTTGAGTTGTTATTCTTGTCCAGAGAACAATCACAAACCACCAAGTTAGGATTTCATGACATGATCCACACCAGATATCAGTCAAGTAACTTGTGACACCCATATTCGGAAATTATCCATGACTAAGACAAGATGACCAGGGTAAGAGAGAGAGAGAGAGAGAAAATACCTAATGAATAAGTCTATTCTGAAATGCATTATCCTCTGTGAATGGTGAAAACCTGTGCCTTGTCCTGGAAGTACTTAGCCACTCTAAATTCAACACATCTCAAAAAGTTTCAAACCACTTACAGCTTTTATCGCAGAGGCAGTACCTGAGGGACCTGAGACTTGACTGTTCTGTTCAGATGCTTCCGGAAGTTTAAAAGCAACACATTTCCTGCCTTAAGTGGCCATTTCTCTGAAGATCTGGTGCATAGCCAGTAGGATTGTGCGCCAATTTGGCATGCCTTTATAAGTCCAAAACCGTTTCTAAATTTAAATTCAAGGAAACAGAATTACCAATTAAATTAAATAAAATGTTATTTATTTAAAAAATAAATTTATTTAAAAAATTAAGAAGGTATATATATATATATATATATATATATATATATATATATATATGCTTAAATTATGCACTAGCATTCAAAATAAGAAAAATAAATACTGTTATTTAGCAAGAACGTTAAATTTAGCAAATTGACAGTAAAAATATTTATAATGCTACAAAAGATTTATTTTTTCAAATCAATGCTGTTCTTTTGAATTTTCTATTCATCAAAGAAATCTACAAAAAGTAAGAGTTAGTAAAAATTTACATAAAAATGTTAAGCAGCACAATTTTCAACATTGATAAGAAAAGTTTCTTATATGTATGTGTGTGTGTGTGTATATATATATATAATTTACATTTCAAATTATTTATATATATTGTATGCATTTAAACAGCCGAATAAATATAATGTATAAACCACTCTTCTTTCGCTCTATTAGCAGACAGATGAGAGTTTGTTCAGCCATGGGGGTGTTCTTTCTATCTCCTAACTGAACTGTGGTCTCTGAGCTGTCATTGCCGGCCGGATGAATCTGTCACAGCTCATGTCGCTGAAACAGGAACTGCCTTCCCACTCATCATGACCTCCACACACTGTCCCAGCATGCCCTGCAGCACCTGACTGTATCTATGCGCTTTCACACAGATGACATACATTGAACTCTGACAGTACACCAGTGTAAAAAAACATCAGACGGAACCATGGTTCTTTCTGATGAACAACCATCTCCTTATTGGGAAAGTTCACTCAGAAATGAAAATATTGTGTCATCATTTCCTCATCAGTCATTTACAGTTGCCAAACTTGATTCAGTGTTATTTTAGTATGATTGATATACACTGTTCTTGTTTTTGTTAATATTTTGAATTCAATTTTATTTAAAAAATATTGTTTTCATCTTAGTACAAATGTCATTGTCTCTGTCAGTTATTTATATATTTTTTAAAAATATGTTTCTATAGTTTTTAAACATTATTATTCATTAGTTTTAGTTTATTTAGTTTAATTTAAACTAAATAAAAAAAAAAAAAAATAAAATTATAAATCCAACTAGCCAAAAAAATCAAAAAAAAAAGTTCAAGTTTCAATACATCATTACATATTTATTTAATTATTAACTAATTTATTTATTTATTTATTTGTGAACTATTCATTTAAAAAAACATGCATGATAGCAGTCAGTGTAAAAGATTGTTTGGCTCTTGGGATAAACTGCAGTACATTTAGCCATTTAGGCCACTACTATATGGAACATTATAACATTACAGACCCATTTCCTCTCTCTCTCTCTCTCTCTCTCTCTCTCTCTCTCTCTCTCTCTCTCTCTATCACACACTGGATGGCTGGATGGATTGAGGTGCTACCACTGGCTGTTCTGTTCAGCATCACACAGTTATTTTAATCTTAATGTAGACACCAGCCCTTAGCCCAACTATACGCTGTCACTGAATATGAGGCCATGCCAGCCATGATTAGAGTTAGAGATCTGAGACAACACGTCAGATGCCGATGAGGTCAGGCAGAGAGTTCTGAAGAACAATGACGTGTCATTCGTTGCCTCGTGCCTCAGGGGGCCCTGTAACCCTTGTGTCCTCAAACAAGCCCCAGGCACTGTCTGCTATTGGACACCTTACTGTCACGCAGCCCATATACAGAGACACAGTTGCTGATTTTGTACCAAGGATAACAAGGCTGACTCAGAGTTTTTTTTTTTCTTTTCTTTTTTTCATGTGAACATCAGGATGTGAACATGTGACATTTATACATACACAAGTGGCAAGCTATCTATTGAAACTTTGTTTAATATGTTATATTCTGTAAAATGGGAGCTTAAAAACATTTAGATTTTAAATTAATACCAGATTAAAATACAAGTGATTATTCTAACACCACAGATATTAAATTGTGGGACAAAATTTTTCTTTATATATATATATATATATATATATATATTATTATTATATATATATATATATCAATATTCACAATATTAACATTTGTATTTATGTGTAATACAATAAATACTCCATAATCATGAGAAGGAGAGGGGCTGCGGAACCGGCGACCACTCAATGAAAAACTTTAATATCGTAACATAAAACAGCGCGACAAGCCCCTCACGGGCGACTGCCGCGCATAAACAACAAAAAACGAACCACAAAATAAAACCCAGGACTGCGTGTCTCGTCCTTCACTGTCGTCGCTCCTCTTTTGTATCCTCCCGATCTCCTCCGTGGGACTCGAGACCGGTGAGTGGAGCAGGTGTCGCGGTTACCAATCACTCCACCGGCCTCGCTCCGTTCCCACGGCTCTCGGCCCCGCCCCACTCGTCACATTTGTTTAAAATGTTATATTGTTGCAATTACATATACCCCTTTGCAGAGCTGGGTAGATTACTTATTAATTGTAATCAGTTACTGATTACAGATTACATGACAAAATTTGTAGTCAGTAATATAATCTCTTAGATTACACAGTTTTGGTAACGTAATCTGATTACTTTTGGATTACATTTAGATTACATTTGTTTGTTACATTTGTTTACAATTGCTTCTTTTTTAAGTGCAATGTATGGAAAGATAATAATTAAAAAATACTATCACTAATGTACCTTGCTCAAAACATTTAAGTGCATAGTAAAAATGAGTTAAAGACAAACAATAACAACATTACAACAACAACATTATTAAAATGAATATTAAAGAACATGAAACTCACAATAACATTGCTAAAATATATATTAAAGACCATTTCTAGGTCAAATATTTCATCTCTAAACACTTGGAAATGCATAAGGTAGTAACAATGAAGAAAAATCAACATTACAAAAAATATATTAAAGAACATGAAATTCCTGTCTTTCTTTAAAAATTAAATCATGTCTGTAAATCCAGTGATTAAAGGCTGCGTTCCCCTCCATTTTCCATTATCTTGTTACCGATTTCTTCTGAGCGCAATTCTGACACCCCTCTCCCTCTCCGCCGGAAAAACTTGAAGAATCACAAACGTATATAAGCGGCAGGTTTAATAGGAAAAATCTAAATGTTTTAAAAAAAGGAACTTAGGAGAATCAATGCATTTTGAACGACTTATACCATTGTGTAAATAATGTATATGTAATCATGTAATCCATAAAAAAGTAACTGTAGTTTGATTACAAGTATTTTAAAAAGTAGTTTACTCTAATTACAAGTACTTGAGTTTTGGAATCTGATTACGTAATCCAGATTACATGTAATCCGTTACTACCCAGCTCTGCCCCTTTGATACCTCCTTACTGAAAGCTTTCTCAAATATGTATTTTTAAACTAGTGTAATCTTTAACAGTTTACAATTTTTTTTACCCTACAGAATAAAAATATGCAACAGTTGCAAATTAGAGGTACACCATTTGTCACCACAATGAATAAAGACCCATGTAATGTGAACCTAAAAACTATTTTTAAACATTTATTGTTTTTGTTTGTTTGTTTCAGTCCTGCCCCATTTGTCACCCCATGTAACATAGCAATATTTGTAGTTTCTCAAAATTACCTTTCAAAATATAACCTATTACAGTAGTGATTGTATAAAATATACTTATAATACTAATAACAATACTTCAAATAAACTCAAAATAGCTATATCATAATTCATTACCATATGTAGCCTGCGTAGGCCTACTATAGCATTTACATGGTAACCCAAGATAAAGTGCACATAAAAAATAAAAAAAACCATTGTAATACCATGGTGCACGTATAGTTTTAGGTTATTCAAATAAACTTTATAGGTAAATATCTAAATATGCACTATATATCCATTGCTATTTTTGCTCTCTGTGTAAAAAAGAATTGTAGCAATTTAGAGCAGCGCTGTTTTATTATACTAGATACATTTGAAAGTTCTGTTAGAATGCTACACTATACGGTCATCACCTATCTAATAAAATGTATAATATATTAAAGCGTCTATGGTGTTTCCATGTTTTCTACAAAACAAAACTGGAAATCGAGGGTGTGTGACATCATTTGGCAAGCGACACAATGACACTATATGGACATGGTCCATGTCTCTAGTTAAAATTGCTTATTTCTCTGGATTTAAACATTCTTCTAAGCATTTGGGATAATGTAAGTACACAAGTCAGCAAAATATATAACACCGTTCTAGTGGTTTTTGGACATTTTAATAAAAAATATTGTGCCTTTAATTTATCCCCACCCCAAACAAATTTATAATACTTAAATTATTATTATTATTTTACTTTCATTACAGCCCAAGCATACCTATATACATACAGAATTCTTTACACTTAGGGTTACTTGAAAATGTGTCACCAAAATATGAATAAAACAACAGATAAGCTGATTCACACAGTGAACTGACTTCCCACGTGAATAGCACTGAATGGAACCTTGTGGTACATTTGAGTCTCGAGACCCGCTCTATAATTATCCTGTGTGATCTCCAGTGAATTACAATTCCTGAGTAATGACACACTGAGAGCAATTAAATAGACAGCACAAGTACCCATCATCACACTACACTCTTAATCTGACTTTTCTAAATGCAAAAATATTTATTTTCTTGTAGCTGGAGTCTTGAGATATCAGTTGTCAAGTTGCATAAGCAGAGTGAAGTAAGAGGTAAGCCTGTCCATGCCGTGAGATCTTTGGTACAGTCTCGCTGAGAGGTCTGAGAGGGAGGGCAAGAGAAAGCTTGACACTTTGTGTAGCAGAGTAGTGTGTTTTTAAAATTGAGTGTGAGAGCAGACAGGCTGCAGAGCGAGAGGTCAGCGGGGTCAAGGAGGGCAGGAAAAATAACTGATAGCAAATAAGTGTGCATGACTGAAGAGCACAAGGTGACCAGAGGTGGGACTGCAGGTTGAGGGGTGTGGGAGGAGACCATCTGGATAAGAAACCCAACTTTGAGGGCAAGTTATCTCTGTTCCAATGAGCATTGTAGTTGTAAGTATGTTTTTGTAATACATAATCATAAAAGAGGTAATGCATATAAAATAAAAATAACCGATTTAATTAAAAGATTATTTACAATAATTTTTTTGTTGTTGAAGAAAGTATAGAAAATATCACTAGAGAGCAAGAAGGAACTGTAATATATAAGAGGTTATATGTTTGATTTAATGTTTATCATCCAATGAAAACGAATCATTAGCCACCAGTGAACATCTACATGATCATTTGCAGTAAATTATTTGCATTTGTTCTTAAAACAACTCATTTGAATTTGTCCCAGATGTTGACATACGACAAACGCAATATGTTCTTCTACAAAAAGGTACAGCACAGGATGTGAGGCCTGGGTGTGATATCATAGCTGAAGCTTCTTAAAACAACAACAACCACTCAGTACAATATCATGGCAAGAGCATGAAAGGTCATGGATTTGCATGTGCTTTTGAATATGGATTCTAATATTTAATTTTCACCAGGAAGGATATTCAAAATAACAACTAGGCCACACATATGGAGGCCACAAGCATATTCATGAAGTGTAAATACATTTGTAATTCCTTTTATCAAGGACAGATATGCAATTATTAAGTCATTCAATCCAGTTGGCATAATGAATTTCGAAAGAATTGTCTAGAGTGTACACTTAGTTTTATTACAGTACCCAGTTTATAAAACACCCATTACCATTAATGCAATGAATTATTAATGAACTTTAATTAGAATTAATAATTCATTGTAAAACAGTTTTAACAGCTTTAGACTTCAGCATAAACCTCTGTAATGGTAAGACAGTGCCATTACCTCTAAACAGAGCACCCAGCGGGACAATTACAGTCTTGACTCAGAGTTTGTCAGAGCATTAACCCTGCATGGGTGGCACTAATGTGTCATTAAGTGGCTGCTGCATCATATTTACTGACAGTAGACGTCTTGTCACCTACTGAGCAAACTGTGTAAAAAAAAAAAACGCCACTGTGCACTTAAATGCTTTGGTTTCACATGCTTTATCTCATTCACACAGGTGTAAATACTGATGACTCAATGATGGTCTTGAACTGTGGTCTCAGTTTGAATATATAGAGAGTGAGTTCTTTTAGAGCAGGAAACAGCTCAATCCTTCCTGAGAATGGAGCAGCTGTTGATGTTTTATGTATAACCTTATTAGGAAAGCATATGAGACAGACTTGGCTTATGGCCTAACAATCTGACAAACATAAATAATCATAAGCAGACTGAAGTCTTGGAGCACTGACATTTGTTATGTTCCAAATCTTAGTGAAGAATTTCTTTCTTCTCTAGAACATGAACTTCAAACTCTCTCAACTGTCAAACTGTTGTGAGTAGTGATATTTGCATGTTCCAGATCGGTCACTTATGAGGTTCCATGATGCCTTTAGTTGATATAAAGCAACGTGTTAGGAGGTCATGCAACACAATGGCTTCAAAATTCTTGTCTGAGACAGGGTTATTATAGTTAAATAAAACCATAAAAGCCTTTTTCATTACTCCCTGCAATATATATATATATATATATATATAACCTATATATATATATATATATATATATATAGGATATAATATATATATATATATATTCTAATATATATATATATATATATATATATATACAAAAACCTAAACTTATTTTATTTCAGTCATTTGCAAAGGAAACATTTTTCATTTTCATTTACCTGATGTACAAAAATAACTTAAAATGAAAATTATTTAAAAGAATAAATAATAATAATTAAAAAACTAATAAAAATGACAAAAACAAACCACAAATGAAAGTAAAAACTAATTAAATTTGTTAATAAAAACTAATGTATCTCAATAATATTAAAATAACACTGGTCTGAGGTCTGTGTAATTTACATAAGATTTTTTATATTTTTAAAAATATTGTGATCAGAGACTATTTATTTGAACAAAAAAAGTGTATTTGTGATATAATATTATATAGTATTGTTGTGTAATATTATGGAATATATATGTGAAATATTATTAAAATTTATTTCTTATATTATATTACATTTATTTTAATATATTTTACATATTAATATGTTTAAAATTATAGATATAATAATTTATTTTAGAATTTTTATTTTATAATTTATGTAAAGCTGAATTTTTTAATTGAAAAATCACAAAGCTGAAAAAGTTTAATATGTTTGTGGAAACAGCAATAATTTTTTCAGGATTTTTTTAAAGATTAAAAAAAATAAAAGAGCAACACCGATTTGAAATGGAAATCTTTTATATCTTTAAAAAAAAGTGACAGTAAAGACTTTTTTTTCCATTTCAAATGGGTTGCTCTTTAAAAAAAATATTCTTTAAAAAAAAAAAAATTTAAAAATAAATAAAACATCTCACTGACTCCAAACTTTTAAACAGTAGTGAATGGTTAGAGCCAAGCTTGAAAGCCTTTTCAAATAATGTCAACAACAGATCTTAGTTCATTCATTAATCAAAAAAGTATGAATTAGCCTTGACCATACATAAATGTATTTGTATAGCTTTCACAATATATTCCCAAATAATTCATTTTCAGATCCTCTGAGTGGTTTGAATATAAACTCTTGTGCCAGCTAGACTGATCATTTCTGTGTGATGAATTCCACAGCAGGTTCAGTGGAAACTTGCTCTGCTTCTTTTCAGAGAAGGGCCTGACTCGCTGACCTCACCGAGGTTAATAATACACTCTGGCAGTGTGGACACAGGATGCTGAAAATGCCTAGGCACACACGCCGCTCCATTTGCCCAGATTATTCACTCATTTCCAAACAGCCGGGGAATTATAAAGCACCCTAAGGTTGCATGCGCAGGCTCCAAAGTGCAAGTGGTGTGTCTTGCTTTACCCCTGCACTCCGGATGTGTGTTTTGATTTATGGCTCAAAGGAGGATGTGGCACGATGACCTCAGTCCCTGACCCCAGGTCCTCTCACTCAAACAGATTGCACATAACAATCAATTTCTAATCATAACCCAAGAGTTAGTGCAAGCTCTGACCTATGCATTATTCAGCTGAGGGACAAGGGCAAGCAATGAAAGCCCCTACACACAAATCATGAATATTTAACACACATCACTGTTACCAATCTACAGTGACACTTCTGTGTAACCACAGTGATTAAACAGAAAGTTGGAACAAAAAAACTATGGTGTAGGAGTATATTTATTCTCTTTTACCCTCAATCATCGCTCACACTTGTGCTGGGAACATGTCCGACTCTGTTTCATAACAAACTGCTTAAGAGAAAATCAATAACCACAGACTGAACAAGAGTCTTGCAAATCATTATTTTCAGCCAGCAAGTCTGTGAGGCACGTGCCTGAGAAAAAGCACACGCTGCCCAGTAAACCATTTAAGAAAAACTCGATCCTGCATCTGCCAAACTCATCAACATCATTTATTATTTTCCATGATGATATATAGGTCTGATTTAAAAGTGACAACCAACCTAGGCATTAAAATACATCAAAACTAGACATTAAGACAAACATAGCCAATACATTTTTCATTGTAATTTCATTTTAAATTATTTTCTTTAATTCTATTTTTTAATTTTATGAATTTTCAATAACATGTTATAGAATTTATGTTTTTTTTTGTTTGTTTGTTTAAATGTTATTTAATTTGACGAGTTTTCAGTAATAACATTTCATAGTATAATTTTTTTTTTGGTGGGGGGGTTATTTATGAATTATTTTATTTCTTTATTTCTTTTTTCATTTTATGAGTTTTCAAGAATAATATGTTATAACTGTAAAATATTGACAATAATGGTTGTTATTTTATTGTATTTTTATATTATGAGTTTTCAATGATAATGTTGTAGTTTTAAATTATTGGAAGTAGCATAATCGCTTTTGGTATTATTTTAATTTTATTTTCATGAGTTTTCCGATTATATGTTATAGTTGTAAAATACTGACAGTAGTAGTTTTTGTTTTATTTCTCTTTAATATGTTACAGCTGACCAAAATGCAATTTTGTTACAACACTTTTTCTTCTCCCTAAAGTTCAGTATGTTCTACAAAAAGTATGTGTGGGATTTCTGTTACTACAATAAAATAATTCAGCAAAATAATTCTGATTTTCTCTGCCGTCAGTATTGAAATCTGTCCATTGTTCATTTATCACATGTATCTTGATAAACAGCAATGTTTGTGTCTTGTTTTTGCTCTGTATCAAATAATATAAATAAAATTACTAAACTTATTGCTTTCTCTTGCTTGCTATTGAGCTGAATTAGCATCAGCTGTAAAGGAACTGACCTTCATGTAACTGTTAAGAGGCAGAACAGCTCAATAAATGCCAGTAACATCAATAACCCACAGGATATTGTCATGTAAGAACACTGAATGCAAGCTATATTTCATTTAATTTAGCAGACTAAAGCTGAAGACATGAGGTGTCCATAAATAGAAGATCTTTATTCTTTTCTCAACACGATGAATGTTAATCAAGGTTAATCCTTGTTTGCTGAATAATTTCTTATTGGAAGACAAAAGTGCAACAATTTTATTTTATATATATTTTTTTAATATATTTCGTTATCCTCTATTCAGTAAATAATTTTTACTTATTATGACCAGTTTTAACAAGGATGACAAGTTTTTGTAGAGCATGAAAAACCTACTTTTCAATGTCCTTTCCAGGTTATTTTACCACATCTGTTCATAAGCTAGTCTGTCTTTAAATTCATTTATCAGCTTATCTTTGGGCCTTCTGCATCTTAAAGACCACCTTTATGCTGAAAGAGTCTGATATGTGGTATAGAGTACATTGCATGAGTACAGAGTACATTTTATTTAAAAATGTATATATGTATATAAACCACTCATTATAACAAACAAAACATAGGGACGATGTAAATAAGAGATTCACTGTGTGACAGAAACATGAAAAGAGGTAATGATTATCATATAAATGCAGTCTCTGTAGCTACTGTGTAAGCACTGTGCGTTGTTCTTTACTCATTCACACACACACACACACACACACACACACACACAAAACTCTGCATGTTTGTTGTTTTCTACTGAAAAAAATAATGTTTTAATTATATTATATTATATCTACTGAAAAAAAATTGCAACTTGTTTGTTATATTTATCTACTTATATTTATAAATTAAAAAAAATCTTATAAATTATATCGTATGTTTTAATATATTATATTATATTTATATATTTATATGATATTATATTATATTATATTGAATAATATATATAAATATTATATTATATTATTATATTATTATATTATATTATATATATTATATTATATTATATTATATTATATTATATTATATTATATTGCTATGGCTCTTTTTGACAAATGCAAAGATAACCAAATATGGAGAATATGGATGCAATAGGCGATAGGATGCAGGATATATGGTGGTCTTGCGCCATCTAGTGATACAGAGAATTCTCAGACTGAGGATATTCAAGGAACGTGGTCTCAAATCAGATTACTATTTCCTAACCAGTAAATTCATAATCAGCTATCCTCCATTTCCATTTTTGACACGGTACTAGGCCTATTTTGCTTAATGTAACAACTGCTCAACTTTAAACATGTTTAGGCAGTTAGGCCCTATTTGCAAATGCACTCTCTAAACACATTCTCATTCACTTAAACACTTATCACACTGTGATGCATTTGTGCTGCAAAATGCTAAACACAAGCGGCAAAAGTTAAACACAACTAAAGCACAGCTGTCAGTTGCCACAAAACGATTCAAAATTGTTCACACTTGTTTCTAATGATGTGATCAAACCAACTGTACAAAATATGAGCCAGTTCAGAGTGCACAAGTGGCACAGGTGACTGAATCATGATACGAACAATATATGGAAACAATCTGAGAAGAGGACATGTAAGAAGTGGAGGATGAGGAGAGAAAGAGTAAGGTTTAGAGAGCGTTATCAAGGCTGGATCTGTCAGACCAGAGGGATTTTTCTCTTTGTCTAGCAAAAAAGACAACATTAGTTGTGATGTGGACAAAGTCTTCAGGCTGGATTCAAGCACAAAGACATGATGCTGAGACAGAATGAATCTCTAATCGACCCTGATTTTACAATTGCACAAAACAGCAATTCATGATGTGTGACAAACATGAAAAAGATAACAGCGCTATGGAAGGAAAATTTATGGGCGGCGCCAGGTGCGTAGACTGCACAATTACATGTCTATATTGCATGGAGGGTTGTTTTCTACTGAAAAAAATCAATGTTTTTCTGCAGTTATATTGCTGAAATATTTACAAACATGATTTATATTCAAAATTATAAAGATGATTATTACAGACATATTATATTATTATATATTTCATATTTACTCGTTGCATTATATTGCATTGGCTCAAATGCAATTAACAAAATTGGAGAGTATACGATAGGGGCGCAGGAATATATGGTTCTTGCGCCATTGTGATCCTTCCATTTTTTCTCTGACATGATGTTGGTCGATCCATAGCATCAGCTATCCTCGTTTCCATTTTTGAGTGGCATTTATGATTCTTACTGTGTCGTTTCTACCCAAAAAAACACTGGGTGATGGTTTTTACAAGCAAAAGTCAAAAACCAACCCAAATGAAAGCGCAGTTGTCAACAAAATGATTCAAAATGTTACTGATCAAACCAACTGTACCTCCAGTGCATTTGAGTGTACTGTATGACATGCTAGGATAAAAATAGTCATTTAGTTTTATTTTGCCATTTCACACACAGCAGAATGATTCTCAGATCGCCCTGATTTCTGACATTTGGTGTCTGAGAGTGAGCTATTCATGAGAGAATATTTGACCAATCACAGTATTTTTGCAGTATCCAAGTGCTGAATATTTACAAACATTGAGTACTATTCAATATTCAACATGATATTACAGACAACAGGCCTATGCAATATATTCACCTTACTCAGTTGCAATTACTATACTTTTTTACAGAATTACAAAATTGTTCACTCAATACAGTATACTTTTTTTTCGGTAATGTTCTGGATGTTGTGTCCTCCATTTTTCTCTGTAGTGTCTTATGCATGCTCTGTAATGTTTTCTTTATTGACTCATGTGTGTGTGATCTGAGAGCACCGTTTGATTTTGAGTGCAAGTGAAATGGTTTTGCAGTGATTGATTTTGATGGAAGAGTCAGAGGTTTGGTGAATTTAGTTTGAGTATTTGGCTTTGTGTTTAAGGTTTAAAAAAAAGGGGGTGATGGTTTCAAGAAATCTGTTTTAGCAATTCAGAAAAACGGTAATATGTTCTTTTGAACTACTATTATGTACCATTTTTGGGTAAGTAAGATCCAAAGATGTACCTTTTAGCTTTTGTACATTGGGTTACCTCCCAGTGACAGCTTTGCACCTTTTATTCTGAACGAATATTGCAAATAAAATAATATATGCATATATTTCATATATAATTGCATAGTATAACATATGTAATACAATCAGCTCATTTTTGTAAAAAAAAAAAATTATTTGTACATTCTTTGGACCTGTAGTAATGTGCGTTGAAACACCGGGTGGCGCTGTTGCTCTGTTTTGGTTTGTTTCAGACTCGTGCGTTGTTCAGCAGAGACTCAGAGCGCCGGTCCACTTTACATCAACAGATGATCTGCTGCTTGCTGCAGTTGTTTGTCTGTGGCACAGGGCAGAGAAGAGCACTTCAGTCTCCGACTAACTGTGATGGAATATGACAGTTTATAGAAGCACGTGTGGATTCCCAAAGACGTCTGAAACACAGAGCCCCTGGGTGAGTAAAGTTATCTGAATGAGGCTGCCTCGCATTTAAGTGCCTTCAAGTGTGCAACAGGTCATTATAAACACCATAAAGTACAGGTAATGTCTGTTTTAAAATATTTAAATAAAAATAATAGATATTATTATTATTATTATTATTAGTTTAATGTATTTGATAAGAAATTCTTACCTTTTATATTGTATGTTTTTGTCACCAAACCTATTTCACAGCTGGTTATTGTTGTATTATATAGACATGTAGATCCCACTATGATCAGTGTGTCACTCAATTTATGATTGTGTGAAAATGTCACTCTCATAACTTGTGTGAGGCTTATGCTTTCTTGTCATCACAGACTGTGATTTATCCCTTTAAAGCAAATGCCACTCAGTTTCCTGGTGGCACTAAAGAAAAAAAATGTATTTTGTGAAGGAATCTAAATAAAACAAAAAAAAAGAGTTTTTCACAGTATATACTCTTCAATAATTCAAATCCTTCAACGTAAACCTGTTTTCCTCCTAAAAAAAAAACCAAAAATAAAATCAGAGAAACTGAGTATTGCCAATAGATTACAGTGACAACAACTTGTCAAGGGTTATGGGTGTTTGCTGAAGTAGATCCTGTTTGAAACCTAGAGCTGCCTATTTCTTCGGAATATTTAAGTTAAATATTTTGTTTAATATAATTTAGTGTTTAGTTAGTGTTTAGTAGTTTAGTTTTAGTGTTATTGTAGATTGTTCAATAGTTAAGCATTCAGGTTGTGATGCATCACATTTGTTTAATTGAGTTTGTAGTTCATTTTGTACTAACCAGTTATTTAATGCTTTTATAAAAACTGGAATGTTCAGATTCCAGAAGTTCTTTATCAGGAATGATCTGTATGCTTAAGACAGTTAACCATGTTTGAAATCCCTTGAGCTGAAGGGAATAGTGAGCTTTTAGATCTTATGAGACAAGATTACTGAAAGTTAGTGTCATGTCACATGGCATCAGCGTTTGTACTTCAGCCCTGCTTTCTTTTTGGATCATTTGATGAAACGGGGGCCTTTCCCAGTTTGATTTTGAAAGTTCAGTTTCACTAGATTTTAAACATTGTATCAGATAAATAATGTGTTTAAGAGTCAACTAACTGCATTGTGGTATTGCAAGCCAAATTAAAGCATGTATGAAATGTAACAGAGTTGACAGTTACAGTTTAATTTGACAAGTCTTGTGCAAAGGAAGCAGGAAAACTATAATGAGTAAAAATAATAATTCAAATGTATTCTCTGAGAATTTTTGTGTTTGTTCGCAAATGCAAAAGTTTCTCTGGGAAACAAAAAAGCGTTGAAGTCAATTTTTGTCTCATATATATATCTCAATCTCATATTCTTTTCCATCACCATGTTCCACAATGTTCTGTGTTGACACATAGTAAAATCTGCCTTCAGATATTCATTAAATTTAATTTATTTGCACATATGCATATCAGGGACACAGGTGGCACCTGTTTTGTAAAATGACCCTTTTACTCTGTCCTACAAAAGAAATCATGTGTCCTCTCTGCGTAGCTGTTTAGAATAGCCTGTTTTGTTCAGTGTGTTTGATACAGGGCTATAATAATCATGTGGCTCATTTGAAACTCAAACGAAAGCAACAGGACAGGAAAGAAGTATCCAAGCTGTCTCTGTAATGCCCACTTGAGCCTCCCAGCTGGGCAAATACATCACACGCTTCCAGTGTTTACTCTGTGAGAGCTCTCTTCACTTCTGCGTGAGTTATGGATCCAGCGCCACAGGCACAGGGTGCGATTTGGCCACTGTGGGTATTAACAGTGTGATGATGGAGTGCATGCACTTTGTGTTGAGGTTTATCTATCTTCAGTATCTTGCCTTCAATATTTGATGTATTTTGGAGGGCATAATAAGACATATGACTTCAATTCAGGCCAGGGTTTCCTAACCTTTTTTGTTTTATGTGCCCCCACAGTACCATCAGAAAGGCTCAAGTATTTCTTTAACATCAGACCATAAATTTCAAAGAAAAAATAACAAATCAATCAAATCAAGTGTAAAGAAATATAAAAAAAAACACACAAAAAAAAAAAAAAAAAAAAAAAAAACACACACACACACACACACACACACACACACACACACACACACACACACACACACAAATAGGCTAGTAAAATCATCATCCATATTAGTATTTAATAATATTTATTTATTTTTATATTTATATGGATAATTATTTGATCATCCATAAAATTATTTTATTATCCTATTTATTTAGATACAAGTTTAATAATTGTAATATGCAAGGTTTATTAGACAACTAGAAGAAGAAGAAAAAAAGTCACTTTCTAAGTCATTTTACAATGGCTTCATTTAATTAATACTGCTAATATAGCAAACATTCACGTCCACTCAAATTTGCACATTTTAGACATATTGCAGTGCACATAGTTTATTAGGAAAATTTACATTTTCTGATTTCTGTTTTACAGATGTGACAAAGCCAATCTCAAATGACTGATTTAGCCAACAAAATGCTGATTGACAGCATGCAATGGTTAGTTCTTGTGAGCCTGTAGTTTTGCTTAGAAAGGAAGATGGTCAGACGCTCATCATGGCTGGCTCATATTTACTTGTTATATCCCACAAGCCTGTGTTTTATTTTAAATGTGCTGATGGTTTAGTCTCAGTGCTCTCACTTTGAAACTCCTGCTGAAAGAATATGATTGAATTTGGGATGTGAGAACGCAAAACAGTTGGGTTTGTCCCACAGGAGAGGGTCTGCAGTGTCTTGTGTGAACGAATCCCCATCTGATCACTTCCATACAGATGACCAGTCATGGCCACAGCATCAGACTCAGCGGATGAGTAAGAACCACTTCAAAATATTTTACTATATAGATAAGTATTTATCTTATGTATTCATATATAATTGGCTGCATATTTTTGTCTGCAGTTCAGTGGATGAAGTTGTGTCCAAACAGACTTCGAAGATAACACTGTGTATTGTCCTGGTGACCATCATTATACTGACTGCACTTGGTAACTTGCTTGTGATGGTGGCTCTCTGTAAAGACAGACATCTAAGGTAAATCTGCTTCATATCTACATTTAAATTAGCTGTGTCAGTGTGCATTTTTGATGCTAAAATACATGTAAATTATATTTAATGTGCAAGATATCTAAAAGTAAGCAATTTGTAGGTTGATTCCCCCCAAACAGGTATCACTATGGTTCTGTAGTGTTTCATAACATAGCATAACATAGATGAGTATTTTCTATGGGTAGACGGTAGAATATTTTCTGTAGTGAACTAATGTTTATCAATGTTATCTTTTGTTAATTTACTGCTCTATATATAGGAAGAAGAAGACCAATTTCTTCATCGTATCACTGGCATTTGCAGACTTTCTAGTTGCCCTTGTTGTGATGCCCCTGGCAGCCATAGAGTTGGTCACCGGTCAGTGGAGCTATGGAGAGACGTTCTGCTTGGTCCGAACCTCACTGGACGTGCTGCTGACCACTGTATCTATACTGCATCTGTGCTGCATTGCACTAGACAGGTGAGTGCGTTTATGAGGCTGACATAGAAACATAAATGAATAACGCAACGCTGTTCTACACAAGTAACTCCTTGCGTTGCCATGGTAATATTAAGAAAAGAGGTCTTAAATTAGAACATGTTATCATGCACTTAATAGTATTGGGGCAGCAGTTTTCTATACTAGATTTGATCATATTTTTTTCTCTAAAAGTATTTTGGGTCACTGCATGCAGTGTCATATTTTTTATATCATTATATATATATATATATATATATATATATCTATCTATATCTATATATATACACTATCTACACACACACACACATATATATATATATATATATATATATATATATATATATATATATATATATATATATATATATACATATATAAAACCTATCGGTCAAATAATTGTAATAATTCGATTTTTTCCAAGTTTTTATTTTATTTTTAGGAAGTCTTTTAAGCTCACCAAGACTGCATTTATTTGATCAAAAATACAGCAAAAACAGCGATATAAGATATACAATGCTAAATATTCAGCTTCGCCATCACAGGAATAAATCACATTTTAAAATAAAAATTTAAATAGGAAAAATAGAGAAAATATATTAAAATAGAGAACTATTATTTAATATCATAATAATGTTTCACAATATTACAGTTTTTTTCCTGTTAATTTTAATAATATTTCACAATATTACTGGATTTTTTTATCAAATAAATGCAGCCTTATTTATTTATTTCTCTCTAAACTGCAGGATTTAAATTTTGGCATCCAGAAGCACACTAAAAGGTTTAAGCCCTGTAATCATGTGTAACCCAATTACAGTGTGCTACAGCGCTTTTCTGCTACCCTGCTGTGCTATAGACAAAGATAATGTCTGGCCTGTATGGTTGTCTAATTTATATTTTGTCTGATTCTTAATTTCTCTGTTACTTTGATTGTAAAGATGTGCTTTATGTACAACGATTCACTCACAGTGAACTGTACATTCAAAAACGTACGCATAAAAAAAGAAATGATTAGTTAATGTCTTGACACTAACTCCTGGGGTTTGTCAGAATGGCAGCTAATTATGTGTAATTTGCTGCATTACATATGCAGATTTTCTCATGTTCACCCATTGGGAAGACTGCAGCTCTCTTGGCCTTTGAGAGCAGCTGTGATTTATGCACTGCACCTGGTCCATATGGCAGTAACATGACTCATTCTTAGTCTCTCAAAGCCTCTCTCTCTTTCAAACAACAAATTCTGTTTATCTATCTGTGTCACCAAGTCCTTTCTCCATCCATATGCTTCCCATGACTCATGATGTCTTTGCCTCTACAGTCTCTCGTGAGCACATATTTTTCATAGCATTAGCCTTTCAAGGACAGATTCAGAATCATCTGGGTAAATGAAAGTAGAGTATGTTGGGACACATTGAATACTAAAGACATTCTGCTGCCTGAGAGCATCCATGTATCATTCTTGAGATATTTGCACTTCCTGTCTTGGGCAGGTACTATGCGATTTGCTGTCAGCCTCTGGTCTACAATAACAAGATGACGCCTGTGAGAGTCTCACTGATGCTGGTTGGATGCTGGGTCATCCCCATTTTTATCTCTTTTCTTCCCATCATGCAAAGTTGGAATACCATTGGAATCGAGAGCTTTGTAAGTGAGGAGTTGTTGTTGGATGAATTCTTCTTGCTATGCTGATGTGTTAAATTTTGTAACTAATTACTCTCCGCTAGATCTGTGTAGGATGCATTTTAAAACCAGTTTTTTGGAAATAAAATAAAATAAAATAGCACTTGCCACAAATACAAGGTACAGAAAAATTTAAAAAGGAATGATGTTATTTACTTTGGCTACACTGTAGAAAGGGTCTAAATGATGCCACTTCTTGGGTGTTACCATTTTAAGGAATGTTACATTTTTGGTAAATAAAGCCGTTATTAAAAATATAGATTACAAAATTAATTTAATATGAATTCAACTGATTACAAAACTGCTCAAAATTGAGGGTTTTTTTGCATTCAGAAAGGATGCATTCAGTTAGTTTTAAGTGATGGTAAAGGCAATTATATTGCTACAAAAAATAAAATTTTGTACTTTCTGAAAGAAATGTGAAAATGAAGACTGCATAGTGTATATAAGGAATAAATTAAAATGATTTTATAAAGGATTTAACAATACACACAGTATAAATAGACAACAGTTATTTTAAATGTTAAATGTTTTTACTATATTTTTGATCAAATAAATGCAGACTTGGTGAGCATAAGACACTTCTTTCAAAAACAAGACAAAAAAGTAGTGCATGTGAAAATTTATTGTATAAAGTTATGTTGTATGAATTTGTTTGTTGTATGTAATTGAGAAGGTCACAATATCAGATGATGAATCCATACCATATCGGTTATCAATAGTATCAGTTTGACAGATATTTGTGATTTTATTATTTTATTCTACTCAACAACTTTATATGTATTATTTATATATTTATATATGCTTAGATGACCTTTTACAATATCTAATAGGTTTGTCTTCAAAAACCCCAGTAAATGTAATCTTTAGCAAATCACAACATGAAAATCCATTTACATTACAATGTTGCACTTGTATATTCACTTGTAGCAAGTTTTTAGTGTTTTATTTTTAATTTACTTAGATACAATAGCATTGAAATATCAACCATTTATCAGTTATCGACCATAACATGAAAATAGTTTTCAGTTATTGGTATCAGCCAGAATTTTAATATCAGTGCATCCTTAATTATGTAAATTTTTTTGTGTGTGTTTTTTTATTATATTTTTATTTCCCAGATCGAGGAAAGAAAGTTCAACTCTTCCCATAATTCAACTTGTGTGTTCATGGTGAACCGACCCTATGCTCTGGTGTGTTCGGCCGTGGCCTTTTATGTGCCGCTGGTGCTGATGGTTCTGGCCTATCAGAGAATCTATGTCACCGCTATGGGACACGCTCGGCGAATCGGCTTACTGCATCGGGCCGGCTCGGCCCCTTCTTCGACTTACCCCAACCACGATCAACATGGTTCCAATCACATTAAGAACGAAACTAAGGCGGCCAAGACACTGGCTGTCATCATGGGTTGCTTCTGTCTGTGCTGGGCACCCTTCTTTATCACCAATGTGGTGGATCCCTTCATCAGTTACAGTGTGCCCTGGCAGATGTGGACCGCTTGGCTCTGGTTGGGTTACATCAACTCGGGTTTGAATCCGTTCCTGTATGCTTTTCTGAACCGGGCTTTTCGGAGAGCCTTCCTTATGATCCTGTGCTGTGGAAATGAGCGCTATGCCCGGCGGGGGGGCTTTAGTCCAAGCAGACAGCACTCAGAGTCTGTCAACGGAACCTCCATTTCTCTCAGGTACAGTTAGTCCCTCTTGAACAAACTGAGCTTTCAGAAATGAGTTCTTGGAGAAAAGAGATGAAAGATAACCTTATATATGAAAAGTGCGTGTAAGAATGTTGGTAAAGTGCTCTTGTTGGAGATTTCTGGTTGGACACACTGCACCATTAAAGGGAAAGTTAACCTTCAGTTGCACTATGCAAAAAACACTATGCAAGTCAATGGGGACCAGCAACTGAAGGTGAACTATGCCTTTAAGACCCTTTTTACTTTAGTTGATATATAAAATACATAAACATATATACAAAATAAAAAAAAAAAATATATATATATATACACACAAATATATACTATATATATATATATACACAAATATATACACAAAGCATATATCTATTCAAACTGTATACAGAGTTCAAAACTTTGGAGTCAGTAATATTGTGAAATACTATTAAAATTTATAATGAAGGTTTAATTTATTCCAGTGATGGCCAAGCTGAATTTTCAGCAGCCATTACTCAAGTATTCAGTGTCACATGGTCCTTCAGAAATCATTCTAATAATCATTCTAATATGCTTGCTACTCAAAAAAAAAAAAAAATCTTATTATTATCAATGTTAAAAATGGTTGTGCTGCTTAAACATTTTGTGTAAACTGCACATTTTTAAGTTTCTTTGATTATTTGAAATAAATGTCTTTTGTTACATTATAAATGTATTTATCACTTTTGATTAATTTAATACATCCTTGCTGAATAAAGGTATTGATTTCTTTTTAAAATTACTGACTCCAATCTTTTGAACGATAGTATATATATCATTTATGTTATTGATGTTTAATATTTCTGAAATTAGGTAAGTTCACAATTTCTGTATCAGTGATCTTCTATTAAGCATCCATGGCTAATCTGTATTTTTACTAATATTTAATTTTCCATACTTTCATAGAAAAAGAGAGAGTGTGTGGTAAAAAAATACAATATTAAGTCAACTAAAGCTAAAGTATTGAGCTAAAGTTCTGCTAAATGTTTCATCATTCCACTCACAAAAAGTATTATGTAAAATTTAAATGTAATATGCCAATATATCTAATCAATAATGATTATTTGAATGGTTTTGCAATGTAAGTATCATAGTGTACAGCTTAAAATGCAACCCTCAGTTACAGTATGTACATTATGTAATGGGGGTCCTTGTTCCTTCTCTATCTATCCTTGGTCCGAAAAATGTTGAAGATGATAAAAATGTTAGAAATGATAATGTCACTGTAATTTTAGACTATCTTAGACATTATCATAAAAATTATCTTTATAAAACCCATTTAGAAACATGCTAATTCCACACAGGCTTTTACAAGACACTTAAAAATGACATAATCGGCTGGAACACGCTCAGTAACTTTGAAAGTGAAAAGCTGCGTTTAGCCGCAAGAGCTGGTAGAATATTCAGCAACAAGTCTTTCCACGTTTCCAGTTGTTTTTCTCCTCATAGTTTCAGACTGTTTTAAGTGGGCTTTGCCATTACAAAGGCAATTACCCCCACACTGGTTTTGCACAAGTATATATGACATCATTGCGGCTCTTGATCAAAACAAAAGCACATGGTTGTGACCATGCAATGTTCATCGCTGTGAAACTTTATGATCTGCGTAAAACAACAGAGGCATTTTAAATACACCACTATTTATTTTCCCGTCTTTTATTTGTGCATTTCTATTATTTGTGTGTTTTCCACCCCAGGCGAAAGAATTACTTCATTGATGTTTTGACCTTTCTGATTTTTATAACTAAGGCCAGTACTCTGAGTGTCTACGCTCAGTGGTTTGCAGTCTCGTCCTAGCAAAATACTTGTCGTTTTATGCACCAATATAATGGGTGTATCCTTATGATTTGCTTTGTTACAATGATGTTTTGGGGAATTATTCCCCATTTTATTACTGTTAAGTGGCTCTAGACAAACCATGATGTTTGGTTTGCATGAGTAGTCTTCTTTTTTAGGTTTTAGTGTGGTGTAAACCCCATGGCCAGCCACGTGGCATCTTATTTGATGTATTTTAAGTCTCAATTTGATGTATATTATTCTTTATCCTCAAATTAACTGTTTTTGACATTTTGACATATTATTTGTAATTATAATAATTAAATTTTTAATAGTTTTTCCTGCATTTGATGGTAGAACTGTATTAGCTGAGCCACTAAAACAGCTTACCTAAAAGCATCTGATAAACCAGCATCTACCATTTTGGAGAAAATAATGAATTTGATCAGAGATAATTTAAAAATAACATGTTTTGACTCATAATTGCAGTGGCAGGTATTATTTGGGCAACCAAATGGCATTTTCTTGATCAGGTTAACCTCATATTTTGAATTAAAATCATAAAAATAGTGCAGTCTATAACAATCTACCCAACACAGATGACAGCCAATAATGTGTTCAAAATATCCACTGAAAAAAAAAAAAAAAAAAAAAAAAAAAATTACATCACATCACATTTTTTTTCTAAGGTATTTTGATAAATTAAATAAAAGCAGTATAGATCATCTTGACTAACATTTTTGATTCATTACTTTGAACTCCAAACTGATCAATTAAAAAAATGTAAAATGACATATATGCAATTTCAAGCAAACTGAAAAACAGGGTACACAAAATAAATGTGTGAGATTATGGTACGTGTTTTCTTAATGGATAAAATACAATATTTCTGAAGAAAATTGTCTTAATATATATAGGCTATATAATTATCATCAGTAGTGAACATTAAATAAATTATATTTTGAATAAAGCCTGCTATATTTAGCTGCTACTGTTTAACTTCAGTGGTTTTTTTTTAAAGGCTTGATTTCATCTTTGCTTTTCCTGAGGCAGCTTGTGCCAAAGATGATCTCAGATGATGTTTCTCAAGGAAGTTAAAATAATCGTTGATTCTCAGATTTACCCCCCACTGAAATGTACTTCGCTGTTGATATTATTCTATCCAAATTAATAGTAAACATTTAGCTCACTTAATTGCAATGTTTTGTTTTACAGCAGCTTTCAAATGCTATAAATATAAGGATTTAGAGTTACACTTAGTCCCTTTCGTTGCTGCAGAATCTGTCCTTGTGCAACACGAGCGAAAACACAGCGAGAAGTGTTTTTTTGTTTTGTGTCTAAAAGCTACAGCCTTGATCCCCGCATGAAGTATTTTAGCACAGCATTTTTCCCTCTTTGTTCATTATCAGACTGATGATTGGCGATGCAGAAAAGGTGTCAAAAGACACATTTCTCTCTGGTTCTGTTTCCATAGAGACTTCTCTAATGGTCACCATCCAGCAAATCTTAACCATCAATCACAGCCTTTCACAATTTCCATATTCGACACATTTTTTTTCCTAGAATGTTCCCGAGGTACCTCTGGAATGTGACGTTTTCCCAACCAAGGAACATTTGGGCAGATTAGCGCTATAGCCATGTGGTTTAAGTCCGCTCTCTACTCATGCGGAGGGCTTTGAGTTGAGCTTTCTGAATCTGTTCAGTGGCAGCCGGACTCACGTTTTGTTCGGTGTGACTGAAAAAGCTTCACGTTTGTGAGAGGAACTTTGGACCTTTGGCTCAATCAGAACCAGGTACCGCAAAAGATTGTGGCATTCCAAGAACTAATAATGCAGGACTGTGTCCAAAACCTATTCAGAAAGACATGTACATGTTAACAAGTTTGAAGGTAAACGTCTCAGCTTTCAGGTTCAGCCAAGGTCAAATCAAATCCTCCACACAGCCGTGAAACACAAAGCCAAGAAATAAAACCAAAACATATGAGAGAATGTTTTATTGTTGCTCTTCAGTCTAATAAGGAGCATGATAGAGGAATGAGAACATCCTGATAGTGTTCTCTCGCTGATAACTTCTTGAATAGAAGCTGAGAGGAAGGTGGTCACATGTTTTATGGCCCTATCTTAGATTAAGGACTTTGTTGTTATTGCAGGCTATAAAAACGTCCCGTTAGAGAGAGATTAAATTAAATGTGATGCAGCAGCCCTGCACCCTGACATCACTTTTATTCAGAGACGGACAAACCTGTCTTAACACATTTTTAAAAAAGGGTCCAACCTGTGATTGAAGCCATTTTGACACTTACTCTGCCTTGTGATGAATTGGACACTGCAGTAAAGGCCTTAAATATTGATTGTGATGTTTTAGGGTGTCGGCTGTAATAACTGTGTAGTTTTAGTTTTTGCCATTAAGATCTCAGACAGTTAGAGTGGGTTAACACGTGCAATGGGTTAATGTGTCCGATTGATTTTACAATGTACTTTACTAGCTTTCTCTCCTTGCTGAAGCAGTTATTAGCTCAAATTGATTTTAGAAGTGGCACTATTTTTTGCAACCCACTATACAAATAGTGCGAGTGATGAGCAAACCTCCTCGCTGTGTCTAAAAGAAGGCATAACTATCAAATATATAGTTATTATTATTAATTATCTTGAGATGATAAACTATTCAATTATACATAGCATATCTTAAAAGGTAGAGTTTTATGTAGAGTTGTTGTTGTTAACTACAAAACTAAAATGGTTAAAAATAGTCTTTGGTCATTTAAATAAAATGGAAATAAAATATTAATATTACATGAAAATCTTTAAAAAATTGAAATGTTGTTTGGGCAACTAACTCAAATAAGTACTAAAACTACTAGAACTGAAATAAAATTGATTTAAAGCTTTATAGACATATGAAAAAAAAAACGAATTAAAAAGCACATAACAAAATTACTCAAACTTAATGAAAATATAAAAATAAAAGCTAATTAAAATAATAAAAAATATGAATGATAACTATTAATAAATCCTAAAACGATATTAATTAGTACTACTATAATAGTATATAAATAATACTAAAATAACACTGTTCCATAGACCACGAAAGTAAATGGTGGCCAGGGGCTGACAGCCTCCAACAAATTACTAAAGAAGGACCACGAAAGTATCATTGCGGTTGTGTGATTTGAATATGCATATGCATATATGAATTTTTGGCACACCTTGATCTGTGCCAAAAAAAAAAAAAAATCATGTGTTTTTCACACAAACTATTGTATGGCTTCTAAAGACTTGGACTAGATTGCCTATATTATATGGTACTTTTTGTCGTATTTGGAGCTTGAAGCCCTTGGTCATTAAGAAAACAGTATGAACATCCTGCTAAATGTTTACTTTTGTTTTCCATGGAAGAAAGTAAGTCACACAGGTTTGAAATAACATGATGGTGAGTGAATACTATTTCAAACTATACATTTAAATATCAGCATTCTTAAAGACCCCTTATTCATTTAATAATTTCTTTGATAGCTATTAAACAGCTTAAATTGAAAACAGTTAGATAATCACTGGTACCTAGGCAGTAACCTGAACACATTGTATCTCTACCGTTTCTCTTGTGAGTCTAAGTGAGGTTCGGACTGAGCATTTGAAGGGTATCCGATATAACCCACTGCTAAAGAGGATGTTTCCATGTTTGGTCAAAACTGCACCAGTTTCACTCTCAGCTGCACCAAATCCTTGTGTTTCAGGTTAATGTCAGGTCAGGCTATGAGCTGGTCATCAGACTAATGGATAGGGCCTTACATGCGTATCTATTTTAAATCATTGCCCCCATGGTTTTAAAAAAGGTTCACAGGGAGTCACATTGATTATTACACTCCTTATTTATAGCCCTGTCACTTTTTTCAAAACATTTCGCAATCCTTGTTAGTTTTTTTTGGGCCTTATTTTATAATCCTGAGCATTTTAGAAATGTTGTTTATTTTAGATTTCGAAGTGCTAAATCTAAATTCTGATTAAATTGTCAGATAATTCAAAATAAGTCAAAATATATCTCCAGTCAGCATGAAAAGACAGTTTTAACATTGTTTTGTATTTCTTGTTTTCATGCCAATGGCAGATTGTTCAGATGTCTAGAGGGTTTGTTCCCCTGGTGTCCGTGTGAACATATGGATCCAATGTAAAGGCAGGGCCAGATTTGTCAGGAATGATTATTTAAACATAGGAGTACAACAGATATATGGCCAGGTGGAATTTCAGTTTATGGCCTCTTTTTAATTTTCACCGACAACTTTGAAAATGTTTTGTTTTGTATCATTTCTTTTCTCACGCAGAATATGCACGGATTACTAGAAATGCGGCTTGATAGATACAAGCGAGGAATCTGTATCCTCTTGTGGACTGATTTGTTACAGATGTCTGGGATGTTTTTAAGTGATCATACTACTTCGATATCAAAATGAAGGTTTGTTTGGTTAGATATATCTGCACACATTCTCTGGACCATTCTTGTTTTTGACCACCCGTACTGTCTGTTTTATCTTTAGGAAAGTTCACAGTAAGCACAGCGCGGTTTGCTGTGAAAGTAAACTTGTGTGCTCAGTTTCAAGTCACACTTTTATTATTACTGTATACCAAAATGGAAATTGGTCATGAATAAAAAAACAAAACAAAAAAATAAAAACCTATTCATGAAGAAGTGCAGAGGAAATAACCAGCGGATAATGTTCAATGTGTAATTTATATGTGAGATGCAGTCACAGATGACTGAGATAGACTAATTACTGCACTCAGACTTAATTACGTTAAGAGCAGAAGGGTGGGTGATGTTCACGGATTGTTCCTCTTCTCTGGCATTAATTGGTCTGTGCAGTTACTTGTTGGATTTTATATGCCCATTTGATTCTGTTTCCAATCAATATCTGCAAATAATAGAGGACGGTGTTTCTCTGTTAATGTACAGTCAGCCGGTCATTATCGCAAAATAAACCCTGATGGGGTAATAAGGACACAGAAGAGGAATGGAAGACATGAAATATTAATTTGAGTTAACCAGAGAATCGCCTAGCTTCAGCTAAGAGAAGAAAAATAGTCCATTACACTTACGAAACAACTGGACTTGTGAGAAGACAAACACTGCAACAATCTTACTGTAATTAGAACTGAAGTCATCTGAGGTCATTTTGTCTATAATTGATAAATGAGAAGCTAGTTACGCTGTTATGAAATGAGTATATTAAAGTATTACTGATTTCAGTTAGGGTACAGTAACATTTGCGAAATTTCAGCAACATTTTGTGGGCAAAATTTCTAAATTTCGCTGAGCGATATTAAATATGGCCACACCCTAAAGGCACATTTGCACAGTGAAATGCAGTCTCAATAAGAATCCCCTCGATTGGAAATTTGAGGGACGAGATCCCTGTGCAGATTTTGCGTTAGATTTGCAAGTTTCGTCACACTGACCAATATTAAGCTGATTAGTTTGGACCTGGTCACGGTGCTTAATCCATCACTACACTATTGACAGTGAAGAATGGACAAAAACAATTTTGTATAAGTTTCACAAATGTGAATTTTACCTGGAAGAGCAGACATGGCTGGATGGCGCAATGACCAATCAGAAAAGAATATTCCAGCTTAAATACAAGTATATTTTTCTTCACTTATTTTTTATTTTCTCTTTTCACCCTCATCTTTCTTTTCTGTTCATCTCTGGGCATGTTAAAAGATTTTTCTATAGCTTATAGCTAAGGCCAGAAACGAGAAGAGGACAGAGATCAGTGAAAAAAGAAAGCTTTGAGGCAGAGAGGCTGCTCTTTTTACAAAGTTTTCAAAGCTCAAAGTCTGCCTGGCCTGTAGTAGGAATCTGTTTTGGCATATGGAGAGAATTATTGGACATTAGGAGTATAATGTAGCTCATAAAGCGGGGAACTCATCTGAACTGGATTACTGATCTTATCAATCTCAGTCTTATTATAGAACAGTTCATGAGAACGGCCTGAAAAAGGTTTCAAGGCATGTCTGTCGACCCAAAGGGTTCCTCTTTTCTTTTGGGAGATTAATAATAGTTTGAACTGATTGCTAACTGCAAAATTATTTAAAGATTATTTTTAATTGGAGCTTAGTGAAAATTTGAACATCTGGTCAGCAATGCAACTTAAAGGGATAGTTCACCCAAAAATGAAAATTTACTTACCCTCAAGTTGTTCCAGACCTGTATGAATTTATTTCTTTGGGTAAACATACAATAAGATATTTTGAAGGATTCTGGTAACCAGTTGCTGGTATCCACTGATTTCCATAGTATGGGGAAAAATATACTATTCAAGTTAAAGCGATAGTTCACCCAAAAATAAAAATTTGTTGTTTATCTGCTTACCCCCAGGGCATCCGAGATGTAGGTGACTTTGTGTCTTCAGTAGAACACAAATTTGATTTTTTTAACTTCAGCTGCTGCAGTCTCACAGTCTACAATGCTTGTCAATGGTCACAGAAACTATGAGAGAAAAAAAAAAACATGCACAAAAAAATATAAATTAAACCCTATGGCTCGTGACGATACATTGATGTGTAAAGACACAAAACGAACGGTGTGTGCAAGAAACTGAACAGTATTTATATCGTTTTTTTTACCTCTGATTCACGCAATGTCTGAACTGTAATAACACTTGTGAACGTGCTTCACAGCAGCCTGCTTCATCATCTTCTTCTGGGTTTATGGCAGATTGCAGACTAATAAGTGCATTACCGCCACCTATCTCTCAAGTGGACCATTAACACTCTATCTACAATATCAATCGGGAGTGTCAATTCTCCACTTGAGAGATAGGTGGCGGTAATGCACTTATTAGTCTGCGATCTGATGATGCAGGCTGCTGTGAAGCGTGTTCACAAGAGTTCTAACAGTTCGGACATTGCGTGAATCAGAGGTAAAAAAACTATATAACCCGATATAAATACTGTTCAGTTTCTTGCAAAGACCGATCGTTTTGTGTCTTTACACATCAATGTATCGTCACAAGCCGCAGGGTTTAATTTGGATTTTTCTGTGCATGTTTTTTTTTCTCTCACAGATACCATTAACAATCACAATAACTCTAATACACAGAAACTTCAAAAGTTAAAAAAAAAAAAATCATAATTTGTGTTCTACTGAAGAAACAAAGTCACCTACATCTTGGATGCCCTGGGGGTAAGCAGATAAACATCAAATTTTCATTTTTGGGTGAACTATCCCTTTAATGGAGCACAGCAGCTGTTTGGTTACCAACATTCTTCAAACTATCATCTTTTGTGTTCAACAGAAGCCATTCCTAAAGGTCTGGAGCAACGTTAGGCTGAGTAAATTTTCACTTTTTGGGTGATCTGTGTCTTTAAAAAGTCACTGTATGTCTCGACAACTTCCTAAAATTTTGAAGACCTTAGAAAAGTTCCTATTTTAATATATTACCCACCACATTAATGTACATAATGTACAACTGACAAATAACAATCCTGCTGCATACAGTTGCAAGGCATTCTGTGAGTAAAGCTAACAAGGTTTTCATTTTTGACAGTTGATTTGATAACAATAATTTAATCAGATTTTACTCTGACATTCAAGGTTAATCTCATTTTATTCTGGGCAGCAGACACGCACAGATTTAC
This sequence comes from Cyprinus carpio, assembly GCF_018340385.1. Lineage (NCBI taxonomy): Eukaryota > Metazoa > Chordata > Actinopteri > Cypriniformes > Cyprinidae > Cyprinus > Cyprinus carpio. The sequence continues at coordinate 10,318,774 of NC_056592.1, forward strand.
TTATTATAAATCAGCATTCATTTACAAATCAAATGTATCAGTGAAGAATAACATTTCCATTCTACCCAAGTTAATTTGCTAGTTGCATTGTAAAACTTTGTTACTTTGTTAAACCACATGATTATGAAATGTGTATTTTTAGATACATGTACTACACACCAGTCTCACATTATTCAGACTGTGTAGTTATATTTATTGGCATAGTCTATAAAAGAACAGATATTTATAATGGCTACAGTGGCGCAGATGATGAAACGTGTTTCGTACCTAACTTTTTTTTCTCCCTTTTCAAATTTCAAATCACATAAAAAACAAATCACATCATAAACAAAAATCAATTTCAATGAAAATCAAGGAAATAATCAAAAGGTTGAAAATAAAGTATCGTGTAGGTGTAGGGAGGGCTTTATCGTCCCAATAAGGTGGCATGCCACTAAGGTGCATCCATTTAATAATTTTAATTAAAATTATAATTAGCAGATAAGTTATTATGCATATGTTTTGAAAAGTACTAGTGTGAGGTGTAGCATGTTTATGTAAAAAGTAGTATAATTAGCAGAAAATCCTGCTATTTTAACATAGTGTAAATAGCATCTATCACTAAGAAAATATGCTCTTTATGTAAATATCCACTTAATGTAAATAGCCTCTATCGCTTACACTGCAAATAGCCCCTATCAAAAAAAAAAAAAAAAGACTCACTGTCATATTGTTCAAAACATGTACGAATCCAATTGATCTGGTATTTATGGAATAAAATAAAAAATAAAAATAAAATAGGTAATTGTGACTTTTTATATCATGATTCAGACTTTTTTCTCACAATTCTCAGAATACATTTTTACATTTTGTTGTTTTTGGAAGCTTGTTTGCACTATTGGATAAAAAATAAAAAAGGTAATTGGGACTTTATTATGAGTTTATCTCTAGCATTACTTTTTTTCCCTTCCAAATTACAAGAAAAAGGGCAGAATTTTGAGTTGTATGGACCTTATTGGTGCTTGACAGATGTGTTCACTATAAACTATATTTGTATACATGAAAAAGCCCTGTATAAAATTATTCAAATTATTCATTTGTCCTGTTGTTTACAGTGGAAAAAATAGCATAGGAACAACATAAACAATGACAGAATTAAAATTTTTGGGTGAACTATCCCTTTAACAAAATTTGCATTTACTTGCAATAAACTGAGAGGTCAAGCCTTGTGTCAAATTTTAAGAGGGAAGGAAAGCCAGTCGGAGAGATGAGAAAATGATGAGGAACTTCATGAGTTTGTGGCTTGTGTGACAGTCAGGCTGAGAATTCCTCAGTCTTACCCTGCCGACCCTCTGCCAAGATTCGCTCGAGTGCAACTCACATGAGTCAATCACACCATACTCCCCCGGCATACTTGAACCCAAGACACATTCTTTCAGCTGTTTCACTCCACCAAACAGCTGTTGTTGTGCTGTATCATGGTTAAATGAACAACATGCTGAGGACAGAACCATGTAGAGCCCTATTCATGCAAGACACACGGGATGTGACACTTAAGCTGTCCGTGTTGAGGAGTTTTGTAGTGCTCAGCTTAAATGCATGATAATGTGTGACTGGGTAGATGTGCAAAAAGTGTGAAGTTTCATCCTAAGAAGATCTGCAACGAGCTTAGGTTCACCAAAACCTGCTGTAGTGCTGAGATAATGCAGAACAAGTGCTAGTTTTAGAGTTTCTGCCCCACATTCTGCTCCTCCATGATTATGGTTTCTTTTTTAACATTAACATTTATTCAGCAAGGACACATTAAATTGATATAAAAATGACAGTAAAGATATTTATTTTTGTTTCAAAAGATTTCTATTAAAAAAAAATGTTTTTTTTTTTTATTCATCAGAAAATCCTGAAAACATATGAGTTTCCAAAAAAATAAAAAATAAAATAATAATAATAATAATAATAATAATAATTAAGCAGCACAACTGTTTTCAGCACTGATAGTAATAAGAAATGTTTCTTGAGCACCAAATGGACATATTTAATGATTTCTGAAGGATCATGTGACACTGAAAATTCAGGTTTGCCATTACAGGAGTAAATTACATTTAAACATAAAAATAGAAAACAATTATTTTAAATTGTAATAACAGATCACAATTTTACTGTTTTATTCAAATAAATAAGAAAAAACATTAAAACTTTTGAGCAGTATTGTATGTATTCCATTTTAGCAAAACATTAAAAATTCAGGTAAATCAACCCTATTAGGAGTTTTGGATGAAAGCTACATTTATTCAAAAATTAATAATTAGTCACAGATGTCATCTAAATGATAAATGTAACACAGAACTGAGCATTGTGAAAGTTTTCTTTTTGTCTCTCTTAATGGATTAATGGATGTGCACCATAATTGTGCAAATACTCTTTAACTTGGTTTAATTAGATGTTAATGGATGTCTAAATTTAATCAAATTCTCTCTAAATCACAAACAAATCTAACAACAGCTAAAATATAAAAACCATTAATAGAACCCATTAAGGAATAACTGAAACCAATCTAATAACAGCTAAAAGGTGTACTGATGAATTGAACCCATTAAGGAATAACTTGATGTTTCTAAGCAATCATAACAGGGATATTTAGAGAGTGCATGTCCAAAGTCAGTCAATAAACAATCCATAAGGCTATATATGTTCAAAGAATCTGTTGCTCCGATTGTGTCTGGTCTGGTTCTGTCTTTTCTTTTGATTTGTATTATCCTGCTCATCTGTTTTTATTCACTGTGCATTGGCATTAACAGTATATATTCTTTTTCTTAGGAAACCTACAGCAATAAAAGGAGAAAGAAATGTGCATTGAGCTGCATTTGCTTTTTCCCCCAAGAAAGCTTCTTTCCAACAAAGCAGAATATAAATGTATGTTGTTGTTTTTTGTCTTCAGATTGTCATTTCTTCAAAACCGAAGGTACAGCAACAATTCCAACCGATTTCTGTCATGCGAGCTGGAATCTCAGGAGTCTGTAGGTGCATCATAGCCAAGAGTTCAAGTGCCTACAGATGTAGCCTGATGAGAACATACAGACAACAGCCTACATAGGAAACGTGTCAAATCAAGAGACTTCATTGCAGTTTTCTTTTGATGATAAGTAACAAATCACAAAGATTTAAAAACAAAAACAAAGCCATCATCATCATCGCTTTTAGTCAAAAACATCCATAATAATCAGTAAACAGTCCTGGGATAGAGGACTTGTATTTTAGCCCAGGAGTGTCAAATTCAGTTCTTGGAGGACCATTGGTCTTCTGAGTTTAGCTCCAACCCTAAACACACTTGAACCAGCTAATCAGGGTCTTCGGGGATTACTAGAAACTTCCAGACATGTGTTTTGAAGCTGGTTGGAGCTACATTAAGCAGGACACGTGTTTTAGCCAGAAACAGCAGTTTAAAGTTAAAAACATCTTAAAGATGGATTTCTTTCTTACAAACACAGAGCTTTTCACTTCACAAGATGTTAATTGATGGACTGGAGTCATGTGGATTATTGCGATGTTTTTATCAGCTGTTTGAACTCTCATTCTGACGGCACCCATTGGAGAGCAAGTGACGTAATGCTAAATTTCTCCAAATCTGTTCAGATGAAGAAACAAGCTCTTCTTATTCTTCAGCAGCTGTATGGAGTTGTCAACGTACTGCTTCTCTTTTGTAGTCGTTCTTATCTTTTAAGTTAGGAGGAACATTTCTGCTTCAGCTGTAAAGGCTAACAATGACAAATGTATACTGCTCAGCAGACAGGTGCAAACGCCTTGTTAATTAAGCATGCAGTTATTCTTGCATCCATTGAATCTTAAACGCTGATTTTAAGACTAAGGAGTTGAGACTCCCTCTTTATTCATCAGTGTATTTATGTTGTACATGTACAGTTTTGACTTCTGTGAAAAGAAGCAGTGGCTTGTCACTGTGTGACATTTGTACTTTTATTGTATCATGGTGTAATCAAACGTAATTTAATGTACAGTGTATCTGGACGATGAATCTAAAAAAAAAAAAAAACGTCAAAGTTTGATAAAACTACATAAAAACGACATTGTTATTTGTATGTGTTTGGCACTTCTCATCCATTGCATACAAGCTGATGTTTGACTGATGTGTCATTGTTCTTTCCATTGTGCTCCAGACAGCTAGACAGAGGTTCCTAGGAGACAGCTAAATGATCAAATATTTAATTTTGTAATGCTTCATATGGCCTTGAAAGCATTAGCTTGATCATGCCATTACATTGTTTTGCCCAAATGAGCCAATTAAATGTCGAGGCATCGAGTGCCACTCAAAAATTCAGACTCGACCATCAAAGATCTAAATTACTAGCCATTTGTGAAACAAATGTGAAGATGATTTCAAACAAAGTTTTAAAGCAGCTATTCCATCATGAGCTACACAACAGATGTTTATGCTCTGCCAGTGACAATCAACCAAATCTCCGAAGCACTGCTTTGACACCCACTCACAATACACATTACCATTCAAAAGTCTGGAGTCAGTAAAAGGATTATTTTTTTTTTTTTTTACACGGTCTCTTATGACCACCAAGATACGGTTTAAATAAAGTAACAGTATTATTGTGAAGTTTTATTCCCATTCAAAACAGCTGTTTTCTAATATAACCCATTTAGAAAATGTAATTTATTTGTGATGGCAAAGCTACATTTTCAACAGCCATTAATCCAGTCTTCAGTGTCTCATCATCCTTCAGAAAGCATTTAAATATGCTTGATTTGATGCTCAGTGAACATTTCTTACATAATCAATGTTGAAAAATGTTGCGCTGAATTTTGTGGAAACAGCAGTAAATTTTTACAGGATTCTTTGATGAACTGAAAGTTATAAAGAACAGCATGTACTTGAAATAGATTCTCACTTTTAGTCAATTTTAATGCATCCTTGTGGAATAAAGGTATTACATTTTTACTGACCCCAAACCTTTGAGCAGTAGTGTATAGTCACCATTCCTAGTAATTCAGGGTAGAGATATTTAAAGACCTGCACAGTCTTAAAAAATAAGCCAATTTTGAAATGTATTAAGAAGCATTTTATTAAAAGTACTGTATATACACAAGGAAATGACTGACCTTTTATGAGCTAATATACACATAATCTGACTAGCTGTAAACAATGACATAAAAAACATATATAAAATTATTCCCTTTAAAACAAACAAACAAACAAAAAAAGTGTCTTTGAAAAGTCACTGCATTGGTCAAAGGTAAGTCAAACACCTGAGAATAGTTGTATCCTGTACAATCTCAATCCTGACATTATTACTTGTGACCTAAACCCCATAAAAAAGCACCAAATGTTGGCAGTCCAATCAAAGCATGTCTTTAACGGTGGAATTGAGAAAAGCATCAGTATTGGCTTTCCTGGAGAGCTCACTCTGTAATGGGAAACAAGATAAAACATGTTAACACATCTTTACTAACTGAGCACTGAATCATTATTATGTGTGGGCCTTAAAATGTTAATGATCTCTCTCGGCGGAATTAGCAGTCACAAATGAGCATCCTTCTTATCACAAGACGCTCCATTTGGAGTTCATATACATCTGGGGAAGTGGTTTAATGCTGAGTGATTGGGCTTACGGTAAAAGCCGAATAGCTTATTGGAACTGGTTTCTTGTCACTGTTGAACTCCTGCAGCGGCACATGTGGGCCAGAGCTGGCCTCTGTAGTCTTGTTCCTCTGTTAGACCAAAGACAAAAAACACACAAAAATCACTGATTTTAAGCATTAAGACACTACCAAGAATGTACAGATGATAGGATTTGACCTACAGAGTGCTGAGTACTGATTGTTGTTGATGCAACAGTGTCACCTAGTGTTAGCTTTTGGAACATATTTTACTCTATTTTAACACTGAACTAGTGTCTAACCACAATCCTTTTTGGACTGATCTCAAGCCAAAAGCTTTTGGATGGCCCAGGCAGATGGTTTTAACCTTGGCAGAGAGTTGAGGTCTTCCTGGCACACACACAAATGTGGTGGATGAGCCGCTGCTGCTGGCGCTACTGGTGTTGCTCATGGTGGCAGTGCGAGGTGCAGGCATATTGGGCATCTGAAACAACTGGAAGATTATAATGCGTTTTGATAAAATATGTTTGTATTTGCACACCATGCTTAATGAGAAAACAGACACCTTTTTAATTTTGTTAGGGATGGGGGTGGTATGTGTCGATCCGAGGGCTCTCTTTGTCGGAGTTTTAAACTGAGAGGTTTCAGTTTTCTTTGTCATCTGAAAGGCACAGGTTAGTGAAACAATGTTATTTAAATAAATCAAGGTAAAATACGAGTCACTCTATACTACAAAATGCCTTCTTTTGTGTTTAAACACCATCTGATCAATGTGAATCTCACCCGTTCATTCTTCTCCTTGTCTTTCTGCAAGCGATGCTCTTCCCACTTGCTGGAAATGAAATCCATGATCCTCTGACCTTGCACAAGAAAAGAGGTCCCCTGATTCTTTTCCCAAACTTCAACACGGCTTCTTAACTCCTCTTCCACCTGTTAGTGTAGAAATAAATGTTTTGCCGTTCACAACCACACCCACAACAACAAATAAATAAACATAAAAATATATCACAAAAATAGCATTTTTTTTCTTCCAATCTAAAGATGACTGGAGAGGTCTGTTGTTTAAACGAAAAATAAAATGATTATACAAAGATTAAAAATTACAAGATCAAAAAAAAAAAAATCCTTTAACTAACAGCAAATGTGTGACTACCTTTAGGAGCAGTTTCTGCACTTTGGCCCTGTCCTTACTCTCTTTGAGCAGAGACCCTCCTCTGTTACTGAAGCGATTTGGATCCGCTGCCTTTCTCTGGTAAGAGAAACATATAGAACAAAATGACACATGTGAAACCAAAGCTTAAATTTATTTTAAACATGGGATTGGGAGATGCCTGTGAGAACCTCAAACTCTTGAAAGAGAGCCCAGTTCCTCTTCCATTTCTCCAGGTCCTCCAGTATGGGCTGTGCTGCCTCATAGAAAGCCTTCATTCGTAGCAGCTCGTTGTCATGGAGGGCCAGCAGCTCTTCAGTGTAGTGATCTGTTCAACCAGAATGAAGTTAAAGCCCCTTTCCATAAGCAAAGAATCAGTTTTTATCTGTTTTTGAGTTTCATGGTTTTAAACAGGACTGGTAATCCATACAATATTTAAATCTACTCAATTTATTATGATTAATTTATGATTGAATTACTATAATTAAAGAAATATTTCAATGGATGAATGTTTTTCATCTGAATGGATTTGTTCTGATGAAGAAACAAATTCATCTACATCTTAGACGATATAAGTTTTCATTTTTGGGTATCAAACTATTCCTTTGACCACATGTCTGTGTTTGCTGAGAAAAGCTATGAATGAATTTAATATTATAATGTTACCTGACTGCTTTTTTGAATAGCAAGGTTCAGGCAACTAACCATCACAGAAGTGAACACTGAATAGCTCTTTCTGTTCTGGTCCAAGCATACATTTATCCCACAGAACCACAAGCTCCTGTCGGACCTTGTCAACAACCTCCTCCAGCTGAGCCATCTGCAGTTCCTCCAGATGTTCCACATAGCCCCGCCACTGCAAGAGGAAATGCCCTCCGTTAGCAGTCATTAGTAAACTATAAGGAGAGTTAAGATCCCTGATAGGACATCCTGTGGGTTACAAGTAAAAGCTCTCACCCGTCTGATATCATCAGAAAGAGTGCTCATGGCAGCCTCTCGGAACGCCTCGCCTTCCGGCTCAGGACAACTCAGACGATTCCACAGGCTCGTGGCTCGCTCCTTGAGTTTGTCTCGGGCTGAAATCAAGGATTCCTTTTTCATTTCAAGCTGTGTGGTATAAATATATATTATCAGTACAACAATGATAATAATGGCTATCAGCCAGCTGGCAACTATCTCTTTTTTTATATACTTGTATAGCCAACTTTTATTCACATTTGGTGCTTGGTGAGATTTAATTTTGGACCCTGGTTGAGTTGCTAATTTTGTTCTACACACAGTCACTAGATGGCATCGCTAGCTCATGCAATGCTTTTCGAAGACACCTTATCTGTGCAAAAGGCATCTGTATAAACTTTGGAAGATAAACAAAATACAAAATATGTATGTATGTATGTATGTATATCTGGGGTTTCCACAAAATCAGAAATAACAATGACATTTACAAAACTGAAACTACTGGTTTTTTTTTAAGATTAAAGTTTAGCACCTGGCTGAGCAGCAGTTTCAAGGCTTTGATATTATCATGCGTGAGCAGAAAAATATCACTGTCAGGGCAGATAGACTCTCGTTCTAGGCTGCTCTCTGGTTCATGTCCCATCTCATCCATCAGGCTCCTGATGTCCTCCCTGAGCCCAGAGAACACTTTCACCCTGCTCTCCTACAAACAGAGAGCTTAAGTCACAAAAGCATCCAGGACGGAAACTCATGAACGATCAGATCACTTCCAAAAAGAAAAAGGATAGATACTTTTTCTTTGCCGAGTTTCTTAACATGCTCCTGGAGTTCCTGCAGCTGGGTTCGAGAAGGCACACTTCCTGATGGGATGTAATATGGCGTAGCACACAAAGTCACGCACAACTCCTCATCCTGCTTCTTCAAATCACTCAGCTCTCTTAAGCGTTCATTCTTTTCTTTTAAAAGAGATTCAACACGGAACCGCAGGTTCTTCTCCACCTGGAGGACTGTAAGGTCTTCCTCCAACTATAAAAGATTGTAGGATAACAATCAGAAAAACTGGAGCCTGGAGCTTTCCATAATTAGGGTTAAAATTCTTAGAAAAATACAAAATAGTTTAAAATAGCACCACTAGTTTAAAATTCCTGATGTGTGTAATGTTGTTATTTTAACAAAACTAAATTAGGTAGCTAAATATTCAATAAATAAACTAAGATTTTTAAAGGTATTCTGAAAGATCTTTTGTAACTTTAAAAACATATCTGGGGCACCAATTTTTATATTAAAATTTCACAGTATTTCACTAATGTTCATTAAAAGACAATACTTCACAGGTCTTACTTTGTATGGTTCCAGTCCCAGTTCCAAGCACAGTGTATCCAGTTGTTTCTGGGAGGTAATGATGCCGGTTTTGATGCAGTTTCTTAAGGCCTCTTCCTCCTTGATCATTGAATGCAAAAGCCCCTAGAGAACATGTTTAATTCAGAGTAAGCAGCAAGCAGAAAATAGTGAGAGATGCAATGCATGCAAAAGCATAACTTACATCTATATGTTTTTTCACAGTTTGCATTCGTTCTACCCTCTGGTCCTCCATGATGCCGATACTGTCCCATATGTCCACAAGCCTGGCCATGGCTTGATTGATCTCAGTTACCAGAGAGAATGCCAGAGCTTCACTGATCATGAAAACATAAGGAAATAAATGAGATTAAATAAATACTGATGAATCTTGAGGTGTTTGTACTGACAGTGTCAGCCTCCATTCAATTTCACTGCATCTTTTTGCCATACAATGAAAGTGAATGGTGACTAAGACACATCTCCTTTTGAAAGAAAGTCATACAGTTTTGGACCAACATGAGGGTGAGCAAAATTTTGACAGAATGTTTTATTATAATATTTATTTTGGCTTAACTATGCCTTTAATATAATCATATGCAGTGTTGGGAAGGTTATTTCTGAAATGTAAAAGGTTACAGATTACAAGTTATCCTATTTAAAATATTATAAGGAGTGTAACTATTTCAATTACTTTAAGAAAGTAATGTTACTTATCACATTTCATTACCTTTCTAAATTTCTAAGGAATATTTTCAACTGTTATTTATTTTCAAACATTTAAAGCAGGCAGGGTTAACCGTACAGTAGCACTCAACACTGATTACTATCAGACTTCCTAAATTCTTCATCACTTGAATTAAGATGATAAAAATTACATTTTAAAGCACAGCCCCCCCAAAAAAAAAAAAAAAAAAAAAAAAACTTTACTTTGAGATCGTTCTGAAGTTAAATGCTGATTTTAAATCATAACAAAATATAGTTTAATAGCTATGATACTGTTTTTGACATCCTTGCATAGTTATGGCAGGTAACATTAACCCTAAAAAGCAAAGCATATACATAAACCAAAATAGGAAATAAAACAGTTATTGAATATGTTATTGCATGTGTCCTATTCTGTGTCCTCAACTCCTGAAAAACATCATATTATAAAACATTAGATCAAACAATCGAAATAAATAAATAAATCAATAAAATGCGTGTGTGTGTGTGTAAGTATTCAGATTTTCATAAGTAACTATAATTTTTTTCTCTGTAATAGATTACAGTTACATTTTTTTTAATGAAATGTAATTCCGTTACATGTAACTAGTTCCTCCCCAACAATGATCATATGAACACAAAAATAAGGCTCATGACAACAAAACAGATCAGCAAGACTTTAGACATGAGTAATAGAGTACGTTTGGCTATTTAAAATTACCAGAGTCAGTAAAAAGAGGTCATTCAACGTTATAACTAGCATGTGTTTTGTATTGCCAGCCAAGATATAACGTTAAGTTACACAAGATAATGAGACACGGCTATGATATAATTTAATCTCGCGCTGGTTTGGCAGTTTAACAGTCTCCACTTAAACTATACACACTTACCTTCTGCGACAAGACATCGCTGTACCTTACTAACGCACAACTCCGTCGATAAACTAAATATAATATGACGTTTGACAATAAATACTGTTTATCCGGCTCTGCAGCCTAGAGCGGTTAAATTTGAATCGCAGCTGACGTCTTCTTCACTACAAGCAGCGTGAAAAAAGACTGTTGTAGCGCCACTACTCGTCCCGGAGCGAAATTTCATTATCATAATCAAACACATTCCGCAGTGTTTTGAGATAACGACGGTTATCCTTTAGGATGATAGTGCGATAAATTATTGGAATAATTTGCTCCACTAAACTTAAAAGATAAGAATCAGCGCTTGTGTTGCAGAACTGACACAAATGATGAAACATGGAGATACAAACAACAAAATCTGTGGAGTATCTTCAACTAAGGTAATGTACAGTAAGCTGTAATGCCACCATTGCATGTGTGTTTTTCTTGGCAAAAACATGGACAATTGTTCCTTATCAACAGGGGGTTTAACTGGAGGTCTGCAGGTGGTTTACCTATTAGTGTTTGATCTCAAACTATTTTGTAAACACAATAAGTGAACTGAAACCAAAAAAACAGAAATGGCTAACGTTTATATAAAAGGCCTAAAATTAAAATGTTTTTGCAATGTAATCGTCATAACCAAGTAGGCTATGTAAAACATGAATATGGTGGGTTGTACATTATCATGTAGGCCTATATGAAGCTGAAAACAAGCATGAACCTTAAGGCAACAAGTATATCCATGGAGTCCAAATAGCAGTTATTGACACCGGTTTAAAATATAATCACATCTCCAGGTGAAATTCACCCTTCACTTTTATTTCCTCAAGAACACCATAAAAACATTTTCACATTTACAAGGCAGTATGACAGGCAACTTATCACAGATCTGTATTGTCTTCTCATTGTCCTGTTCACCAGTCACACAGGAAATTATCTGTCTTCTTGTATATTTTACATTTAAAATTGTATTAAATTAATTTTTGAGGATTAGTGTGTCAGAAATATGTCACAAAACATAATTATGTAGTTATTTGTTTGAGTACTTGAGTACTTTTTGGTAGCTAAATAATAATAATAATAAAAAACTTAATGTGAGGCATAAATGCAGGTTTGTATTCCAGTGTTTATAATAATAACCCCTGAGTTTGTACAGCAGCAGACTATTCAAAATATTCATATTCAGTTCTAACTCAAACAGGAGTGGATTTTTTTTCAATCATGTTGATTTTCATAAATGTATTCAACTTTCATCATTTTCTAAGAGCTGAACATCCTGTTTCATATGTTTTAATAGAAAATGTTTTTCAGCTCTTGAAGCCGTTTGTGGACACATTACACAGACGAGTCATTAACTGTTTGTGTCATACTAGTAGCAAAACAAACAGCACTGTGGATAGTATGAAATGACAGTTGTTCCATGTCTTTGTCACCAGCCCCAAAAAAAGAGCCTCTTCTTAAAGAATCTATTACTGGTGTGTTGCAGCAAGCTAGAATTACATTCACACCAACTTCTTTATAGTCTTTTAAAACCATTTTGAAGGTGCTCACTCCTGTTGTGTCTATTATGGAAATGCAGGAGCAATCCAAAATGATGGTATGAAAATCAATGTTTTTTGAAATCAAGTTTAGAGTTACATCTCCATTTGTTTCATCTACTCTATCTGTCTTCTTCGCTGCCTTTTCTCTAGCTTTTTTCTCAAGTTTTCTTCTGCGGGTTATTTCAAGGAATGGCTCAAGATGAGTTGCTTTATATAAAGATTTTAAAAAGAAGTCTTTGTTGGCATAGAAAAGAGGCGCCTGAAAACGGAAGATCTTCACTTTTGGAACAGGTGAAAGATTATCGTACTCTTCCATGTCCTCAAAGTCGTTGGTTTGTTCAATTTGTCCCAGTAACGAAACTTTAGGATTCTGAGTCTGGCCCACCACACAGATCATAGAGAAGACCACACCAATCAGCAATCCAAGCTCCACGCTAATTAAAGCAGTTGAGCTCATGGTCACCAACCAGACGATTGCCTCAATCTTGCTTTCACGCCATTGCGTAGGGACGTCTCGAAATTTGCGCAGGGCACCCCGCAGACTGACGATGATGATGCAGGCGAGGACACATTTCTGGAGAGCGTAGAAAAATGGTGCAAAGAAAAGAAGGACCAGAAGAACCACTAAGGCACTCACTATACTGGAGACCTGAGTCTGGCAACCTGTTGAGTCCTTCACCATAGTTTTCGCAAGGGCTGCACTTGTAGTGAAAGAATGAAAAAATGAAGGAATTATATTGCAAAACCCAATTGCTATCATTTCTTGATTGGGCCTAACTGTGTAACCATTCTTTTTAGCAAACATCTCAGACAGAGAAACGGTAAAAGCAAAACTAATGACAGCTAATGGAATGGCATCAAATGCTACATGGGGCATCAGTTCAATACTGGGCACCTTTGGAGGAATGAAACCAGTTGGAATGGCACCTGAGATACTGGAGCTAAACTGTCCGTTTAGATCAGCAAAGTGGGAGACTATTGTGGCAACTGCCACTACCACCAGTTCTGTGGGCAGTGGTATCTTCAAACGGTCCTTATAGCGATCCTGGATCTCTTTTCCTGCAACCAGCACTATGATGCAAATGGCACTTGTTATTAAATCACAGAAGTTGGTTTTGTGGATGTTCTTAAAGATATTGATCCAAGTGAACACCACAGTGCCGTAGCCTTGGTGTCGAGGGATCTTAAGGCCAAGCAGGTACTTGGCTTGGACAGTGAGGATAGTGCAAGATGCCCCAGTGGCAAAGCCATCAAGCATAGGAGCAGACAGATAAACAGAGACAAACCCCAGCCTGAGAACGGCCATCAGCACCTGAGGAGAACATACAATACATTTTTCAGTCAAGGACATGACATTCATTTTTTTCTGTACTATGTATTTATTTAGAAATATATAAAAAATGCACGTAAAATGACTTTTATGACGATCAGAGGTGGACAAAAGTACACAACTTCCTTACTTGAGTAAAAGTACAGATACTACTGGTCAAATATTACTCCGTTACAAGTAAAAGTTGTAAGGACCGATTTGTACTTAAGTAAAAGTACAGAAGTACTTGTTTTTAAAAGTACTTAAGTATTAAAAGTAAAAAGTAAATGTCAATGCATTGTTTTATTATTGTTACATTGTTGTATGTAATACTTACAGTACCATATGCCTCTGAATCTATGCCTGCCTTCCCTCATATAAATATCAGATATATTTCTAGAACACAGTTCCAGTAGTGGGATTGAATGTGAGATTAATGCACTCAATAAAGTCCACAATGGTTCCCTCAAATAGTGCCCTATTTTTTTTTTTTTTTTTTTTTGTGGCTTTTAGTATGAATATGTTAGCCTTACTGTTACCTAAAAGCTAGTATGCTCCAAAACAATGACAAAATACACATTTAGAAAATCTGGTTGATGTCAGAATCCAACTTCACATTGACGTTAATCTCCAGCGTTGGACAGTATTTTGGTTGAAAAAGAGAATGATTTGACGTCAAAACTACTTTCTACTCAAGGACCTTGACAGAAATGTAGTGGAGTAAAAAGTAAGATATTTTTCTTTCAAATGTAGTGAAGTTAAAGTAATAAGTTTCCAGAAAAAAATAATACTCAAGTAAAGTACAGATACTCAAAAAGTGTACTTAAGTACAGTACTCAAGTAAATGTACCTAGTTACTGTCCACCTTTGATGACGATCATGTTTCTTTATTAAAAGTCATGTTGATATTTTTATGGGGCTTAAAGTTAAAATGTAATAATAAAAAAATTCATTTGGAGGATGTCGTTCGCTGTCTTCCAAATGGGTTAAATCCATCTCCAAAGGGCACTTAGAATTAAAAACAATCATGGCCGCTATACTGAAGGGCTGTTCCAAACCAAAGTGCTCAAAATGGGCTACTTCAGAGGACACCTTGAAATGATTTTGGAGAATACAACTGATGGGCACTCGGTCCCATGATTCTTTGTATAATTGTGTGACAATGTTACAGTTCAGGGAATGTACAATTGTGTTTCAAGGAACATTTTTTTGGTCCCCTACACCGTTCATTCCTTTGAATCTCTCACTCACATTATTTAAATGAAAATATTTTACTTGTTACAGCACTTACATCTTTGCGTGGAGATTTTCAGATGTGATTTAACAATGTGTACGTACCTGGTAGACTCCAGCAAGAAATGTTACTGCTGTGGCAATGCCAATGGCATAGCACTCCTTTCCACATTCCATATCCAGTGCCATGATCTTCAAGTTGACCAGAGTACTGTTAGCGTCCCCAGTACCATTTATCCCAAATGCGCTTTTCGTACTGTCTTCATTCAAATCAAAGCCTGCAAGGTAGACCTCTCGGTCCACAACTTGTCCAACCATCAGACTCATGAGGCTGAAGATGCCCACAGAAACATGTCTTGACGTCCCCATGAAGAAGTATATGATGTTTGAAAAAAATGAAGTGTACAAGCCATAGATAGGATCCAAGCCCGCCAACAGGCAGTACGCAATGGCTTGAGGGATCAATATAATGCCAATTATGAGCCCAGACATCAGATCTCCCCATATATAGTCCTTCACCTTGTACTTGGGTAGCCATTTCACTACGGGGAAGAAGCCTGTTAGAGTGCTCTTCACTTTAGATCCTGAGCAGGAGAGGTTTCGCTGCAATTTGGTCCTGATAATCTCATGAATCCGTTTCCTTTGTCGTACTCTACGCTTTAGTGTGCCCACAGTCACACAGTTTAGGTCCTCCATGACTTCCAGTGATGAGGGACCCATGCACTGATGGGGCTTTTAAGACAGCTCCTGAAAAAGGGACAAAGACCTTTGATCAGTCAGTGATCTCCTTTAAATATCAATCTGGATGTCTGTTAAACAGGGGTAACTGATTAATGGCAAGTGTAATCAGCAAATGTGAATGTACAACCCTTTCTGTGTTGTCTTTTTTTTTTTTTTTTTTTTTAACTGTTCTCTGGGAACAAGTCAATAATTAGTCACGCAAGTTAACACAATTATCAAAGGTTACACACCAATCGGTGTTTGAGAGGGTTTAGGGACAGCGTTCACCAATCATTAGAAATGATTCTCACATACTTCTCTTATCAGCCTTTAAAGCTGTTTGATCTGTAGCTAGAAAGAAACCAGGAAACAAAAGCTTGATCTTACATCTCACCTACATCTCAGGTCATTATTATTAATAAGACTTATACAGCTATACATGACGGCAATGATGTTAAAGTCCCCAACGTTTTATAATCATTAATAAAACTCCGCAAATTACACGTACAGATGTACTGCATGTGGCACAACATGCTCATCTGTGTGCTTAGCTGTGGGGCTATTCAAAGCAATTCCTGAGTAAAACTGCCCAGTTACTAATTAGTTCACAGAAAAATCTCACCAAACATTTCTTTTTGATTCCTTGTCCCATTAATTCCTCTTCATGTCAATGTGGCAGGCATCTGCTGTAGGTTTGGATGTGCCTGTCCTTGACAATGAAAGACATTGGTCTTTCATTGCATCAATCAAAGCAAACTACACATGCATGCTTTTTTTATTTATCTCCTAATTGCCTATTTATTGGAGGGTCATAAAGTCACCGCTTAGATATGAGACTGTTTTCCATGATGGCGTCTCATAAAGATTATAGGTCTATATTTGAACTGGCATTAACATTAGTAAACTATTTTGTTTTCTTCTTCAGTTGTCCTTCTGCTAAAGTAGATGTATGCTCAGTGTGTTTTTTGAATATTAAGACAGAAATAACAATCTAAATGAGCAGCTATTAAATACAACACTCACCTGAATAAGTGATCTCTTAAAGGGACAAGCTATAAAATGAACAAAACTGCTTAATTTATTCACTAACCTCTCTACACACCGCCTCCCAGCATCTAAATGAAATGCAATGGTGTAAGTCCATGCTTCAGTATGCAAAAACCTTCAGGCAGTCCCCCTTTCTGACATAAGTTTTCATAGGCTGTAAGAACAGAAGGCGTAAGTGTTGTGTCCCTCCTGGGTTAAACATATGCTAGTTGTAATTCTCTGAATTGAGCAATAGCAGGGCATCCGGATAATAAGGCGTAAGAGTCAATCTTTTACTTGTTCTTATAGATGGAGCAAAACCAGTTCACACATTAGTTCATGCTACGAAATACAATGAAAATAAGTTTCATCTGCACTACTAAATTCTAGACTAGACGTGCAACAAGAGCCGCATGAGAAGAAATGAGAAGACATTTGCTTTGTTATACTTTTTGCACTTGAATTGCACTGGAATTTTTATATTTTATTTACAGTGTACCACAACATAAGACTGACATAATACTTGTTTTAAGTTATATGCATTGAAGTAAATATACTAAATTTAATTGTAAAGGGTGTGAATGCTTTATTTAAATTATTGTAGCCCATTTTTAATAAAATATTAAAAAGTAATATTATACAGATGGATATTAAAAAACAATAGCAGGACAACCTGGCATGGTGCAAAGAGTCAATCTTTACTGGTTCTTCTCAAATTGAACAAAAACATTTCACACATCAGATCGTTCCACGAAGATAAAGAAAATAGAATCACTGTTTTATCTGAACTAGATAAATGAGTTATATACTGGCTTTGTGAATTAGAAGAGTTTAAGAATTGTCTCTTTGTTTGCTGCTGGCAATGCAGAGATGTATAATGGCATGTAGTGTCCACAAATTAAATACTGACTTAAAGTTGCTGTTGTTTGTGCTACTTACAGGATGTATGGCATTTATACTGTGAAAATTGTGTGAAATATGATTTACACACATTTCTGCAAAGACTCTTTTGTCATAAATGTTCTGCTTTTAAAAAACGTCTCACATGATGGGTGCCACACGTAGATCATATGGGAGGATTTCATCATTGAAACCAGACAATGGTGGTATTATACAATTTTATTATATTATTTAATAGTATAAGTAATATTTATTATATTTGTGGATGTGCAAGCTTATATATACATACATATATGTATTGTTTTTTTCTTTTTTCTTCTGGGTATTATAGTATGATTTGTCCCATATTGCTGTCTGTGTGTATATGTGGGTGTGTGTTTCCATTCATTTACATTATTATTGTGTCAATAAATAACAAAGGGCCAGTTGAGGCAATCTCTCAGTTTATTCTATGAACTGTGAGCCTCAGGCATCTGGTAAAATAATGACGTGTGTAGTTAAGAATAATGTCCTTTTTCCTAACTGCAGACATACAGTACAGTTGTTGTTATCAGGTCTGGCAGGTTGTATAGACAGAGATCTTGACCCACTTTACATGAAATGCATCAGTTATGAGTCATACTTTATTAGTGATATGAGTGAATGACAAACAGACCTTCAAATATGATCCTTGGCCAACTGAGGTCTTATGTAAGATATGGCTTAATAGTAGTAGGGCAGTATGAGTTTAGATAATATGTAGAAATGAATTGTATACCAGTTCAGTGCCATATGATCATTTCTAAAGTGTCTAAAATCCTAAAATAATGTCAGAAAATAAATTACATGAATGTGCCAAATGGCATGTTGCTTTATCTACATTTCCTATTAAATATTCTTGTGATATCATACTAATATAAAAAAGCTTTGTATAAAAGGAAGCCCACCACCATATAAAGACTGAGGTTGAATATTTTGGGAAACAGGGACTCACCCTTGTCATAGGAGTAGATGAATAGAATGGAGAATACATGTGCCATGCCTTCACTGCTGAATTTCCCGGTGCGCATTAGCTTGACTGTCTGAAAAGAGCAAAGGATTGTGGGTAAAGATGTTGCTCCGCTTTCTTAACCATCATCAACCAATCAGACAGATGGAGATGGGGGGGTGGGCTGTGGGCTGTGGGCTGATCACCATAGAAACGGTGCCACCCACAGTCTCTACTTAGTATTACTGAATTTGTATGTGGCTGAAAGCATCTGAGTAGTGCACTATGAGCCACATGCGGAAAAAATTTATATTTGCTTTTTTATACAGTTGCACTAGAATTTGATTTTATGTTTGAATCGGACTAGCATAAATCTGCTGATAATCTATATAGACATATAGATATACCTTTGCAAATACTATTTTTAAATGTGTGTATTAAAGTGTGTGTTTTGTAATGTTAAAATGCTTTCTATTAATTGTCGAAGCCCATTTTAATATAAAACGTGTAGGTTGTTTCCCTTAAAAGTGTAGCACTGTTTGTGCCTGTGGCTCTGTGTTGCTGTCAGTACATTGCTCTGTTTGTTTGAGCATCCGGTCTGCCTGACAACAGCTCAGCCAATGGTGTGAGATTGGGGCGTGACTACCTGTTTGTCTGACCAAGGGCAGCTGGGCAGAGTGTATGAGAAAACCTGTTTGAAAATGGTCACTTTTAGCAGTAATGATGCAGCAAATGACATTTACTATCTATTTGTGAAAATTATCATTCAAAATTCTGCAACTGTATAGTGCAACATTTGTTATTCCAATCCAATGAAGAATATAACCATTATGTGAAAAAAATAATAATAATTTACTTAGTTCTACAACAGAAGACTAATAGGTTTGAACAGAAATCTTTAAATAAGCTCAGATTCAACTAACGAAGCTAGCCATTGCAGTTACTTCATGGGAACATTTTATTGATGATGGCGATATCTTACGTGACTGCACGCTTATGTGAGGCAGCGTACTAGATCACATATGTTATACTAACGTCAAAGGATATTCAGTGTTTGCTTAGCTGCTTTGTTCTTATTTTATTGATATAAGACTCATTACATATGACCTTATTGTTTTTCCCCAGCAAACAAAGCATGAGCTTGAGTTAATTATCTTTTAAAAACAGTCAGTATGTTCTTATATATTTGCTGACATTCTGCCACTTTGTTCATTTTCATGAATGGTTGGGTATCACACTAACTATGGTTACTCATTTCTTTTACACAATGTTGTAAAAACGGGCATGTCGCCGGTTAAGTGAACTTCTGTGACTTCAGTTATGTATATATGATGCAGGTTATAAATAACCAAAAGAGGGAGCCCTGTTTTTGAAATGTAAACATTTGGATTTCATTTAAATCTCTCCCTCTTTAAATTCTGATTATTATTTATCAGTACAAGTTCAGAAAACTGTGTCACACAGTCTGGAGTCTGGACTTTTCTACATCTTGTTTACCTACAATGTCAGGCTTTAAAAGCCCCTTATGTCATTAACCCTTTGTTTCTCCAGCAGAGACTTGGCTCAGTACAGACACTCAATCTGTTTTGTCTCCAAGACACCAGCTGGCATGAGAATACTTACCGGCAGTCATAACAAGAACAGTTTTCAGAAGGTATTAACCTATTGTAGATAAACTGGCAAGAACTCAGATGACCCAACTTAATAATGATCTGGATAAGCTCATACTGCACTTAGTCCAACATTTTTTCTTTGAATCTTTGAAGGTTGTTGCATTGACGATGTAAATTAACTGTGTTACTGCTCGATTAACATTGAAAACATTATGCCTAATATCTATTGATAAACTTTATTTAATTTATATCACTGTGAAAATCCTTAAGTTTTGTTCTCTTATAATTGGGCACATTCTTAGAAATGTTCCTCTAAGCCTCAGACAAATTTGACTCCTGATTGTTTTGATTTTAATTACACTTAATTATTACATTTAATTATATTTTTATATTCTTGTCAAATTCTTCTTAAGCTCATCTGAGCTACATTTATTTTAAACATTTAAAACATATACTTATAATCTTGTGAATCTGTTAAGACATGCACATATAAAACTCTTCTGTTCTCTGAAAATGCACATATAATAGTATACAGTAGAACATATAATATAAATACTTATATGGTAAGCAATAACATTCTTCTGTTCTCTGAAAATGCATTTAATTTTCATTTGTGTTTTAATTTGCCTGGAACCAAGAGTTGAATAATGTCAGTTTAAAGGAATTATCCTCACTGAAGTCTAGAAATTACAGTAAGTGGATAACTTGATCTCCTTATGGCAAAACAACATCTGTCCAATTTTAACCTTTTTTTAGATCTCACGAGCCCTCATTAACTTTTCCCATAATCTCTGTTATGTTTCCAAAATATAAATGTATTTGTCCCTTGTGATTTATACTGTATATTGATTCAGTTCTTCTAGGCATTGGTTATCAGTGCAAATCAGCTGTGTAAAATAATATATCCTTTTCAGTTTGTACACAAATGGGGCATTCAAACTGATGTGTATCCATTCTAATATATTTTAAATTTCAAATAATCTGTAAAACTAGGGCTGTTAGTCGATTACATTTTTTAATTGAATTAATTACATGTTTTGATTAATCTAATTAATCACAAAAAAATTTTGACTGTGAAAATACCCACAAAAGATTATTTAAACCCATTTTTGTGTTAAATGAGAAAGTATCAAGTATAGACATTACAAAATTGTAGCTTTAGAACTATTTTATTTGATTCAACATAAGCTGTCATTAAAAAAATACTTATTTCACATAAACATTTAGGCTACAACAGCCTAACATCACACATAAACTATGGAGCATAAAGAAGATAATTTGAGAAACATCTCAGTATTTTTTGTTAATACAATGAAAGACATTGGTAACCAAAAGAGCTTTGTTAGCAGCAGTCTTCAAAATACCTTCTTTTATGTTCCACAAAAGAAAGGTTTGAAATTACATGAGGGTGAGCAAATGATGATAGAATTAATTTTTTGGGGGGTGAACTATCCCTTTAATGTTTTTGTTTTTATCATTATTATTATTATTATTTTAATTAAATGATAATCTTAATAAGGAACTAAATCTGCCAGCAGATGGAGGAAAATATCTACTCAAATATTCATATCTATTCTATATATTCAAATGGCTGATTCATTCAGGAATGAAGTAAACGAGTCTCTTTATGAATGGGGCTTTGAATCATTGGTTTACACAATTCATTCAAAACATGGATTCATTCAGAAACGAAACTCTGCTGTGTCCCAGATAGCAAAATTCTGTGGGCCTGATCTGGCACTCTCATCTGACACTCTCATCTGGCCAACATGCCGTGTGGAATGCTGGCAATTGGGTGGTCTGCTCTTGTTTGCCAGGTTTGGGCCACAAGCAAGCCAAAAGAAAGCCCAATGTCAGCCATGAACAAACCAAATAAAGCAGAACTGGCCCAAATCTGGGCCACATCGATTTTAATTGTGTTAAAGAGCGCACAACGAAGATGAAAGGTTGTATAGCATAAGTCTTTAATTTAACAAGGGTAAATCCAAACATAATGTAGTACAGACCAGACAAACTCAAAGTGGACATACAGGAACTTAAGTACTCAGACCAAACAAAGATAATTAACTAGGCACATCTGAACAGAATAATACAATCCGCACAACAAGGGAAATGGTGCGAAAGGAAAAAAAAAAATAACAGAAACCATGACAGTAAGAGTACAATCATTATAGTGCACTTTTGTTTTTATGCTGCACAGTACAAATATGAAAAAATAAAAGTAGCCAAATTCTATTAGGCCATATTTACAATTTCAAGCTTCCATTTCAATTAGCCAGTGTCAAGTGTTATATCCAAGAAGTGCCCTTTACTTGTCAAGTGTTACAACCAGAAGTGGTCCTCATTTGTTTTATAATATATGGGGCATATTTGCCATGTCAGATGTGGGACAAGTTGGCTTACACATTAGCCAATGCTGTGAATTATTATTAATTATTTGGGAAATATTTGTAATTATATATGCGGGCCACATTTGTGGCATCATATAAGGGCCACTTTAGGCTCACAGCCACATTAGCCAGTGCTTACTGTGCCATATCTTTGCCAAAACTGGCCCAGATACGTTTGAGGATAACTGGGCCACAGTTGTTGCATTATATGCGGCCCACTTTTGACTCACAGCCACATATTAGTCAGTGCTTACCATTCCATATCTTTGCCAGAACAGGCACATATATGTTTGAGGATAACTGGGCCACATTTGTGGCATCATATGCGGCCCACTTTAGGCTCACAGCCACATTAGCCAGTGCTTACCATGCCATATCTTTACCAAAACTGGCACAGATATGCTGTAGGATAACTAGGCCACATTGGTATTACTATATGTGGGCCACTTTAGGCTCACAGCTACATTAGCCAGTGCTCACTGTGCCGTATCTTTGCCAAAACTGGTCCAGATATGTTTGAGGATAACTGGGCCACCTTTGTGGCATCATATGTGGGCCACTTTAGGCTCACAGCTACATTAGCCAGTGCTCACTGTGCCGTATCTTTGCCATAACTGGGCCAAAAAATGCTTTAGGATAACTGGGCCACATTTGTGGCATGATATGCGGGGCCACTTTAGACACACAGCCACATTATACAGTGCTTACCATGCCAAAACTGGCCCAGATACATTTGAGGATAACTGGTCCACATTTGTGGCATCATATATGGGCCACTTTAAGCTCACAGTTACATTAGCCAATGCTCACTGTGCCATATCTTTGCCAAAACTGTCCCAGATACGTTTTAATGTACCAGGGCCACATTTGCTGAAACATATGTGTACCACATTTGGTTGGCACTATTTGGGCCATAATCACTGTTTACCACATGGGCCACTTTAGGGTCACATTCAGATTACACATTGCCATCAACACTGCAACTTTACCTACAGAGGCCCACATGTGATGTGATTGTGTCATTAGGAATGATTGGGGTGTGAGTGTGTGCAGTTTATGTTGTACAACAAAATGTCAAAGTATAGTTCTGTTTAACACAAACCAGAATATGAGATGAATATGAGATACCTCCCCACTCCAGAAAAAAACACAAAACTTTTTATTAATCAAAATTAATAATCATTATTACAACATCAAGAACAATAATCAACTTCAGCTTCTCTCACTAAGGACTTATTGTGATTTTCTTTTCTAGGCTATTTACATAATGTATATATTTTTTTTCTAAGAGTGCAGAATAATGACTGATTCTTATCACCAGGTGGCACAAAAACACTTGGGCTGGATTCAGATTCTGAGTTCTGCTTTTATGTAAAATGTTTGTTGACATGCTAAAGAATAAAAGTGTCTTACATATTACAATTTAAATGTTTAAACAAACATTAGCACATTAAGGAAAATTGCACATAGAAATCCGTTATTCTTATCAAAACATTGTTTAGTGATATCGTATTGGTTATAGTTCTGATGTGCAAATAAAGAGTTTGAGGTTTACACCCTAGTAGAGTTGATTCCCATTTCCTCATGCTACTCCAAAGATATTACACTTTTTCTAACAGGTTGATTTAGTTGCAATCTTTGTGTATTGGCAACTAACTGACAACTGGATACATTTGACTATACATCATTTACAGCTTCTAAATGTACACCGAAACAACAGAGATGTATCAGCACTCACAGATGCACA
Organism: Cyprinus carpio; assembly: GCF_018340385.1. Lineage (NCBI taxonomy): Eukaryota > Metazoa > Chordata > Actinopteri > Cypriniformes > Cyprinidae > Cyprinus > Cyprinus carpio. The sequence continues at coordinate 10,342,867 of NC_056592.1, forward strand.
CAGGACCTACCCTCAGGAGCCAAAGCTCTCACTTGTTTTGTGCACGTATGAAGCTATTAATATGCTGATTATCCTCATGACCTTTTGCTTAAGATGGATACGAGGCCTTTATATAGAAATGAACTTTACCTCAACAAAAGGATTATAGGCATTTTATGATAAGATCTGTATCGTTATTCCATCTAGGCCCATATCCCTCAGTAGTTTTCATTAGGATTATTTAGAATGCACCAAAAATCTTGAAATGTAGCATCAAACACAGTCTCTTTCAGATAAAAAACACAGAGTGTCACATGTTGAAATCTAATTTATTAACTATTAACACAATTTTTCATTTGTTTATTTTATTTTGTTTGTGTATATACCTTTAAATCTGATATAGAATTTGTAGTTCAGGAGCAGAACCAAGTCCAACAGGTTTTAAAAAAGGTTTTTCAGGCACAATATTAATATGTCTGGTCTATCTTTTGGTCTTTTTTAATGACTAATATTCACATACACTGTACATATGTTCTTTTCCTTTTTTTAAGGAAAGCCCTTTCACTGCGCCCATGGTTGCAGTCCCACTGAGTAAGAAGACAACTGGGGTGCTGAGATAATCAGCTAGTGGCCTGGTTAAATAGGGCTTAGTAATGAGAAGTGTGTTTTTAATAAGAACTTAAAGAGCTTGTAGCGCAAAGGCCAGGCTTCTGGGAGAGGAGACAAAGAGGAACAAAGCATATGATTGTGCATTACCACTCACATACTTTATGATTCTATAGCGTTTCCTCTGAAATGGTCATTAAGTGCATCTCTTCTCTTTCCCAGGACACAGAGAGCATTCAGAGGAGGACAGCAGTCCGTTTCAGCTCTGGGCTCAGGCTTTGATGCAGGTCACCTGATCAGTTTTCCTAGAGCAGATCCTGATTCACCTTCAACACTATTAGGAAAACACCTTGCTGATGACAGTTAGATTGGACACGGGTTGCCCCTGCTTGCTTCACGATTCTTCGTTTTCTCAACCATTTGAGGTTTTTATGCTGTAAATATTCAGTTTTTGTCCTGAAAACTTATTTGAGCTCTCAATACTTGGCCATCACCTGCCAATACTGGGATTGGGGCAGAAGATCCCAAGATGAGTGTCAAAAAAGAAGATGTGGAGAAGTTCCTGGATGGAAATCCAGATTTTGCCAGGAGCTATTTTGACAAAAAGCTCAAACCTGGTGCTGTGGCCTCGATCATGCGAATACCAGAGTCTAAAGTGGATATGGACAGTTTTAAGGACATATGTTCAGTAGAGGAAGGAATGATATTCTACGATCTCATTACAGACATGCAGGAGAACGTCAATATGGAGAAGGTGATTTTTAAGATTCTGAAGCGGATCAGTGCTCTGATTCACGCCGACCGATGTAGCTTGTTCATGTATCGACAGCGGAACGGCATCGCTGAGCTGGCTACTCGTCTCTTCAACGTTAATGAAAATTCTGAGCTTGATGACTGTGTGGTGCCTCCAGACTCTGAGATCGTCTTCCCTCTGGACATCGGTATAGTAGGATATGTGGCTCAAACCAAGAAGCCCATCAATGTGAAGGATGTTACACAGGTACAAAAGAAAACATTGCTTTTAAAACATCTGTACACAGATCAGACAAACTTTAAAACGTGATTGAAAGAGACTAATGACACTATTATACATAATTAGACTGCAGGTATGGTCATATTTTGAGACTTGGCAAATCCTCTGGACATAATCCATTTATTTCAGTATGCCATGACCCATGTCCAGCATGAAGGATTTCACATGTGGCATTTATGCAGTGACCAAATCTCCTCTCAGTAGTTGAATCACACAAAAACTTAGAACAGATTGTTTATTTATTAAATCATTTGTACAATAGGTTGTGGGTTTTACAAAATTTACTTTATTTTATAGTGTCCTTGTTACACATTACATGTACTTACTACAGTTATAACAATAAATTATGCATAATTGCATGCAACTAACCCTAAACCAAACCCTCATCCTAACCTTAGCCATATACAGTAGGAAGTACATGGAGTTCATTAATACTACCCAATACACGTCACGAAGAAACACCTACACACTAAAACACAAAACAATATGAAAAAAAAAAAAAAAAGATTTTCTAATGCATTTATTATTATTAGTTAACCTTTACTAATACATTATTAAAATGTTAATATTATTTATTGGACTTGGAATATGAATAGTTTGGAATAATGAATAGCTATTATTAACTAACATTAACAAAGTTTTATAAATACTGTAACAAATGCATTTATCAATGCATTAACTAACGATAACTTATTAAGTGTTACTAAAAAAAACTTTTATCTACTGTCTTATATCCATTCTAATGTCTAATTAGTCCATTAGCAATACTGTCAGATAAATGTGCGAGTTAGTATAAATGTGTAGGGACAGTGTGTAATGTGCATGACAAAACTGACCTTGCTTTCACTGTAGGATAGTCACTTCAGCTCATTCGTTGATGAACTTACTGAATACACCACACGCAACATCTTGGCTGCACCAATCATGAATGGCAAAGATGTAGTAGCCATCATTATGGCAGTCAACAAGACTACTGGTCCCCATTTCACAGATGAAGATGAGGATGTAAGTGTCTGTCTGCTGTTTGTGTCCACCACTATTATTAACACAATCTACAGTGGACTCAAAAAGAATTTGGACACAGTTAAAAATAACACATTTTAAATGAGTAAACAAAATTAAGACAAGTATTTACCACATTTTAACTGGCAATAATGCCTAAATGAGTTACAAAATTAAGAGTTACTTGTTTTATAAAATATTGAAATGAGAGAGTAAAGACATACTTGCATATACTGAGACAGTAAAGCATACATGACATTGTTATTTTCTTCCTTTTTTTAAAAATCTAAATCTCTTTTTCCAAAACTTTTTTTAAAGTATCTGAAAGTTGGCTCTCTGAACCTGAAGATTTTTCATCTGAGCTACCTTCATAACTGTGAAACACGAAAAGGACAGGTCAGTCTGCACAAGCTTGCAAAAACTAGCTATAGGTGATGAAATTGTAAAAAATGAATTGAACAATATATAAATGAATGCATTTTTCATATATCTCATGCATAGCTGCTGTTGTGGTCCGCTAACAAGGTGTTTGAAGAGCTTACAGACATTGAACGACAGTTTCACAAAGCTTTGTACACAGTACGAGCCTATCTCAACTGTGACAGGTACTCTGTGGGCCTGCTGGACATGACCAAGGAAAAGGTACTTCAGTCACTATAATTGCTGAAAGGAACAGAGACTTCATGCTTGATTTAGAGGTTCTCTTGTCTCTTTCTAAGACTGGCCCGGTGGTTTTATTCTCTTGCAGGAGTTCTTTGATATTTGGCCTGTGTTGATGGGAGAGCAGCCACCTTATTCTGGCCCTGTTACTCCAGATGGAAGGGTAAGCTGCATTTTGTACAATTCAATTTAACCCAAAATCAAAATTGTTTTAACATTTACTCACTCTTATGTCATTACAAATCCATTTGACTTTCTTGAGTCCCAATTTGGAGCTTATTTTCCAAACAGTGACATCCACTTTTGTTATATATAAGTGAGCAGCTTGAGCAGTTTGGACATTACTTATTTTTTGTGAAAGAAAGTCATATAGATTTGGAACGGCATAATAAATGTTGATAGAATATTAATTTTTTGGGAGAACTATACCTTTAAGGTCTCTAAAATGCTTATAAAATCAAACTTTTATCTTTCCTTTTACTTAGGAAATTATTTTCTACAAAGTTATTGATTATATTTTGCATGGAAAAGAGGACATCAAGGTCATACCGTACGTTTTCCTGTTTTTCTTCTAGTAACCAACGTGTTATAGCCAGAGTGTGAATTATAAAATTATAAAGCATTATAAAAACACAATTTTCTTTTTCCACAGAAATCCACCTGCGGATCATTGGGCTTTGGTTAGCGGATTACCTACATATGTTGCAGAGAGTGGATTTGTAAGTGACTTCTTTATTACTTCGGGAATAAAGTATGGTTGATTTTTGAAAGGTTAAGTATGTAATTACATACAGTATTCATTTGTTAATTTCTGTTGTGTATTCAAGATTTGCAACATCATGAATGCAGCAGCAGATGAAATGTTCAACTTTCAGGTATTTTTATTTTTTTACTGTCTAAAACATGGATCCTCAAATCTGCCCTGCAGACAGAGTTTAGCTCAAACCCTGATCAAACTCACTTACCTGTGATTTTTTTATGGATCCTGAAGACCTTGATGAGCTCACTCAGGTGTGTTTGATTAGGGTTGAAGCTAAACTCTGCAGGGCATTGGCCCTCCAGGGCAAGATTTGAGGAGCCCTGGTCTGAAACATGTTTAGTGGTTGAAGTTCCCTTGGCTTGCAGTAATAACACTTTGGGTTTCTGTAGACGGAAGCTTTGGATGACAGTGGATGGACCATCAAGAATGTGCTGTCCCTGCCAATTGTCAACAAAAAAGAAGAAATTGTTGGCGTTGCAACTTTCTACAACAGGAAGGACGGGAAACCATTTGATGACCATGATGAACAACTCATGGAGGTAAAATTGATAGATTGATTGGTAGCATTACTGAGAATGGTCATTTACTGACTGAACTCAAAAACCACTGACTTGTTGACTCACGGAACAATGCGTTGCTGTCTCGACAGGCTTTGACACAGTTTCTGGGCTGGTCGGTCCTCAACACAGACACCTATGACAAAATGAATAAGCTGGAGAACAGGAAGGACATTGCCCAGGACATGGTGCTGTACCATGTCAAATGTCGAGATGATGAGATTCAAAACATCCTTGTAAGTTTATACTTTTATTTTATTATTTTATTTTATTACTATTTATTTTTGTTCTCTTTGGTATTTCTATACTAGAAAACAAGAGAATATTTTGACAAAGAACCAAGAGACTGTGAGGAGGACGAGTTTTTGGAAATTCTGGTAAGCTGAACTGCTTATTAATTAAAGATTTAAAAAATTACAGTCTGATATTAATCTTCTCAGATAGATAAGATAAAGTCGCCTTTATTAGGAACCCATTAGGATACCCACTAGTATTAAGTTTAAGATATACTGTTTCAGCTATTAGTCAAAATACTTTGCTTATTTTTTCCTTTCGCATTGGTTTGTTTTTAAAAAGACCGTCTGACTTTTGTTTTTATATTTTCCATGCAGAAAAAAGAGCTGCCAGGTCCAAATAAGTTTGAGATCTACGCATTCCACTTTTCAGACTTTGACTGCACTGAACTGGAACTTGTAATGTGTGCGATTCAGATGTACTATGAAGTTGGAGTGGTTAAAAAGTTTCAGGTCCCTCAGGAGGTAAATATGATTGTTTATAATGATGAAGACACCTGATTTGTGTCATGAGGCATCATGGAATTCCATAAAATTGGCTGCTATTTTCTTGTTAGGTTTTGGTAAGATTCATGTACTCAGTGAGCAAAGGCTACAGGAAAATCACCTACCACAACTGGCGCCATGGCTTCAATGTTGGGCAAACCATGTTCACTTTACTCACGGTATGACCTGCCCAGCTTACCTTTACTTAGGATTACTTGTTTAGGGTCCAAACTAAATGTATAAGATGATTTGATCATTTAAATTTATATTATCATATATAGACACATTAAAAAAAAAAAAAAAGATTTAGACAAGCAGATTTTTGCATCTTTGTTGTTCATGACACGTTTGATACACATACTAAAAATGTAAAAAAAAAATATCATAATGAAAATGTTTTTTTTTTTTTTTATGGAGCCAGACAGGCAAACTGAAGCGGTATTACACAGATTTGGAGGTGATGGCCATGATCACTGCAGGCTTCCTGCATGATATTGACCACAGAGGCACAAATAATCTCTACCAAGTGAAGTCAGTAAATACTACTACTATTTCTGCTAGTACTTGTACTATTATTGCTTCTTATAAAATGTTAATCATCATCACATTTGTATGTTTTGTGATAAGGTCCCAAAATCCTCTAGCCAAGCTGCATGGATCCTCCATTCTAGAGAGGCATCACTTGGACTTTGGCAAATTCTTGTTAGGCGACGAGGTATGAGCAAACTGTCCAGAATGTGAGCCTTCGTGTTGATTTGATTTGATCCTCCTAACATAAGTTTTTTTTTTCTTAGTCATTAAACATATTCCAGAACCTCAACAGAAGACAGACGGAGCATGTCTTCCATCTCATTGACATTGCCATTATTGCAACTGATCTTGCATTGTACTTCAAGTAAGGTTTGACAATATATCATAGTAGTATGTTTTAAAGTCTCTTGAATAAAATTCAGTTAAAGGCATTTTTCACTCAACAATGAAAATGCATTATTTTCTTGTCAATATGTGGTTTCAAACTCATATACAGTTAGTTTTTCTTCAGCTGTTTGTATAGTGACCGTTACTGTTCATTTAAAGAAGTGAAACGAAATGTAAAGCTAAAATGAGACAATAAAAAGTTTTAAAATATGAACTTTTTCTACCTTAAAGAAAGAGAACAATGTTCCAGAAAATTGTGGATCTCTCTGAAACATATGAAGATCAGAAGAAATGGGTGGACTTCATGTCTCTTGAAACAACAAGGAAAGAAATTGTAATGTAAGTGTGTCCATTTACAACTTACGCTAGGCATTTTAGCATAATACATCTCTTAGAAATAATCAATTTGTGCTTTGCATGTTTTTATATTTTTAATAATTGGCCAGGGCCATGATGATGACAGCATGTGACCTCTCAGCTATCGCAAAACCATGGGAGGTGCAGAGCAAGGTAAGAGATGTCAAATGAAGAATAACTAGTTTTGCATCTCAGCAATATACAAAGTGTAATTTCTCCCATCCTAGGTCGCCCTCTCTGTAGCAGCTGAATTCTGGGAGCAGGGTGATCTTGAGAGGACTGTTCTTGAGCAACAACCTATCGTGAGTACCTGAATCTAATATTGGTGGTTGGGCTGCTAGGAAAGATACTATCTTGGAAACCATTGTTGGAAAAAAGAACAATCACGTGGTATTTGTCTTTTAATCTAGCCCATGATGGACAGGAACAAAGCCGCAGAGCTGCCAAAGCTTCAGTGTGGTTTTATCGACTTTGTCTGTACTTTTGTTTACAAGGTACCTTTATGAATAAAGGGAATTGATCTTTTTTGTTGTTGTTTGTTTCAAGAAATTAATGACAAAATCATTCTAATTTTGTTTTTAACATTAGATAAGATTAATTAGCAACCCCTCCCTCTTTGTTTTCCATAGGAGTTCTCTCGTTTTCACCACGAGATCCAGCCAATGTATGATGGCATTCTGAACAACCGGAAGCATTGGAAAGAGAGGCAGGATGAATATGAGGCAAAACTAAAGGCAATGGAGGAGGCAGTTAAGGCCAGACAGGAAGAAGCTGCTAAAAATGGTTTGAATTTTAATCTTTTGCTTAAGATTTTTTTTTATTTATCTATATCCTTTGTTCACTGTATTTCTACTAAATAAGAAAGACCCTACATTCAGACCCTCTTAGGGACCGTTCACATGTCGCGCCTAAAAACGTGTGGAAAACGGTAGGCGCGCCGCTTTCTGTGTTTTTTTTCCAGTGCGTTAAAAACAAAGCGCTTGCGCTCTGGAGGCGTCTGCCGTTGCTAAGCAACCATGACCAGCGCTCTCCATGAAGAGCAGAAGTTTCAGCAAAGAATAAAAGGATTTGCAGCACAAAAAATCGCTTGCAGTAGCTCTGCTACTAAATTTATTTAAAACTGGCTATCCCTGTACAGCTATTATCGGCTGTTCCTTCAACTTGGCTGAGCTTTCAATGTTGTTACGGGAAAGGATGAAGCTGATTGGTTGGTTCTTGTCACATGACCAGCGGTGCGCTTGCGGCATTCTGAAAAGTTGAAATGTTTTTATCTTGATGCGGCGTGGACGCACCTGGAAAAAATGAGCGAGTTGCACAACGTGCGCTTCACAACCACATCGCTTCCAAAATGAGCGCGCCTACATTTGAAATAATTAACTTGAGCGCACAAAAGACACGATATGTGAACGGCCCCTTCAGTGTCACATGATCCTTCATTCTAATATGCTGATTTGGTGTTTAAGAAACATTTTTTTTATTATACCATATTTATTTGAAGTATGATTTTATTTTAACATTATAAATTACTTTACTGTCAATTTAATTTAAATTATCCTCGCATTAGAATAAAAGCCTAAAAAATTAAATAAAATGAATGACCCCAAACATTTGAAAGGTACTGTGGTGTACACTGACATGCTACATGTCCAACAGTATGTAAACACCCAAAATCCACACCTATACAGATATACAGATTAATAGGCAAAATAGTCCTCACTTTACTGCTATAAAAAGGGTTTTGCAGTCTTTTAACATGAAAAAAAAAACCACCTTGACTTCCACAAAAGAACCCAGACACAAAAAGCTAACCTGAAGAACATGTAATTAAACATCAAGAACTTCATTCATCTCGAAGTAACTTAATTGGCCATCAAAAACCTGACCTGAACTAGAATAGCCAGTAACAAAAGAGTGTCCAGATCCTGTTGGCCATATATTGTATGATATGATACATTTCTTTCATTCGGATTCCTTGTGTTTGTTTCTGTGTGGTTTCTCTACAGCTGCAAATTCCAACAGCACCAGTGGATCAGGATCCAAGACCTGCTCTATCTGCTAGAGAAAAGACAACGTTACAGAGGGCAAGGCAGTTTGAGATGCAACCTAGCCTCTACAGTACATCACACAGATCAACATCACCCTTAGGATCCCCAAGGATCTGATCAAGAGTGAGTGGGAAAACACTATCAATGCATTGTATGCTATCAGCAAGCCACAAGACCACCTGCTAACCAAAACACACATCGGATCTTGCCTACAGTTAGCATTACTGTTCCATTGTGTTTCCTTTGGGTCATAGTGTTCAAGCATTTTCATAGGATGATAATTGGTTTCAGTTCATCACAATGCAGACTTAAATGTACTACAGGAAATTTCAGAGGTAAATATTGAAAAATTACTTGTATGGAAAAAAAATAATTTATCAACTGCTATTTAATATAAGAGATATTAGCATCATCTATAAATTACTTGTATGGATAGGTTTTAATTTATCAACTGCTATTTAATATCAAGCAGGTCCACAACAAGTTCAATCAAGAAATGAAAAAAATATGTACAGAAAGTTCTTGTAATTCCAAGATAACTTTTCCTCCGTTTTGTAATTGTAATGTCTAATTTGTTGGCACCTGCTACTTTCACTGAATATCAGAAAACAAAGGCCATTATATGAGTGATATGTATTTTTTCTGCCATTTATTCCCTCTAAAAGTAATCACATTGTACAGATGGAAGCTAACGTTGCAGGTTGCTAAATGTGAGAAGGTAGGTGACAGACCTTAGTGCGCAATAAAATATAGCTTCTGGTACAGTGGTGATCAGCATGTATAAAGATTGGGTTTAAAGTTATAGTTGTTTTTATAGTTTGCATTTTTTTTTTTTTTCACCTAAGCCGACAGGTAATGCGCAATTATCCTTCAAACTTATTTACATCAAGTGCTGTCTTGGGTGTGTTTTACTGAGCAATGTCCCGTTACTCAGTGTCTCCGCTGTTGGGACATGCGTTCACAGAGAAAACTAATTCCAGTGGCCTTGATTTCATTCATCTGTTTTCAGCTGACCTGTCATCACACTAAACCTTGAGAAGTCTGTGATTAAATTCATGAAGGTATTCAAATTCAGGCAATTTTTTTCTTCTTGTGTCTGACTTTTTTTTTTTTTTTTTTGTAGGAATCCAATTTCTCTTTCACTAGTTGTCTATAAAACATCATAAAAACATCAATTGTGTAAATATACAAAATGTATTTTTTAAATTTTATGAGGTACGACTTTACATACTGTTAAAAAGTAAATATTGCAAAGGTGTGTTTTAGTGCACTTAATGAATTTTACAAGCTTATTATACAAAGCTGCTGCTTCTGTTTCACATATCATAAAGGTTTAATTTAAGTAGGGAAGAATCAGACAGTAGCAATGAAAATTGATGTTTAAATCAGTGTGTCAGATCTGACAGCGAGGGCCCCATAATAAGACTTGTGTCTTTTTGAATTTGACATTAGTGTGTATTACTTGCAGAGCAAGTTTAATCATTTTTGACATGAATTTGATTATTTTGATTCATCTTCAAATATGATGCTCGCAAACCATCAAATATGGATGGTTCCAATTAAATTGGTAAAAAACATTAAAACTTCACTTCTGTATGCTCAATACCACGACAATTAAAGCATATATTTTTATGAACTTTGTGTTTTTTCTTAGTACTTAGATTGGCTTTTTCAAATAAATGATTTTCTTTCTATTTATCAAAGAATACTGGGGAAAAATGTATCACGTTACAACAGGAAATGCTTCTTAAGCACCAAAGCAGCATATTAGAATGATTTCAGAAGGATCTTGTGAGACTGGAATAATGACTGCTGAAAATTTAGCTTTGTCATCACAGGAATAAATTACATTTTAAAATATATAAAAATAAATAAACAGCTATTTTACACTGCACTATTTCACAATATTACTGTATTATTTATCAATTAAATGCAGCCTTGGTGAGCAGAAGAGCCTTATTTCAGAAACATGAACAAAACTTACAGACCGGTAGTGTATTAAAGCAATAACAATATTAATTTGAGACTATGCTATGAGTCACTCAAAAAGAAAGCCTCTTATCACATGAGAACTATCAGCAGTTTACAGCCTTCCCTTCCTAGATAACTAAGTGTCATCTGCAAAGGTTATCTGAACATCCCTCCCTACACATTCCATTTCCCAATAAATCCTCTAACAATATTCTTACAAAACTTCCAATATTTTTGTCTCTGTTAAAGTCATGGCAGTTTTGGGTTTTTAGATAAATTTAGAATAAATGGTGTTTATAAATGAAGGAAAGCAGTTTCTAAACAAATATTTATTTCGCTTTTATAAATAGTAAATGAAGTGTAGCACCCCAGGTAAGTAGCTGTGAAGCATTTGTGCAAATTCAGCACTTGTGGTGTATTGGCTTGACCTAAATCCTGGGATTTATGCTAAACCATGGTCAGGTTATACAACTGTCCTCCCTCTATAAATGTCACCAGAGCAGTGCAGAAAAGACAAAACAGTCCTCAACACATTCTCAGAGAATGATCTTGGTTTGTCATGCATATAAATATAAATAATCCAACCAAATTAAAAATGTTCTTATCTTGCTGAAAAGGTTTGCAGACGCCCTTATGATGCATATAATCAGAATTACCTGAATAATGGCAATGAGGAAAAAGAAAACATACAAGAATATTTTTACCTTCTGTCTTTATTGAAAATAAAAATTAGGTTCATTGTGATTCATATCATTTGGTGCTGGAATGGATACATCATGGAGATTTACTTCAGAATGGTGTCAGAGTTTGCTGTGGAGATAAAAAAAAAAGAAAGAAAGAAATTAAGATATTTTAATATTTTTTATTATCTGTGGTCAAGTTAACACCCTGTAGCCTGTGAGAAGAAATACATCCCCTGAAATTCCTGTCCATGAACAGTGCTACTTTGCATTTGATTCACTGAATATTTTCAATGAATAACTTTGAACCCAAACTTAATTTTCAAGTAGGTGAAAACTGGCACGCTACATAATGAGACACTGTTAATGTATCACAAAATCAAAAAAGGGCTCATTTCTTTCATCAAAAACACCATTTCAACATTACTGTATCTCCCCTCTACATAAGGCTGGTTAATGTAAAAAATCCGCATTCACTAAAAACACAAAGATTAGAAACTAACAGGTGGGCCAGGGTTAAAAACCACCACAAAAAATACACTTTTTGTAACATCATCGATATATTTTGCTATATTTTATTCTTGTTATATTGTAGTATAAAAGTGTGTGTGTGTGTGTATACATACAGAGAGAGAGAGAGTGTTACAGACCTTCAGACAGCTGTTTGTAAATGCGTTCTTGCTCTTCCCTGAGTTTCTTCTCTTCCTCCTCAATCCTCCTTTCTTCAGCAGCAATGGGCTTCAGATAATCTGGTGAGAAAATCGATTAAAAAAACAACATAGAAAGACAGAGACAGAAAAGACAACACAAAAGCCTGTTTCAAAATACCAAAAACACAAACACTTACCATATCTCTGCTTCCCATAAATTAATCCAATTAGCAAGGCTGACCATCTTGCAGTCTGAAATCAGAGAACGAAAACTGCTGGTTTGTTTACTGGTGAGCTTTGGAAGGACTTCACAGGCCACTCTTATATTTTACAAATCCATTTCTTTATTGAATACGACTAAAACTGAACATTCACTTTGAGAAAATAGAGTTTCAATGATGTTGTACTCGAACTTTAGGACAACAGCATGCAAATCACAGTTTGTTAATGAGCACTTGACATTCAGCAATGTCCTTTGGTGCGGCACGCTAATAATTAATATAGTCAGCTATTAATAAAAACAGTTTTAAAATATACAGATATGTTAATATTAAGTATACACTTCGTATGACCATATTAATTTAGAGACTAACGTTACAGGGAATATCTATACTTTTATAAATTCACCTTATCGCTCTCTTAAGTTTAGTCTTTACCCCTATTCACATTTGACACGTTCCTTCGCGGTTTTCTTAGCAACACGTCATGGTGCCCATTAGATAGCATTAGTGACCTTGCAGTGCTGTGGTTAGGCTGCTAACTGGCTAACACGATTAGCTTATCCACCGGCTAAAGCTAACACAGTAGCGTTGGCTATGTATAGCACACTATTTGCTGAGGATAAATGAAGGTCGCTGATATTAACTATAAAAACTAGATGTTACTGAATATAAAACACAATTTGAGAGTCATATTCCTAAGAGAAGGTATACCTTAATAAGCGGGGAGACCTGCACGGGAGGAACCATGTTTGACTTCGAGCGGATCTCTTCAGCAGAGAGAGGAGGAAGTCGCTGCGCTCTGCTTGCTGTCACACTGTAGCCTTTATGTCCATCAGCTTTTTGCCTATTTTTCACCAAATTTTTAAATAAAAAACAATAATGATAATACTTTTAAACCTTTTTAGATGTTCACTTAATATAGTCTCTCAGTTAATATAGGGTATTCATTCATTCATTCATTCATTTGTTAGGCCTTTTATTATTATAGTAGTAGTAGTAGTAGTAGTAGTAGTAGTAGTATTGTTGCTTATAATTTTAACAACCAGTTGACTTAGTCTTACACTGTAAAAAAAAAAAAAAAAAAGTTTTTTAATCTATGTATAAATATTTCATACGGTCTCTCAATTAATATAGGGTATTTATTTATTTAGTAGTAGCAGTGGATAAGATTTAGAAAGAAATCAGTTTTGATGTATCATGCCTTGTCATTCAAAGACAAATTGTGTAAACCTTTGAAAAAACTATAATTACAAAATCTTAGATAAGACAGGTTATAGTTATAAAGATGAATTCCATTAAAGCCTACTTCCTAAATAGATACTTGAAATCAGTCTCATAGTGATGGTATAGCCACAGATTAAACATTAGAGTACACTATGTCTCCACCTGAGTTAAAGTTGTTCCTTCCTTTTGAATCTATTTCAGGAGGTGACCTCACCAGAGGCACTGCCGACACAGGTGTCAGGTTCAGAAACCTGCAGGATTAGAAAGCATGTTGGAACGCTTGTAAGATAAATTTAAACACAACTGAGAGAATATGAAGTAAGTTATGACACACACAAAATATATGCCCTGATGTGACACGGAACTATTTCTCACAGTAACCCTGATTAGTTATTATATTTAATATATGTGTCAATGTATGTTAAATAAACCTTGTATCATCCTCTTGCATTAACCTCTTCCCTTAATAGAAAGTTATGCAGACCCATTAGAGCACCAGAGTGGTCAGTGGAAATAGAACAATGATGTACTTCTCTGGTATTTAACAGATGGATCACAAAAATACAGCCGACTTGTTTTGGAACATGACAGCAAGTGCTCAGTCATAGCAGCTCTTCGACAGGCTGACACACACCATAGCACTAATAGAGGAGTGTTACTGGAATGTTCCAAGACAGTATATAAAAGCCTCAGCTCTTGTTCATTGGGACAGAAGCACAGAAGAACTCAACCAGCTCAAAACAGCACCGAAAATCCACCAAAAATGCTTTGCCCAAGCACATTTCAGCCTCACCTCAGCCCATTCATGGACTTCCACTGGCCAGTGCGCAGTCTGTGGCCGGAGACCAGACCTCTGTTCTTTCAGATGGAGAAAGAAATGATGAGACACATGCAGGAGATGAGACACAACCTGGAGTTCATGGAACGCTTGCACCAAAGGATTTTCGACGAGATTGACCATGTTTCACCCATGACGACTTTCAAACCCATCTCATTCCAGCTCGGAAAGGAAGGAAGCCTCTATGCACTGACGCTAGATACAAAGGATTTCAGCCCAGAGGAGCTGTCCGTTAAACAAGTGGGCAGGAAGTTGCGGGTGAGCGGCAAGACAGAGAAGAAGCAAGACGATGGGAAAGGATCATTCTCGTACAGATGCCAAGAATTCAGGCAGGAGTTTGACCTTCCTGAAGGTGTGAATCCTGAGATGGTGACCTGCTCTATAAATGATGGTCAGCTACAGATACAAGCACCCAAAGAAGCCAATGCTGTGAGCAACGAGAGAGTGATTCCCATTACATACACTCCTGCTGTGAAAAGTCCTGTTCCTCAGAGCCCTCAACCTCAACCTGAGAGCCAAGGAGCTGAGGCAGAGGCTACGGATAATTGAGTTTCGCCTCTACTATATATCCCACAACTGAACAAATGACTCTGTGACATTCATTTACAGCTTGAACTTACAAAATTGTAAAAGAATCAAATTTGTGAAAGATCATTATTGGTCCTACCTTGTGGAATTGTATTAACATTTTGTTTATTGAATTACGATTCAGAAGAGAAGTCAGATACTTCAATTCAATTTGTTTTGTTAAATTGTTACATTTTTGGTACATTTCAAAAAGATGTAAAAACAGAGAGAAAAAATTAATTTGTATTCTAATAAACTAAAAAAAATGTGGGTTGGGGTTTGGAATGGCTACCATGTTTATTTGCAAGATTTACACAAAATATTATTCAATTGGTAAATATATTAATTTGTATTTATTTAATAAATGCGTCTTCCATTTTTGTCTTTACAATTTCTTAAGAATTGTTGCTTGCATTAAATTATTAAGAATAGTTGCAAAGAATTGCATGCATCTCACAAATTCATAAAACCATTTGTTTTCTTGGTGTAAAAAAAAAAAAATCAGCATTAATCATGAACTAAGTTCTTTAATATGAATCTCATCCATATTGATGCTTTAACAAAACATTTTTAAAATCTAAAATAAAATATACCTACTTTCTGTCCACACATTAGATATTTTTGAAAATTTAAAGAAATATTTGTACATAAAAAATATATATATTTTCTTCAGCAAGGTTTTAGTTTTTGTGTCCCAACAAACATGCATAAAATAATTAAAAATAGTTGCATGCAATTATCTAACAAATTCACAAAAACATTTTTGTAGGAGTGAAAAATAAGCAAATATCAAAACTGATCTATTTAACAAGAATCTCATCCATTTCGATTCCAGTACAGAAGCAAAAAAAATAAATAAAAATAAATAAATAAATAAATAAATAAATAAATAAATCCCCTCCGATCACAAGTGACGTTGATACTTGTACTAATCACTCCAAACCTCTAGGCGGCAGTCCTGCTTTAACAAAACACACTCTATACGGAATTTTAGTGGCAGAAAAAACCCTTCCGTTTGTTGTTCACCCGCCACTAACAAGCAAATGGCTAGCTGGGGTACTTTTTAAGGCACAATTGTATATGTGATGAGTTAGTAAGCATATTTTTTGGAAGGAAGGTGCCGAATAATCATCCTTGAGCATGACGGCAGTAATTCACGAGTTACTGTCCTCCGTTATGGGGGTATTAGTTGAAAGTGTCGTGTCGGAGTTGAGCAAACATCTCTCTGACTTCACGACTGTCTTATCTGAGGAGTGGAAGCGCAATAAGGGGACGGCAGTGAACAAAAACAGAATTAAACAGGCGAATCAAGCCAAAACTGTAAGTTCTAGAGTAGATGAACGATTGTGGTGTCCATTCCTGTTCATAATAGGCTTCTGAATGTTGGTTACCAGCTGTATTTACAACTTCTATTTATTTACAAGTCCATATTGAATGTAATTATGTTATAAATATACGAAACAAGTTCTGTTCAAATAAGTTCTGTTCATAAATTTAAGTTCACAAACCAGGTGTATATATATATATATATATATATATATATATATATATATATATATATATATATATATATATATACACACACACACACACACACACACCTGATTTAAGTTAAATAATAATAATAATAATAAAAAAAAAACATGACCTTGCAGTATGTGCTCGGCAAGGTTTTAATTTTTGTCACAACAATCATTATTGGCTCCACCATGTTTGGTATTTTGACATTAGTAAAACATTTTATTAGTGCAGATAACTTGTCATATGTTGTCTGAAGAAGTCAAATATTTTGTGTGTACAAAGTAATGATCGTAGGTCTTAAGTTCTGATAGAGCACAAGATTATTAAGACAATATAAGTGAATTTGATTATAATCAAACCTGTTTTTTTTTTTTTTTACATGCAGGAAATTGTAATAATTGTATGCAATGAACTAAATCTCCAATGATCTCTTTTGTGTTTCAGAAGGAGTTTGCTGATTTCATGGAGATGTTGAGTAAAGCCACAGTAGAGACGATGGTGAAACTGATTCATGATCACATCTCAGCTCAAGTACCAGAAGCTACAGCAAAGTCTCAGCTCTCAAAACAAGACAAACTAAATGGTACATCTTCATACTTAATCACAAACCTGGGCTACACTCAAATATTCAGTGTTTGTCTTGGCTATATTATTTACTCACCCTTAAGTTGTATGAGTTTCTTTCTTTGGCTGAACACAAAAGAAGATATTTTTAATAATGTGGCAGATATTTTTTTCTTCTTTTAAAATTAAACTCCTTTCATTTTGATCGATTTGACAGAAAACAAGACTTCTTATCTTATGTCAATTAAATGTATCTTTAGACATTTGCTCTGGAAAGCAAGTCAAAAATACTGAGGAAGTATTAACATTTTTGCAGCCTGATCAGAAAGTTATTTCCGTATTCTAGTGTACTCTAGAATAAAATAACCAAAACAAAAAAAGATGACCAGGCAGAAACCCTTGCTCTGTAAATCTGTTTAAGACCCCAAATCAGAATAAAAAGAAAAAACCCTTTCACTTTAAATCTGATTAATATGCCAAATCAAATTTAAAAAATCACTACTTAAATAAATCCAGCTTGTACAGTCAATAATAATACTTATTAAATGTTATGTATTTGTATTGTGAATTTAAGATTTTCAGTGTGGTATTTCAAAAACAAACAAAACATTTTTTTTTTCTTCTCTTATTGTATTCTCACAGAGGGTCAAGCAGCCACATCGGAGTCTGAAAATAATGTGCTTCTTGAGTCTGAACAGAACAAGGATTATGAAATGGAATCAGAACATCATGAAAACTCTGGACAAGCAGCAAATCAGTACCAACAGCTGTCATCTGCACCCACAGATATTCTGGCAGGCAGTTTAAGTTTGAGTGAAAGCCAGCCATCCACAAGCATGAACATAGCTGCTGAGGAGAGACAGGAGCCTTTAATTTGTGAGTCCTGTGGAGTATCGTTCAGTGACATGGCCCTGTTAAACATTCACAATGCTTTACACAAAGAAAGACCTTTCAATTGTTTGACATGTGGGAATACTTTCAAAATGATGAAATGCTTGATGAAACACCAGAGATTTCACATGACTCCGGATTTGAGTATTGAGTTCGAAGCCACTCTGAATGAAGAAGAATTCATTGTGCAGCTTGAAACCTGTGACACTGTCAATACATCACTGGAAACACTAGAGGTCACCACTCAAGGTAAGACATGAATTCAAATGCAGCTTAAAGGGATAGTTCACCCAAAAATGAAAATTACCCCATGATTTACTCACCCTCAAGGCATCCTAGGTGTATATGACTTTTTTCTTTCAGACAAATCCAATCGGAGTTATATTAGAGGTGCTGTGTGTAGGATTGACACCGAGTGGTTAAACTAGGTATTGCAGTCCAAATTCAAAATATTGGAGAGGGTTTTTTTCACCCGGCTCCTCCTCCTCAGACTACACCCACACACAGGTTGCCAGATTGATGAAACAAACAGAAACGAGCGCACTTAATGATGAATGAAATGAAATATGCTGTGTTTTCACCAACTGACAACCCGGGGTGCCGAAATATAATTGGGTAAACTGGCAGTGGGCGGGTTTCACAAACCAAAACAGAGACCGACATTCTGGCCCGGAACGCACATTTTCAAATGAGAATAACTGACTGTAGCATTGTTTTTCAGATAAACAAGTATGTTAACTTAGCAGGTTTCTTAAATATCTGGAAACATATTATGACATTTTTATGTTTTAATAGAGTCAAAATCTTACATACAGCACCTTTAAGGCGAAGTCGTGGCCTAATGGTTAGAGAGTTTGACTCCCACTTCACTTTAAAAAAATGTGCTGGCTCTTCCAAGCACTTCCAGAACATCATCTGCCAGAACAGCATTCTATTGTGAACATGTTTTTTGTTTTACAAGATTATGGTTTCTAAAGTTTAAAATATGCATATTTTTCTTATAAAAATGTATCGATTCGCTTCAGGAGGCCTTAATTGGCCCCCAGAGTGTGGGACACTTTTTATGATGGATTGACGCACTTTATTGGACTTCTATTGGACTATTGAATAATACCACCCATTCACTGCCATTATAAAGCTTGGAAGAGCCGAGACATTTATAACTACAAGTCCAATTGTACTCGTCTGAAAGAAGATAGTCATATACACTTTGGATGGTCTGAGGGTGAGTAAATCAGGGGTAATTTTAGTTTTTGGGTAAACTATCCCTTTAAAGTTCTGTTTAGAAATATGTTTCCCTGCACAGTATGGGAGTCATCTTGGACTGTGTACTGTAAATGCAGCATATGGTTTAATTTTTTGTCATGATTTGGTGTTTAAGAATGTTTTTGTTTCTATTATTATTTTAAAAAAATGGGTTGTGCTGCTTAATACTTTTGTGGAAATCATGATCAGTTTTTTCAGGATTTTTTTGGTGTTCAAAAGAACAGTGTTTATTTGAAATAGAATTTCTTGTAACAATATCAATGTATTCATTGCCACTTTATCCAGTCAATTAATTGTCTGCTTGTTGAATAAAAGTATAAATAAAAAACGTATTGACTCCAAACTTGTAAACAGTAGTGAATGTAAAACTCTCATATATCCATGTCAGGTGAGTGTTATTTCTTTAAAGACGTTAATTCATATTTTTTATTTATGTAAAACACAGTGAGTGAAAAATTACTGACTGCACCCTTAATGACCAATATTTTATATAAAAAACGTATAAATATTTAATTGACATTTTTTCAGGTTGTTTCTCTTAAACATACTCTTGTGTTCTTCTCCTCACAGAAATTCTCCAGAATAACTTGGACAATGAAGACGTATCTTGTGCTGTCTTGGAAAGCAGTCAGTATGTGACCGAATCTCTTGTGCAAGGTTTAAATATTACCATCGAAAACACAGACAACCAGCCCAACACCACACCTAACACAGATATGATCAAGAAATCGAATGATGGCTTGTTCCGATGCAAAACTTGCGGGAAGTGTTTTGAACTCAGGTGGAAGTTCATTAACCACGTTCGGGCTCATGTGAAACATTACAAATGTTCGCATTGCGAGAAGCGCTTTACTATGAGGAGCTGCCTCATCAGACACGCAGCGATGCACACTGGAGCTCAGCTATTCAAATGTGATATATGTTCCAAGTCTTTTGTATTTCAGGCCTCCCTGGAAAAGCACAAGCATCTTCATACGGCAGAAAAGACGGTTACCTGCTCGAACTGTCAGAAGGTCTTTCCTGGCAAGCGTTCGTTCGGCAGACACAGATGCAAAGCAGTCGAAACGCTCTACAACTGTCCAGTATGTGACAAGCAGTTCAAAATTAAGCAAAACATGCTCGATCACCAAACACTGCACACTGGCGAGAAGCCCTACTGTTGCGAAATATGTGGTGCTTTTTATAGCTGCGAGCGATATCTGAAAAATCACCAGAAGAGTCACATCGAGAAAACCTACGATTATCCATGCGAACTCTGCGACAAAAGGTTCAGCGCTCGCAAACATTTGCAAGCTCATATGCTCGTGCACACGAGGGAAAAGCGATACGCTTGTGAGGTATGCGATAAGAAGTTTGCCACCTCTGGAAACCTCAACAGACACAAAGCCGGTCACACGGGTGTGAAGCTGTACGGTTGTCCGATATGTTTGAAAAGGTACACCACAGCGTACGCCCTGAAGATGCACATGCACAAACACACTTCAAGCAAACCATTTCTTTGCGACGTTTGCGGTAAGGGATTTACCAGTTCAGACTACATGAAAAGACACAAGCGAATCATTCACGCAGGAAGGAGGGATTGTGTGTGCTCGATCTGTAATAAGGCCTTCATATTCCCCAGTTCTCTTAATCAGCACATGCTTGTACATACAGGAGAGAAGCATCACGAGCGGCTGGTCAGTCCTTTGTTGAAGAAGTTCAGTTGCGATCATTGTCAAAAGAAGTTCTATTCACAAGCCGCCCTTACGGTACACCAAAGGGTTCACACCAAAGAAAAGCCGTATAGTTGTGAGGTTTGTGGAAAGAGGTTTGGATATTCGAGCAGTATTCAGATGCACATGAGAATCCATACGGGGGAGAGACCTTTTGGTTGTGATGTTTGTGGTAAGACGTTCAACCAGGCTGTGCATCTGAGGACCCATCAGCGAGTGCACACCGGTCTGAAGTCATTCAGTTGTGAGAGCTGTGGGAAGAAGTTTGTGGATCATAGAAATCTTAAACAACATAAATGTAAATACACCATGTAAATGCTTACATATTTACAAGACGAAAGGTTACACTGAGTTAAACACTGCATCTTTTTTTTCCAGGGCTGTTTTATGTAATAGTTTTATGTAATGCATAGCATTATGTTCCTAACTGATGATCTGTATTCTTATTTGGCAAGCTGAATGAAAATCGTTTGTATGCTTCTGTATTTTTAATTGTGTAAACAATTATATTTTCAAACCAGTACTGGAAATCAATGCTTGAGTGTGATGGCAATAAAACATGAACCACCTCTTACCTTTTTTTTTTTTGCATTAAATATATTATTAAAGAATTGGCATAGAATTATTATTAGTCATGTTTGAAAAGTATTTTTCTGGTGCCTATGATGTCCCACAATCCTGTGCGTGCTTCACAGACTGAGTGGTCACTCAAGTAAATTCAACTATTAATTTCTACTTGGAAATAACTCTAAGTTTGCTTGATATTCATTTCACGTAACTTTCGAGTTATTATAGTTTTGCATATGGGACAGATATATAACGAAATGCGTAGTGATGAGGAAAATGTATAAACAGAAATTGTACCCACTTTTAACAGAATGATAATAGATTTATAGTTTTAGCCTTGTTCACATTTCCAGTCACAAACATCGGCAATAAAAAAGGCCGAAAATAACCCAACATATATTTTCTATACTATGACAGCAAACAGTCGAACGTTTGAGTGAGTGCCAAAGTATTTTGAAAAAAAAAAAAAATTTGGTGAGTGCATTCTAAAACTAAGTTGACTTCCGGGGCGGAGACTAATTGCTTATAAATGAACCTGAATTCAATCACCTGAACGTCACATCTGATGGATACGTTGATTGGGGCTCGCAGACTAGATCTAAATCTTTGGCCACGGTTTATCGCCTCTATTTTTCTCTTTGGGAGATAAACAGAACTTAGCTCTGCTGTATTTGTAGTCCTTCGATGAGAGCAGCTCGATAGTTTAATTTCCCCTGCAATAGTGGATAAAGATGAAGGAGTTAGGAGAGGAGATGCCTGATGAAGAATATGGATGCGCCGTTGCGAATCGTTTCGGCCGGCTGCTGGACGATGAGTCCGACCCGTTCGACATCTTATACGCGGCAGGGGTGGAAAAGAAACCGAAGAAGAAGAAAGATGAACCAAAGAAAACTTCAACCACAACTACAGCTGGAAAGAAAGAGTCTCAAAGGGCCAGGAAAATAGTACTTCCGGCAGGTGGGGATGGACAAGGTATGTGAAGGACGGCCTCATTTTATTCGACGCAACGTGCCTTTCTTTTAATAAATTATCTTCTAACTTAATCCATAGAAGATATCATGACTTTAAATGTGGTTGCTGAGGTTTTAGGCATTTAAAGTGTTTACATTTTGTGCGTGGCTTGTATTTGGTTCGAATTTCTAGGCCAAATCCGTCTTGCTTGTGGAGAAGTTGAGCGAATAATGAGAAGCGTGACTTTTGAGCGCAAACCCACCGATGCAGACTCCCCCCTCAGCTTTTCTGTTGAGAGGTAAACGTCTATAATTACGTGTTAATGAATGTCTTTTACTTTTTATTCATCTTCCTGAATTTATTTTGCATGCCACGCAATCAGTATTCATCTGTGTGCAGGCCTGTGGATGTGCTGGACAGGCCTGTCAGAGGAAGAGGTACAGAAAGAGGACGAGGAGCCCGAGGCCCAGGATATCAAAGATCCAGTGATGGATTTGACCAGAGGGGAAAGAGAGAGTTCGAGAGACACAGTGGCAGTGACCGAACGTGAGCTGTAACCCATTACTGTCATGTTAAGAGTCTAATTCATGGTCCGACTGAGTTTGATTTAGGGCCCAAACTTTATACTGGGTGTCACTTATAATTTATGTACAAATAATCTAATTAAACAAATATACAGATGTAAATGCGGCACTGAAATATTAAAACATTTTATTTGAATATTAAGTTGAATAATTGTATAAATGAGTGGCCAAAAGTGTACGATAAATTAAATTACTTTATAATATTTACAATACATTTTATAGAATGCTATAAAAAATGTAATTTAGTAATTCAATGTATTATTTTTAGAAATAATACTTTAGGATATTTTAAGTGATGGATGATGTTAATGATTACGTACTTAATTGCAGTTGTTTTTGCATTGCCTTTTTTCATCACCCTTTCAGAACTGATCTGGCACCAGTTTTTGGGTTGAAAATTACTGGTTGAAATCACCGCTTTGAGCTTAGAATATTTTATGTGCACAATCAGCTGATAAATGAGACATTGCTTTAAAATCAGGAGTGTCCGATCTGAAGAGAAGCGCAGCGGCAGTGGATCTCGCAACTGGGGCTCGATGAGAGACCATATGAGGTGTTTCACATTTTATGTCAGATTGAAATAATCCCCCCCCCCCCCCATTTAAAATGGTTGACATTTTCCTTCTGTCCTGTAGTGAAATTGAAGAGGGGTCACCTAATGAAGAGGTCGTTGAAAGTGAGGAGACCCGAGAGGCAGTTGAGACTGATGGAGAAAACAGGTCCGTTTCTCACAGCTGCAGGAAATATCTTTTAACACAGATGGTGCTTGACAGTGAATTTTATTATTTGCTGACTTTATGAACTTGATCTTCCTTTTATGATTCAGAATGGATGTGAATGTACGATTGCTCCTCTTATTACTCTTTCAGACCGACTGAGGAAGTGATTGAGCTTGCCCTAGAGATGACACTGGATGAGTGGAAAGCTCAACAGGAGCAAAGCAGGCCCAAAGTAGAGTTGAATATCCGCAAGGCAGACACTTCTGTGCCATCTAAGGCCGTGGTCATCCACAAGTCCAAATTCCTTCAGGTGAGGAGTCTTTTTCTTAAATGTTGGATACAGATTCACTCTTATAACTGTTGTTCTCATTTTAGAAACATCCTAATGGCTTGGATGAAGAGGATGTGGTTTTTCGCCGCCCGGCCAATGACATCACTTGTCAACTTGAGATCAACTTTGGCAGCCTGGCTCGGCCCTCTCGTGGTGGGAGAGGAGGACGAGGTGGTCGTGGCCGTGGGGCTCCATCCATGCCATCCCTAAGATCTCCACAAAAGCTTGAATCTGTAAGTTAGTTGTATTGGTTGCATCATCAATTGCTCATGCCCACACAGTCCTGAGAAATGCAAGACTTTTAGTTTAACACCGTGTACTTCACGTGACTACACGCAATAAGAGGGTATTTTCCATGTTAGTTGGAGTTTTTGTCCTAACCAGCTGTGACGGAGACATGCAAAGTTTCTATTTTAGAAACTGTTTCTATTTCTGTGACATAGTGGCTGGAGGAGCGACATACAAACTATGACAATGATGATCTTGGGTACTGATTATGTGCTTTATTCAATGTTAAAAGTGTCATTATGTAATATTGCACTCATAGCCATACTGAAAGCAGCAACAGAGTTTACCTCAGATCTTTTATTAAAGCAAAACTCTGTGAAGTGTTTTCCATGACAAAGATGGAATCAGTCACTCAGTATGTAGTTTTAAGAATGTTAAAAAGGTTTAATATTTATGAATTAGATTATAAACTTGTCAATTTTGTTGGGATTGCAGTGCGCTTCTCTCTTCTGAATGGCTGCGATATTTGAGTGATTCTGTCGCGTCGCATTCTCGTCTGGTGTGGACAGCCAAATTGCTTGTTGTGTCTTGTCAGGACATGGTGTTAGGCTCTTTTCAAGCCAGATAGGTGTTCATGCTGTATTAGAAAGTGCACCTGTGGTGGTTTGGGCTTAAATTATGTCTCTGTGTTTCCTAAGGCTCCAAACCCAGATGATCCAGAAGATTTCCCTGCACTGGCCTAGAGCTCCTCTGGAGGTAGAGAGTGAAAACTCTTCTGCAACCAATGTTGGTAACTCTGAAATGGGCAATGTGCACTTAATGGTCAAAAAATAAAGCATGCACAAAGTTGTTTCTTTGCAGTTACTGTAATTGTCATCTTGTGTATCATTCCAAAACTTCAGCACTTGTACTATTTTTAAGAGGATGGAGCAATAGTTTGATCTAAAAGCATGCTGTTAAAGGCATATCAATGCTGTGGGAACACTGTTAAGCATTAAAATCATAATGTAGACTTGCATTTCTTCAATTACTTGATTGACCAGAAGAGTTATGGGGTATTAAGCAAGGTGACCGTGACTTTGAACTGAAATTTAGTTTTCTGTAGTATGAATCAAACTCTGGGCTGTGTGTATCTCACCATTTTCATTTGAGGCAATAGAGAAAAAAAAAAAGAACGAAGAACAGAAGTTGGTGAGCATAAACCTTTCAAAATATTAAACATAATCTTATGGACCCCAAACTTCTGATTGGTTGGGTATGTATCCATATACAATTGCCTATAGCAAATCTAACCTTTCACTGGAGAATAAGAATTTAAAATGGGAGAGAAATCTCATTATGAAATGGTTTTTCTCTAATACATATTGGTCACAATTAATCATACCCTTTTATCCAATACTTTTTACAACCGCCTCTTGCCAAGAGAGTCTTCACCTATAATGCCTGAAGGGTCTAAACATTTGATCTCAGCTTGTTTAGTTCAGTGCTTCGCTTCACCACCAGGGGGCGAAATACCCCAGATAATAAGTGAAATCGGATTCTTGTGGCTGCCAGTAGGATGTCCGTTCTACTTCTGCTAGTTCCTGTGAGCTGTGGCGAGTCTTGAAGTAAAACTGGATCATTCAGTGCTGCTATACTCTGTTTGAAAAATGTTACTAAAAAAAAAAAACAAAGTTCTGATATCAGGGGAAAAAATACTGGTTTTAATTTTTTGTGGGTTGACAAGTTTCCTTGAAGCTCACAGTGCTTTGGCTGGTGATGGAATGTCACACTACTAGTCATACAGTGAAGAGAAATTACATTTACAATGGGCTGTTTCCTCAACTCACCATGTATCACTATAAATTTTGGCAGTTTGCTAGACGGTACTGCCAATCTCACTGAAAAGAACCACAGAGCTCAGTCCTGCAAGCCTAGCAGCAGTGAATTCTGAATCAGATTCCTCAGAGAGAACAGTAGTGAGAGAACCTCACATCTGCTAAATTTATTTATTTTTCCTTAAACGTCCCTGTTCCTCCTGATTGCTCTGACACTTATCTTTGAGCTATAAGAGTCTTGTCTTGGTGTAGTCATATGATACACCCTGTTATAGTCTTTGAAGAGAGTCTGGTGGTTTTTTTTTTAGCGGGATTGGGCTGGATTCTCGTGGCTGTGTTAACACTGAGGTGATTGTAAATGTTAGGCTTAAGTGTTCTTTCTGCATTCTCAGAGTTGTTTTTTGTTCTGTGGATGGTGTTGATCTGGTGAAACACAGGCATGAGCTCATTGTAGCTGACAGAGTGAATCCAGATGGATAAAGCAGTGATACTAGAAGGATATGTTCACAATATTTTCTGCACCCAAGTGCAAAGTTTTCTTTGTCTTGGCCTCTGTTTTCTCATCCGCTCTTTTCCTTACTCTCTCTCTCTGTATTTAAGGGCTGTTGGGGAGATCATGAACTGCGTGTGACTGTAATTAACTGTCAACTGTTTTGAATTAATATAGATCCATTGGGGGATAGAAACAAATGGTGATTGATTGTTGGCCTCGGGACCCAAAGAGTGATTGATTCAGTGTGGTGTTGAATTTGGTATAACCCCAAAAAAGCATTTGTACCTTTATTTTTCTTGAACAAATGTTAGGCTAAACCTTAAACAAGATCTTGTTTTCCTTCAGATTATTGAATTGCATTGACAAAGCCTTTTGTTTAGCATTGCTGTGGATGCAGTGGAGCAGTTGGTCCTGTAAGTAAAAGCTGATCATACTGTAAATATGAGATGATCTGAATGAGATGACATTAAAAGTCTTGGACCTGCTTCTATTTCATCTGTGTTGGATTTGTTTGTTATCCCCCTGGGACCCAGAGAAAAAAAAAACATTTTGGAATTTAAGTTTTTTTTTTTTTTTTTTCTTTTTTTCTTCTCTTTTTGACATTCATAGTGTTTGGAGAAATATATGACTGTTTAAAAAAATTCTTTGCATGTAGAGAATTCAGGACTTTGGTACTAAATAAAGTGACGAGACTAATGACAAAAATTTAAACCAAATTGGTTTTATTCTAATTTTCTTTAGTCATCTACACTGGTTATATACTATATATATATATATATATATATATATAATATTGTAAACGATGTTATGAAAGATATTACAATATTGAAGTATGTATTAATTAGCAGTGTTAAATCTAAATGAGTTTTATCACTTTGGCACAGAAATTAAAACTTCTAAACAGTTGCATATAGTTTCTAAACGATGTTATGAAAGATATTACATAATGATCTAATATAACATTTGCATCCTGATTACTTGTACCATTTTGTAAACATGGACAAAAATATAAATTACAGATGTTACAGGTCTACATTTATTTTGTACTGCAAAAATAGTGTTAATGTGTCATGGATGTTGCGTGGATTTTTCCCAGAATCATTTGTTATAGTTTTCGTGTGTGTAATACTTTTAGTGTGTCTTTAACAGGTGACCCCCCCCCCCCCCCCTTAGAGAACATAGAAAATAAATCAATATAATGCATAAAAACAAATTTAATAGTTAAATATAATGTAATAACACAATGATATAAATAATACTTAATATATCACAGTCTCTCTCAAATCTTAAAATCAGTCTCATATTTATATATGCAGTGTGTATGTATGTGAAAACTAAATTTTTAGTTTATTACATTTTGCAATTTAAAAATATCAGAAGAATACAAAATCACATTCGCCAAGATTTGCTTTTTCCATACCGCTCTAGAAGCCTAAATTCCCTCTCACTCTTTTCTTTGTGGTGCCTCAAGGTTGTGCTCCACGGTAAGTAAGTGTGGAGCTTAAAGAGTCAAACCCAACATATTGATTAGGGCTTTAAGGCTAGAGCCTTTAGCAACCTTGAATCCTGCATAGCATGTACTGCAGAGACTTTTTGACTAAGGAAATGGGGTCTGATAAACTACATGCTACTTTTGGGACTCAATTTTATTCTTCTCACACAAAGAAATTCTACTTCACATCAGAACAATTGTTTACTACGAGGCAAACTGCACCAACTTTAATCTTGACTCTGTTTGCACTGAACTGATTATACATACTGCAATATGCATATATATGTACTATTTTTATACACATTTGATGTGTGTTTTCAAACAGCCCAGTCATATCAAAGTCTTAACCCATATCTATTAATGATAAGCAGCTAATCAATCAGGGCTTTAGAGACACGGACTGCTTTTGCCCTGCAGGGAAAGAGGGGGCCAATCAGCAGTACCCATGTTCATTATTAATTCAGTAGCTATGAGAGCTCTTGGCTCTGTATCCCACTGAGTTTAGAGCTCGGTGTCAGCACAAAATGCATCCATCACAGTTTGGCCTTTTTGGTATTGATTTGGTCTACTATGTTAAATATATTCAAGCAACGATAATATATCATCACCACTGTGGGTAATTAACATGCATGAGATATTATAGGTATATAGAATTATAGGCATTAAATAATCAGTTTGAGATGCAGTGCTGGTTTAGTTTTTTTTTTTTTTTTTTTTTTTTTTTTTTTTTTTTTCTGGTTTAGAGTTGAATGAAATCACAGGCAATGATATATAAAACTAGTGGCTGAATCAACTGTCATTAAGCAAACTTATAATATGTAAATATGAATAATCAAGATGGTTATTACCACAAAGGTAAATTTTGAAATTTTTTGTCAGTCTGCATCAGTGGTGGGATTTTTTTTAATGACTCTTTCTGCAGGTAACATGGTTACAAGTGACAGTCTTTATGAGTAAGCCATTAAACAATTAAACCTATTTATTTGAAACCTGATTAGCTGCGATTGTGCTGTTTTCCAATTATAAGTAAGGCTGTGAACATAATTTTGCTTGTGTGATATTACTCAAATATAAGTGACTTGTAACAGAAAATTACTGCAATAATTTTTCATAGGAATTTGTATTTGTTTTTACCCGATGTTCACCTGTAGCGTCTTACCAATATATGTGAAAATACATGAAAATAGAACAATGAAAACAAAATGTTGTGTTTGAATTAGCTGTCATCTTCAAGCAAACCTATTTATAGTTATGTAAAAAAAAAGGTTCTATATAGAACCTTAAAAGGTTCCATCAGCCGCTCATCAGGGTTCAATCAGAAGACCTCTTTAGGGTTCTTTGTAGCCAGGAAAAAAGGTTCTATATAGAACCCTTTAGGGGTTCTTATCATGGGATCATTCTTTGGATTTAATTTATTTTAGTAAAATTTTAAGACTTAAACAGCTCATATAGCTATTTTATCACTAAAAACTGAAATAACTAAGCATACCACATCAATGTGTTGTGTGATCATTTAAGACACTTATTAGCTTTTACAGTGACAAGCAATATATAACACAGCAATTCACAGAGCAACAGTTACAGGGATTAACATAAATCCATTTTTCTTTATTCATACTTTTTATTATTTTTACCTCTCTAGAATAGCACTCTCCATTTTAGAAATGCTGTTTTTCAACCCTCTTCACCTTATCACCCATCCAACATGTCAGTCACAAATATATATT
Source organism: Cyprinus carpio (assembly GCF_018340385.1). NCBI lineage: Eukaryota > Metazoa > Chordata > Actinopteri > Cypriniformes > Cyprinidae > Cyprinus > Cyprinus carpio. Next base: position 10,372,577 of record NC_056592.1, read on the forward strand.
GGTTGCTAGAATCCACAAAAAAACAAAACAATTGAAAGTTAACTTGCTCAAATAAATAAATAAATTGAAAGTTAACTTCCAAAAAGAAATAAATAATAAATACATACGTAAAATGAGAATGTGAAAAGTTTGTCATCTCACCACCAGGTCATTACCCTTTACATTAAATAAATGTCAAGTATTTACTCCACATTCTCCTATAAACCAAGTAGTCGACTTTTTTTGTATGCTGCAACTTTTGCCAGTTCTGTAACCCATAAGAGATGATGAACCACATGTTTCTGAAAGGGAGCTAAAAGACTAACTAGTATTGTTTTTAAATTTATAAGCATTAAATGTTCATTTTACATTCAGATAAGCATTTAAACAATAAAAACAAATGGCCCATGACGATTTGAGCTCTGGGAAGGGCTAAATAGTGCTGATTGAAATTAACTTGCAATGATTTGACTTGACATCCTGGTGATTTGAAAATTTATTTGAAAGAGAGTACAGTACAACAGGAAGTCGTGGCCTAATGGTTAGAGAGTTTGACTCCTAACCCTAAGGTTGTGGGTTCGAAACACCACACGGCAATACCACAACTGAGGTGCCCTTGAGCAAGGCACCGAACCCCCAACTGCTCCCCGGGCGCCGCAGCATAAATGGCTGCCCACTGCTCCGGATGTGTGTTCACGGTGTGTGTGTTCACTGCTGTGTGTGTGCACTTTGGATGGGTTAAATGCAGAGCACGAATTCTGAGTATGGGTCACCATACTTGGCTGTATGTCACGTCATGTCACTTTAAAAAAGAGAAAGGAATCTCTCACAATTAAATCAAATCTTACAACTTATTTGAATTAGAGATGAGTGTGGTGTTTTCATCTGAATGTAGATGACCAGACAAGTAATGCTGCACTCCATAGTCCAGACCTGCAGTGACAGTGCAAAATATATATTTATTTATCAGCCAATCATAAGAACCTGCAATTATAAAATGTGGAAAGTAGAAGAAAAAAGATATCAGTAACTTCAATGACAAGTTTCCCAAAGTTGGTACTGTGAGGAAAAAGAAATGATGTACCTTTTGTGTTGTGTTGTAGCAAGTTGGTCGTGTTTCCTCTGACTTCCACTTTTCAGCAGCTGATAAGGTGGTGGTAAAAACTTTAAAAGTGCTCTCTGATAGGAGGAACATCTACAACAACCAAATACAATTACTTAAGCAAAACTAATGATTTACTATACTATAACTGCAAACACCAAATACTCACAATTATCTCCAGAAAAAAAATGGAAACATGTTTGTAACGGCTGTCTGAAGGTGATTTGACCGAATCTTTGTTTCATCTTTTCCTGTATGTATAACGTTCATTCATATTAATGATCACTCTCGTGACAGGAGCGTGACTGAAATACGGCGCTGTGCAGACGGGACAAAACTGATCAGTACATAGATATTCATTCAAGTTGTTTGCCGTTTATGTCAAAGATTATTGTATGTATCTGTTTGGAGGGATGAGGTATAAGAGCCTTTTAGAATCTAAATGAAACACTGAAACTTCAAAACTTCAAACTTTTTCAGTGTACAGGATCACGTGGCAATTATTTTCTATTAAACTTGACAGTGCAGATGTAAGTTTTAAGTTAAAGGTGTTTCAAGTAAAATTGAAATAAAAACACAAATATAATATTTTTTAAATAGCCTAATATGTAAAAATACATAAAGCAGGGTTTAGCCCAAAGAACCCTTTTGTGCCAAAAAGGTTTCTTTCTCCTTATTTAGAACCTTTTTGGCATAAAGCGTTCTTTGGAATTGAGTAAAGAACCCTAGGGTTCTATAAAGAACCCAAAAGAACCTTTTTTTCTAAGCGTGTATAAAATCAGGATGTATATGACAGCATTAGTGATTATTTTCTAGTCTTAATGTGACCAATGTTCCTGCTCTGGTTTCCATGGTTGCATTTAAATGTGAATTATTATTATTATTATTATTATTATTATTTAAAATTCTTATCATTTCTCTGTCATTCTGATGAAAATGACTAACTTTGTCTGGAACATTTCCAGAGAAGACTAATCAAAATATTAGTATTCCAGCACCACAGAGTTGGCCACCAGCTTAGGACTGTTTGAAATGTGCAAATTACGTATTCTTGTTTTTTTTTTTTTTTTATTAAAACACAGGTAGGTCACTGGAGATTGTCTGTATTCCTTTAGGTTTAAGGGCACAGACAGTGTGTTATCTGACCTAGCCGGGCCCAACCATATCAGCCTACTGAATGTGGATAAATGCCTTCAGGTGATTCTCTTTTAGTCAACTTCTGATCTCCCTGTGGTGTGATACAACACGACCCTGACAGGTTATGGAAGCGCAGTCCAAACACATCACTAGAGCTGTTTAATTAGTTCACACTCTCCACGGTAGACACCCAGAAGGCCCTTCAGCACACTTGCTTTATCTTGATGTGTTTACCGTCAGAAATAACCTATGCCACTTTTATCACCAGGCACCGACCTCTTGGATCCTTTGAGAGTTGAGATGGTTGTTCCTACTAGCATGGAGCTAGTTCTTCACTAAGCTGCAACTCCAGTGGCTCTTTTTGCAACCACGTACATCTTTATTTAACTATGCATGAGCAGTGTTGTGCAATATTAAGATATGTGTATGCATGTGACAGCTATGAATATTTCATTTAGGATGTGATTTTTAGCAACAAACAATCTGTGAGCTGTAGGTCAAGGACTATTTGTTTTGCATGCATAAGTATGACCGCTGTGGCCTGAGGGATGTGAATACCAGTGTTTCCAGAGTCCACGAGTCACAATAAAAGAGCTCAAAGACAAGCTAAAATGACATTGTTGCTTCAGCAAATTTGTTTTAATCTCACATTAGATTTTGCTAACACTATCAATTAGGTTTAGTGTAGCTGGCAAGTTATTTTCAAACACCATTAATCTATGCCATTCACCAGATATTTCATTTCTGAACTAACATGATATGTACAGCAACCAACGTAATATACTGTTGCCAGAAGTTCATTAGTTGTAATATGTAATGTAATATTACAGAAATATGATCACAGGCATGTTTTCCAATGAGCCTGGTTTGAAAAGTTGCAAAATACACTGAAGTATATTTTAAAATATTTAATTATCTGAACCATATTATTTTTTTTTTAGCTTTTAATGTATTCAGTTATTAGATATCATTAAATGTAAACCTAATTTATGTTACAAAGTCAAAAACTAATGAAAAGCTGCATTTAAAAAAAAAAAAGATATTTAGTTTCAGATGGTGGTTTATTCGGTTATTGTTCTGAATCAGTTCATTACATTAAATTGTCTGAATAAAGTGATTTTGTAGAATGAATCAGAGTAACTGATTAAATGCTAATCTGGGCTATTCATATTTCACCTAATATAAGGACGTTGTAAACAAAGGAGTGAAAAAGAATATAAGTAACTACTTGCTACTATTTGCATCTTTCTATTAGTGAAATTATTCAGTTGTTCTCTGAACAATCAATATTTGATTGGAGACCGGTAGTTGTCAGTTTGTAGAGTGAATGAGAGTATTTATGAGACACTTGATGGCGAATGGAGAATATGTGCATAGTGAAGACAACTTCTGTTATGAGACCATCAGAAACAGCTTGTTTCAATTTGCATAACAAATGTGTATTATGTATGAAAGTGATGTTTCAGGTCTGTTGACTTGCATTGTTCTTGTGAAGAAAGATTCTGCAGATTAATATAGGCATAAAACATCTGCACGAATGATTCATTTGCTGAAATGAGAAAAATCACAGAACAGGTTCGACTTTCGCATGATTGTTTCTTCTCTGTGTGTGAAGTTATGCGGTCACATAATTGGTCATTTTCTTTTAATGTCTGATGATTTTATGTTATTTCAGCCTGTTATTTATAGTATTTAGCAAAGCAAACCAGATGTAGGTCTGTTTATGCTGCGGTTGATTTTTGCTCAATCCTATAGTAATCGAAGTCAAATCAAGTTTTTTTCTTTTGTTTGACATTACTGTGCACAAACTATAAACTGTAGATTCATTAAAGTAGACTTGACTAATTATGTCTACATTTTGTTATGCACTGCTTTATTGTCATGTGGCATGTTCACACAAGGTCAAATGCAAGATCAAGATATAAAATGTGTAAAGAATGTTCTTAATCACATGTTTGTAAGCTTATGGTCACTTTATATGCCTGTATACAGTCTGGCTCTTTTTCAATGGGTGGATTATGTAATTACTTTATTATTTATATGATTATTAAAACATATCTGTGACATTATAGCGTCTAGGCACATTTTAATGACATTGTAGTTCTAAATATTTGACATTTCGAAGAGTATATGCCATTTTATATTAATGTTGGCTTCATAGTCAAGCCAGTGTAATTACTTGCCCTCTGAAATTTTGTTTGGTTATTCATAATGTTTTCGGGGGAAATCTTCCCTCCAGGTAACCATGACATTGTTATTTGTTGAGGACAAATACACTTAAAAATATCCCATTGCTTGGAAACGAGAATTTATGTTTGTCATACCCAGGGTAAACAAACAGATTGATTCAGATTTGCTCCCGTGTTTTCAAGAGCCTTTTAGTGCTGTGCTTACCATGCAGGGCTTGCAGCAAATGGATGGGCGTCGAAAATGATGCTTTCATCCACTGCAAGGAACGTGCGGGAGTGCGTAAGATGAAATGGCCTGTCATTGTCAGCAGGAGCCAGCACCTGCAGCCACTGCACGTTGAGATAATTTCACCGGAAAAAAGTTTGCTATTCATCCAAAACAGAAATCCAAAGGAAAAGTAGACTGTAGAAACAACATCATAGCTCTTTCCTCTGACAAGATGGAAATCAAAATGAAAGCTCAGTTTTATATGGTGGGAATTCAGGCAGTTTTTATGGGGGATGAATTTTGCTTTCCCCCGTGCACTTATTCAATCTGTCAATATGAATAACACATTGTTGCATTGAATTGTGCCAGCACAAACAAAACAGTGAGAGAAGGAGGGGACTTTCCGTACCATTGTTTATATCGCTCAAAAAGACGTTAAACAAACCCAAGACTGATTCTGCATTTGGTTGGATTTGAACAGATGACCCAAGGATTACTGGAAGCGGAGGGCAGTATATGGGACTCAGACTCAGAAGCCGCACCTCTTATGAACTCTTTCAACAGTGACACATGAGCGATGAAAGCTGGAGAAAAAGAAAGGCTCATAAAACATAACCCTGCTCTCCTCTCAGCCACCCTGTCTATCCGGTGACAGACTGAGGAAATCTCATTTCCTCTCCCCAGGTCTCCCCGCTGCCTATTTTCATAAAGTTATGAGTCACAGTTCAGACTGGGTTTCTTGTGCACTCGCCCCCTTGTGGGGACACCATTTGGTTGATCCCTTAGGACTGGATTAGATGTATTATATGCCACAAGATACAATGTAACTCGACATTGTACTCAGAAAAGTTGCTGTCATTAGGGCTCAAGATTTGGCTGGTTAGTGCTGCCTCCAGGTCCCAGAATGTCTTCTGACTAAATGTCTTTTTTTTTCGTTGCAGGTAGCATATATTTATTATATTTTACTATAGTAGTAAATCTTTTTCTAGTAGTAATGGATTATTTTTGGAGAGTTTTTAAGGGAATAGTTCACTTAAAATGTACCATTTATTCACTTTGATTTATAGTTCTTTTTTCTTCTTCTGCAGAACACAAAAGTAGATAATTTAATAAATGTCCTTTTTGGTGAGTTTAATATAATACAAGCACATAGTGCCTCACTTTATCACCTAAATGAAAATGAAAATTCACCCTATCTATTTTGTAAATGCAATTTATTGTTCTTGTTGGGAACAGTTAATCCATGTTCATGTATTTTAACCTCTTAATGTTTAATCAAAATGTCAACTCCAATCCTCTGGTGCATTAATTTTTGAGTGCAACATCCACATCTTAACATCCAGTGGATAGAACCAAGTCCCGCTCTACTTTTTTCTTTTTTGTTAATCCGTTGCACTCAGATGTAAGTGGCAATATGGAAGAAAATATCTTGCTTCTTACAAGACTAGCAACAAAGAAGTAAATGCTGTTGATAATTTTTCTAAAGTCTTTTGGAGAACAACAACCCATTATTTAAACAATTTTACTGTATTGGACACTTTAGTCCAATAGATGGCAAAACAAACCTTTTAAATCGGTTTGGCAATTGCTATTACAACACCAGAAAAAGAAATAATTGCACTTTTTTTCTACCTGCTGGATTGGACTGTGATTGCACACAGGATAGCAATAACGGCCTCATGATTTACTGTAAATTGGTTTAAATATTGGGTTGTTTTCCAACAAAACCAATCAGAATACTTGCAAGCCATCGATACTTTTTGCCTTTTTTAAATATTAAAGTGAGTAGATTTCAGTTTGCAAAGCAACTGCCGTTGGTGGTCATTAGACCTGTGGAGAAACAGCGGTTTATTGCATGTTGTAGAGCTGTTTGCCCCCTGATGCTGTACAGTATCGTGTGGAGAACAGGATGCTTGAGGGTAAAAGACAGAAACAGCTGGATTGTTTAGGGAAGGAGATGGAGTCTGTATGGAGATGATGGAGCAGGGCAAAGGGAGGTGATTAGCTGGTGATTCATCAACTCTGCCTGATGAGTGGCTGCACTGAAGGTACTTTAATAAGCAAGCAGTATGCAGGCCATGAGATGAGTACCGGCTCTAATGCAGTAATTTGCAGACTCTTGCTTTTCAGAGACATGGGGCAATAAAGCATGAAAATGACGATAAAAATGATACAATTACCAGAGCTCTCCTGATGCCTAATTGCATCTGATCGCTTTTTATCCCCTGCTTGACAATCCCTGCTGAACTGCTCAGCATTAATGAAAGCTTATCACCACTAGTATGGTCACTGTAACTCCTTCCTGAAGGATACACCGGTGACATGTTGTTCTGTATAGTGTGGTTGGATGATTCTGTGAATTATAAAGAGCGTATCTCTGATTTCATCATAATAAATCTCTCTCTCTCTCTCTCTCTCTCTCTCTATATATATATATATATAAATTCCCCAAATTTCCAAAGGTGTGCCGCAAATTTAAATAAATTAAATTAACATTCATTTGTATAGCGCTTTACACATATCATCTTGGAGGTACTTTGTACAGCAATTTGAGGACCATCGTTTCTTGTTCAGTCTGACAATTTTACGTGACATATTTATGTTCTTTCTGAAGAAAATAAATAGAAAAGAAAAGCTGGTTTTCCAGTCTGACCGGCTGACTAGTGCTCAAGACCCCTTTTAATCCAACAAACCTGCTGAGGCCATTTCAGCTATTTTTAGCAGGGGTATTGATGCTATGCTGATTGAGAGAAATTAGACATTCATTTAGTGACTTTCAGCTTGGTTACATTGTAATTACTTGAAATATCGCTGAATAGGGATTTATTCATTTAATAATTAACACGTAAAATCATCACTATCTGCCAGGCCCTATTTTACAACAAGAATTACAGAGTAGTTTCTCTGGATGGACTATTACATCGCACATAACCGCAATTGTTTGGCCATGCAACTGAACTGGGCAGTGAGTTACAGCAGAGATGCATCTCAACATTTAAAGTGCTCTCAATTTAGATTGAAGGCATCCTTTATTCTCATTATATTCCGGTTTTGGCTGTTAAGAACTTAATGAGCTACAAGGGAGCCGTTTCGCTCACCATTAGGCCTGAGCATGTATCAGAGGACATGTTTATGGCCTTTACATGTGGTGCTTTTGTTCAATTAGATTGAATAGAAAAACCCAGGAGAATGTGGACAAACAGAAGAAGACTGATAGCCAAAGTAATTAGGGTTTATCTTTTGACAGAGCCGCACATTGGGTCTTTTCGGCAAACAGATGATAACAATGCACAGACTTGTTAGGATGCCTCTGGGTCTGTAAGTGCTGTTGACTGTCTCTGGTCATTACAGAATTTCGTGGCAAACAGCTCATTGCCATCGTCCAGAACTGGCGTGTGAGAGAGGCCAAAGGAGATTAAATATGAAGAGAGACTTTGTGTGACATTTGTTGTGGTTGTACAGTTGCGGTTTGCTGGCGAGACTAAAACATTTCAAGCAATTATTGAACTCTCCTAGTCCTCTGACTGTCCTTGAACATCTCAGTATTTCACTTTTGTCTGTGACATTTTAATAAATGTCAGTCCAGTTGTAAAAATGGAACAATAAAACCATTATTTTAATATAACACTTCATCATGTCAGCTCTTTTATTTTGCTAATGAGGAGCCTCATTTCTCAGGCTGGTTGTGTCAAGTCCTTGTCTTATTATGCAATGGCATTTAAAATGTCTGTTCGACAGATTTCTATCTTAATCACTTGTCTATAAATTTTCCCTATAGATTGGCAATATTTCATGAGAATTAGGCGTGAATTAATAATTTTTAAGGTATCTCCATTATATTCGTGCTGCTGTGCACCATTATATTTTTGCGACACACATGCAGTTGGGCACGATACTTAATTTTTTTTTTTCTTGAATCCTGTCTGGATCAGGTTTATTATCATTACCGAAACTAAAATTAAAACTAAAACCCTAAAAAAGTGTAGTTACTTGAAATAAAAGTTAACTATATAAACTGTATATATATATATGTGTGTGTGTATGTATGTGGATTTAGCCACTTTCCAGATAAAAATTAAAGTACTGCTGGCATCCCTTCCAATTAAAAATTAAAATCAATAAAAAGAGTCTGATCATGTCAGGTATGATCCTTACCTTAATTAATATCTCATTTATATCGTCATAATTAAAGTCTTGTTTTCTGATGCATCCAAACAGATCCCACTTTTGTTTGATTTACTATGAAATTATGAAATCACAGATTTATCCTGTTAATATTTATAACTAAAACATTATGCAGAAACCTAAAATTCCCATCCGAAAAGTGCTTCAGAGTGTGTATCACTCCATTTAAATTGTATTATAGAGAACATAAATGTGCTGAAGATTAAGTGTATTTGAAGTCATTTGCCTGCCGTGTAATGAACAGCTATGGACACACTCTGAAATGCCAGTCAAATTACTTTGTGTTATCAGAAACGTTCCAGTTGGAGAGGTTAACGTCCTCCGGAGGGATGATTGCCACAGTTATGACTACCTCGTAATATACTATGAAAGGTTTACGAGGTGTAGTATGTAAGTGAATTCATGCACAAGTCAGCCGTCATGGATGTGGAGCTCAGGTGATTTGTTTGGAGAGGTAATCAGGATCAGCTCTGGCTGCTCTCACATTAACAGAACGAGACATGATTGAATCTCTCCATGTGGGTGCTGTTATGACAGAGGCTGGGATTCAAAAAACACATCCGTCTGCTTTCTGGCTAATCTTTATGGTATGGTAATATGATGTTTGGCCTGTTCGCTGGCTGACTCCTGCATCCCCGCTGTGTTGTCGGTCGAGGTTTGTTAACATTAGTGAACTCGGGCTCTGATACTCTGAGTGCAGAGACATCCTGCCTCACAAGGTTTGTATGTTATAAAAACACATCATAAAGTGTGCATGCTCTGAAGTTATAATATGTCTCCACAGATCTTTCATGCTGTTTTTTTATGCCGTCTGAGTCCTGTTTTTCTGTCTGCTAATTTGTGGTTTTCAATATAAACAGAAAATGCATCAATTCTACTGCAGTTTATGTTTGATAAAAATCTGATTGAACTCAAAACATCATATTTTACATTTTTAAGAGTGTTTAGAGAGCGCTGAACGCTCACATCTTTATTAAATCAGTCTGACAAACTGGTGGTTTCACCCTGCAATAATCAATAGCAATCTTTGAAAACAATGTCTCGTCGGAGAGCTGGAAGGGTGGTGTGTGCGTTGCACTGTGGCGCTTGTATGTTGTGTCATTTCCCTCTCTACGGTTCAGCCATCTTTCCATTGTCTTACTGTATTAATAAAAGTTGCAAAAAACAGCCTGATCTCATTAGTATTTTAAGGTAGAATATGTAAAACTTACTCATACATTTTCAAATACTATGAAATATACAATATTTAGCAATTTTGTACTGACAGCATCTATAACTTGAAAGTATTTATAGTACATATGCATAACTTAAAAAAAGTTAAAATCTCTACAAATCCCTTATATTTTCTAATATATGAATATTTATGTATATTTGTATAAATATATATTTGTACTCTTTGTGTGGGGTCCTTTAATTTATCAAGGACATTAATTTGATCAAAAATGACTGACCCAACAAAAACAAAAAATCTGTTAAAAATTAGTCCTGAAAAAAAATGCCATTTTTATTACAAAAATGTTAAGCAGCACAACTCTCATCAATATTGGAAATAATAAGACATACTTCTTTAGCACCAAATCAGCATATTAAAATGATTTCTATAGAATCATTTGACACTGAAGACTTGAAATTTCAGCTTTGTTATATTAGAATAGAAAACTGTTATTTTTAACTTTTCACAAAACTATAGTTTGAACTGTATTGTAGATCAAATAAATGCAGCCTTGACAAAAGAAACGTTTTTCAAAAACATTAAAAATCTCACTGACCCTATTTGAAATAGTAAATTCTATTTTTTTTCTTTTTGATGTTGTTGTATGTTAATTAAAGATTAACAGTGAATATATCAGTAGATATAGTTGATATAGCCTAGCTGAAGATAAAAGTAAAATCAATATGGTTGATTTAGTTGAAGATAACAGTAAAATCAATGTATTAATTCTAACAAACATTTACACGTCTCTCTGTTCCTATACAACAATGTTTGTTTCAGATGCTTTTAATATGTTGATAAGCTACACTTCAGTTCGTGAAAGTGTATGTGTGTTAAAACCAGGCTTTGCATGCAAATACCTCTAATTACTAATGAGATCACGTTGGCAAGCAATGACTTTGGCTTCAATTTAGCAAGAAATATATTTCTCTTATGACTGAGCTGGTCGCTCTTGTCAAGCATTCAATGGTAAGGATGTCATGTTTGACATCATTTTTAATTCACCAGTGATTTCATTCAGGAGCTTATATGAAGGCTCAATGATGGGTTCATCGGTCAACTTATTGATAAGCTGTCTGTGTTATATCCTGGACAATCTGCTTTGTGAACATCTGATGAGCATCTTAATTATGAGGAGTGTTGGTGTTTTAAGAGACAGTTTTATGATGACAGGAATATTCCACTGTATGCTTTAGTCTCTTATTTCTGCACTATTTAATTTAATGTGCCATAACTTGTTTTGGTTAAAATGCCCTTCCCCCATTTGCAAGCAGGAAAGTAAGTGGGAAGTTATATTATGCATACTTGCTGAGGGGCTCTTTAATGCTGCTTTAGCTGAAACACACTGGCAGTAATGAATAGAAGGTCAGACTAATTAATGTGGCAGTAAGAAAACAGCAGCAGGTTTCTGCTCACAGCAAAGCGGCTCTATTAGTTTAATTTTGCTTATCGTCTCACTTTTCCCCCTGTAGTCAGGTACAGACTCCATCAGCCGTTCTGGAAACTCACCTCATCGTACAGCCGCTTGAGCTCAGGCATGATAACCTGAAGCGACTTCTATTAATTTTTCATTATTTCATTAAATTGCCAGTCCATTGTGCCTTTGGATTTGTGCTGAAGTATCTAGTCTCTTGGCTTGCTGCTGTCAGCTCTCTGTCAGGTTCGTCGTATTTTTAAATGACGCTGTGTTAAATTTGCTTCTTTCTGCAAATGTTTTACATGAATGCATGGTGACATGGGGCAATTTAAGTTTATCTTTTTAAATTTAGCATTGTTTTTTAATTTCATAAAACACAGTTTAGTATGTTTTTTTAAGCCTTTTGGTTTATGGGGACACAGGAAGTGCAATGTTGTATTATTATTATTATTATTATACATTATATTATAATATATAACACATTTATTATTTAAAAAAAATAGTCAGTACCAGAATTTCATTTTTATGTGTAACATAAAACATTTGCATTTTGTTTGTGTGTGTGTGTGTGTGTGTGTGTGTCTGTCTTTCACAGCACCGGCTTACTGCTCTAAAACAGTGACACAAGTGTTAAGAACTGCAGAAAGGTTGTGTAACACACAGAAACAACAGTGTGTTTTAAGGACTGAAGCCCTACTGGGTTACATGAAGTGTAATACAGAAAATAGCAAATAACTTTTAAGTTATATCAAGCATATCAACCGTGGTGTAGTGGAAGAGACCCCCTGTTATTCAGCACTAATGCTGAGAAACAGAGCTAAGCTCTAAGCCCTACATCAGAACTGATGTTCTGTCTAATACCACCGGTAATAAGGAGCTGGTAATACGATTAGACCACACGTGGAGAGTTTTAAGAAGAAACAGAGAATATAATGAGGACGTACAGGCTCCTGCTCTCCTCAAGTAGGAAAAGGATTTCTGTGACCTAATAGAGAATGGAAGTAATCAGATGCTTGTGATGGGAGTGCAGAAACTGGATATAAGGTCTGTATATCAGTCTGAAAGGTTCTGGGTTGTGCTTCCCTCCTTGTGAGTTCCATCTTGTCCTGTCAGTTTGATAAAGCATGGGCATCTCAGCCTGGCTGCTTGGTGGATTCTTTTTTGTGACATGAAGACAGCTAGCCAGCAGGACAAACAAGCCTTGTGGAAGGAAGAAGGTGACTTGAGTTTCTAGCTCGGACAGGAATAATTTACCAAAACTGAAAATTTTTTGATTATTTTCTCACCATCATACAGTCACAACCCTGATACTGGCCACTTTTTTTCCCTATGTATATGTATATGTATATGTATGAGTGTGTGTGTGTGTGTGTGTGTGTGTGTGTGTGTGTGTGTGTGTGTGTGTGTGTGTGTTAAAAAAAGAAGAAGAAATCAAAAAGATAATAAAAGTCCCTAAGACTTATTATACACTATATTCCAAATCTGAAGCTGCTAATGTTTGCAGTTGAAATATGTTGTATTTCTACCAAATTTTAGTAATCAAAACTACAATTTTAAAATAAAATGTACATTTGAAAATTAATAAAAATAAAAAAAAGTTATTTTTTTGATAGTTTATCTTATTGATATTATTTTAACTAAGTAATATTTTTTTTAATCCCTCGTGTTGTTTTCCATCATTCTGACCGAGACAGGATTTTCTTTTTCCTGAAAATGCTGTGTTATCACTCTACTGACATATATATTATTACCAAATTTAGGATTCAATCTTTTTTTTATCAACTTGTTTTCTTTCAAGTAGTACAGGTTTTTTATTTATTTTTGGAACTGAACAAAGGTCTCATTGATCTGAGTTTATGCACCTCAGTTTTTGAGTGAATATTGCCAAAATTATCCACAAAAATGCTTTTTCTCTCTGATTGATCGTAGGTCTCATTGCTTTCTTTTTTTTTTTTTTAGCTCTGATCTACAATAAATCAATTTAAAAAAAGAAAGAAAAAGAAATACAAAACCTGTACTAATTTAAAGAAACAAGTTGATAAAAAGATTGAATAAAATATTTGGTGTAAATATAGCATCATAAACTGAGTAAATGATGAGAATTAAAATTTTTAATTGACCTATCCCTTTAAAAAACAGATGAACTTGACTGACAATATTTAATCATTCATCTGTCTTATATTGTACTTACAGTGTCAACTAGGAACTGATTTAATGTCAAAAGCTCTGTGTTGTGATGAAAAATGGACTTCATTCAGAGGGAGATTTGGGCCCTGAGACCTGGGGCTGCTCATAGCACTGATTCGAAACCCTACTGGGTGTTTTCTTATCATCACACAGAGATAGGCTATGTGCTCCGCGGGTCCTTCACACATTGCTCCCTATTCATATGTTAAACAAATGACTTTTCTCCCAGACAACTGAACTGAAGTGCTAATAGCAGTCCTGAAATGAACTTTTTAACTTTTGAAATCTTTCAGGAATATAACTTTCCTTAATGGTCTTCTTCTTTGCTATAAATCTATTTGAAAACAGAGTTCAGTTTTTCATTGGTCCTTGGAGAGACGTTGAATACAGAGGTCACAGGTTGGAGCAGCATGAATAAAATACAAAATGCACTAACCTTGAGAAAGATATTTATTAAAGCTCATGAAACCTGAATATACTGTTAATATCCAGAAGGGATAATTTAACTCTGGGAGCCAGGGCACTGCTGCTAAAAACCATAACCTACCACTGGAACATTGCAGCCTGGCAACAGGCTTCATATAAATGATTGCTTATGGATATGTTCCTGCATGAGCTCCAGACTGTTGTCACTGTCCAGAAACACCTCATGAGTGCAGCACCGCACCCGAAAACACAGAGTCTAGAGGGGTTTCAAAGCAGCTCCACCCTGCTGTTGGCCATCCACCTCGTCTGTGCTGCTTCCTTCTGCCGGCACCCACAGAGACACTGAGCTCATTCATACCCATTTCTTCTGTTTGTTGCTGAGAGTCTAGAGGCAAATAGCCAGAGGAAATGACACAGTAAAAGCTGAATGTATTTTGAATTGAGGAGAGCAGCAAAACTGCATTATCAGTCTACACGCTGACAGATGACACTCTATAATAGGAGGGTGTTGCTTCAGCTTTTGGCTCTTATACATGTTTTCAACCACAACATCATTACATTTCAGTGGTGGAAATGACATTGTTAATATTTCTGGAATAAAAAGGATGATTCTTTACATATATGTATGTGCATGTGTGTATGTATATATATATATATATATATAATGTGTATATTATGTGTATATATATATATATATATATATATAAACTTTTAGTTAGTTGCCAAGGCATCACTTCTCATTTTTATTTAGTTTAACTTGATATACTAAAATAACTAAAAATAAAATAATACTGCAAATAAAAAATTATTATATATAATTTTACTAGAAACAAATATTACTATATATATAATTATGTATGCAACAAAGTTTCTTAAACTTTTACAAAAAATACAACTAATAAAGGTAAAATATAAATATTTAAAATTGTTTAAAATATTAATAAAAGCTTTAATCTAAATAACATCAGTGATACTAAAACACTGATTTACTCTCATATTTCATCTCATGCATGTTCTTCACTGTTGCAGGTTTTAATAAAACTTTATTTGTGACAAAGTTATTGGCTGTGGAAATTATGCCTCAATTGAGGGACTGTGGTAATTTGTGTAAAAATTATATAAATTCTCACAATGAAATTGAAAAGGTTTATTATGGCTTCATTTTGTGTTAAATTATCATAGCTTATAAAACAAATAAATAATATACATTTTCTTGGGATGTATTTTCATATTTTAAGATTAAAAGTCTAGATCTAGGACAAAGAGTAACATAAAATGTATGCAAAGAAAAGGCAATGAAAAATGGCAAAAATAGTGGATGGTAAAAAGTTTCCAAGACTTTCAAATAATGTGATCTTCATATAATACAAAGAAAGAAAGTTTATTTTAATAAAAATCAGGCCGTGGGACATAAAAGTTCCCATAGTTTAAGAAATACTCATTAACGTCAAAGGAAAATGCAATTGAAAATCACCTTTATTCCATGATTTCCATGATACATGATTATACCCATATCCTAGCTGACAGTTAACCATTCGCTTGTCATAATGTTGACCAATGAATCTTTCAGAGCTGAAAGGTGGAATGAATGTTCTGCTGAAAGTACAAATAATGGACTTTAAATGTTTAAATGAAATGATCTGTTATATGAATGCATATCCTCTAGATAGGAACCTCATAAAACATTTGAGTCATCAGACATTTTGACAGTGTAATAAAAATAAAATGCCGGTGCCAGTCAAAAAGCTCTAATATGTTTTCAGTGCGAGTACTCATAAATCACGGTAAAATGAAAAATTCATATGTATTAGAAGGATTTAAATAGTATCATATAATGGAGCAATATGTCCATATAATCCACTGATAAAAAGGAATAAGTGTGTCTGGGGTTGAGTGCAGTTGACGTAGGTGTGAGGCAGAGATCGGAGCCGTCATGCACTAATGCTGGTCCTGGCTCACTTACTGCTCTAGGTGAGATAAAACATGACCAAAAGGGATTTTTTAAACAACCTAGTAGCTTTTAGTAGGTCTAATTTGTATATATATATATATTTATATTTATATATATATATAGCGTAAATGAATATATATTATTTATTTTCCACACTTTTTAAAGATATTTTACATTTAATTTATTTACATTCATGTTTTCATGTTAACTGGTTTTCTTTAGCAATTATATTTTTGCCAACAGTAATTGTCAAAAATATGTATTTTTTTATTTATTAATTTACTTACTAATGTATTTATTCCAATAACAACTGTTCATTGTATCAAAAGGAATTTTATTTATTTATTAAATTTTTACATGTACCTTTACTAGCAACAGTTATGCAAATTAATGATCAAAAATACACTTGTTTTTGAAAGTCATTTGACTCTGAAATCAGGCACACATGAGTATGGTGCTTCTGGCAAATATCTTCCGTGTGTGTGTGTGTGTGTGTGTGTGTGCATTGTCATTCTATATGCTATGAATTTTTTTCCTTCTTGACATGTGTGCAACATGTCAACATTTCATCCCAGTACAATATCGACATGAATCCTCAGTCCTCCATAGACCCCTTGTCTCATTCTCACTGAACATGTCTGCTGTGTGACCTTCCCTGTGCTCTCTAATAATCCCATACCATTCAGCAAGCCTTTTCTCACCAACACATCCGGCCTTCTGCATTTATAGTTTTCATAGTGCATGTGACAGGGGCTCAAAACTCCCAGGAGGAACCCATGCCCCCTGGTCAGGTTATAACAAGGTGAGTGAACCAACCCAGCGCTTCTTACCCATCCTTAGTAGACCTATCATATGAAGTCCCTTGGCAAGCTGCTGGAAGGTCTACTGGATAGATGGCGCACACTGGCTTCAGAATGTTAACGAGTGCTGATATCTCTGCAGCACCTGGAGGAGGTTTTTAAGAGTCTGTAATGAATTCATGAGCAGCTGGAAACATTTCTTCACAGTATGTCACCCGGGATGAAAGGTGGCCGCAAATTTGAATTTGGTTCAGAGCTCTTGATTCAAAGATCATATTCAGTGGCTGGATGGGAGAATGCAGAAAAAAGTTAAGGAACATTAAGTAGCTTATGCTGTCAGAGAGAAGAACATGCTTTTACTGACTAGTTGTAGTTGTGAGGTGCGCCTGAGGCATTTTTCTGATCTACAAATGCCTGTGGCATCTCTTATATGTAATTACAATAACAAATTCAGCATATGTTTTCTTTCTTCATCTATTTGTCTGTCAGAAACAGCACAAGTTTGTATATAAATCCCTATCCCCCGGAGGGGCCGTTAATTGGGAACGACTTCAAATGAATCATGCTTCATATTTCAAATTAATCATTCCTGATGAATATTATAATATTGTCTTTCTCACACACAGTCTAATTTCATTCCGTCACACAGAGAAAATTGAAAAATGATTTTTCTTCTCTTGTTTTTACCCTTTCTTTTTTCTCCGCCACATTCAATCAATGCTCATTATAAAACAAAGAAAAGACAGCTCTTGGTTATGGGAATTGGTATTCAGTCTCAGAAACATTCCTCTACATCCTTTAAACTCTTTTCAAGTAATTTCTGACCTGTCGTGCTCCTCGGAGAGTGCTGTGTGCTCTCATACAGCTTGCTGATAAATCGATGAAGAGCCACAGGCGTCCTGACAAAGCTTTATTCAGAGAGAAGACTTGTACACTTTCCTGTCCATGATGTCCAAGAGTTGAGTTTACCCAAACTATACTAGGACTTACCAGTGTTAAGGAAACTACTTTGCCAGGCTACAAACTAATCTTAATTCATAGCTATAGCTACAAACAAAAAGTAGCTAAACTGAAACGTTGTGTCTTATAATTATACTATTTGATGCTAAAATGTTATAATTGAATGCGAGTACTTTTGCTTGTTCAAAAATGAGAGGATTTGAATGAATAAACTATTACAATTAGCTTTTCACTTCACAAGGCATTTATTAATGGACTGGAGTTGTGTGGGTCACTAATGAATTATTGTGATGTTTTTATCAGCTGTTTGGACTCTCATTCTGACGGCACCCATTCACTGCAGAAGATTGGTTAGCAAAAGGTGTAATGCTAAATTTCTTTATGATAGTAAATTTATACAAAGTACAACAAAACACCCTAATTTACATAACTGAATCAAAATCAAGGTACAAAGTACAGGGACTGGAGTTGGTGAATAATTTTTGTGCATCTGTTCATTTAAATATATCATCTAATGAACTGATTCACTAGAATGCATTTGGACTTTTGGAGCTGTAGTAGCATACAGTACGTGAGAGAAGACCATTCAGATGACAAAGTTAACTGAAAATCTAGTTAAGTAGTTTGGTCAGTTATTCACCAACACTGAAAGTCAGCACGGAAAATTCAACAACATAGAATAATGTAATGCTCAGCAATGAAAAAGGTGAGAGCCCAGGACGCTTGGGTTTTTAATGTTTTATTTGGCTCTAGTGACTGGTTTTCTTTCTTTTCTGTACTGCCGTCTATCACCTCTATGGCTTCTCCTGAGGCTTTCTGTGATGAACAGACAATGCAAACCCACTCCTCCACAGACTGACTCTTTGAAGAGGGTTGGCATTTCTGTAGATACAGCACAGAAAATCAATTTCCCATTGACCCGGCCCTCTTCCATGCTGCTCTGCCGAAATGCTTGTTTTGGTCTGGCTGGACGGCTGTGCCGATTGTTTCATGAACAGGTTTTGAGGCATTTACTTGGCCTCTCTGCTAAAGTAAAAGTCTTGTTTCAATATGTTTAACTCACCCTGCAGCAACTAATTTTATCCCATAAAACTCATTTTTGATAGTCAAAATTATATTAATCTTAGTTCATACATTAACTAACATTAACTAATGGAAACTTTATATAATTATGGCAGCTACCTTCTAAAGATCAACATCTTTAGGTAGAAACACCACCTCACAAGTTGACAGTATTGGTTATATGTTTGATGGTAGGAAACAGGTTGTTTCAAACCACATTTTTGAGACTTTCTTTGGTACACTTTTGGTACACTGGTTTACACTGCAGTTTCAAGGCAAAAAATGCTCAGTAATGCTGTTGACTGGTGAATTTGCACATGGTTTTTAAAAGAAATTTGGGTGACGCTTTACAGTAAGTTTCATTATTTAAAATTAATTTTTTAATTACTTTAAAAATTTTAATTACTAATTATATTAATCTTAGTTCATACATTAACTAACATTAACTAATGGAAACTTATTATTAATCTTAGTTCATACATTAACTAACATTAACTAATGGAAACTTATTTTAAAGTGTTATCAACATTTTTAAAATAAATTAAGAAGTTAATTAATATTATACTTTAAACTAGCCTAGATAGTATATTTCATGTCTCCAGATTTCTTAATATCACATATGTGACTGATGTGTTTCTGTTGACACATTTCTTGTTTGGTGTCAATGAAAGGACACTTCAGCTTAATTGAAGATGCTGTGGGGGTTCACGTGACAAAGAAAAAACGGTAAACACTGCGTTAGCACATTAATAACAATATTCAAATGTCATTGTGAAGAACTGTATCGGTACAGCATTCGGCTGTGGGTGTGTTTAACACTTAACACACTGTTTTAACACATTGTTTGATCTGTGCTTGGCCACTGTGAAAACACACCCACACACACATTAACTGAGGTAGGGCTGAAAGCAAAAGACTCATAATTGTTTTGGCCACTGAGCACTATAATTGATGTGCAGAATATGAGTGTTATCTGGCAAAACAGCTTGACCTTTGTAAGTTACATCACTTCAGATTTAATGTGTAATATGATGAGTCAAGCTGCGTCTCCACATGCAGCAATCTGCTTCCAAGACAACCTGCTAATTCGCAATCCTTGCGCATAATTAGATTGGCATATTTCACTAATGGATTTTCCCCTCCATAATTACTGATTGTACCTTATTCAAATGCCCTGAGTGACAAATCAAATGGCCATACTGCTGCCATCAGGGTGAGTGATGAATTTTGGGCTCAGACATATGCGTCAATTTAAAATACTGATGTTGTCATGATGCCTGATGGAATGAATGATTTGATGTAGCATGCACTTCTGAAATTACTCTGACTAATTGTCTCCGCTCCATCAATGCTACAGGTATCTTGTAATGCACAAAAACAGCTATTTTTAAACCACAATGACATTTCATGCTTTTTCTGATAGTATTCCTCTACACCGTAACAAAGCTAAAGCTTAACACCAGGAGACATAATACCCTCCTAATCGACTTCAAACTCTCGCTGATAAGAAGAAACCCACACCTGATATGATTTCAGAATGCATAAATCTGAATAAAATATCCGGTTCTAACTTTCACCCCACAGGTCTGGCGGGTGAACTGAGTTACAGCCCTCTCTGTATAATTGCCCTAGTATTTTTCTCTCTGTGATTGAATTCATCAGGCCTGCTTTGTGTGCGGCATGCTGCTTTGAGAGGCAGGGGTGTGAAGCTGCTTATTTATATTTATGAATTCGCACAGTTTGCCCTAGTGTGAAA
This sequence comes from Cyprinus carpio, assembly GCF_018340385.1. Classification (NCBI taxonomy): domain Eukaryota; kingdom Metazoa; phylum Chordata; class Actinopteri; order Cypriniformes; family Cyprinidae; genus Cyprinus; species Cyprinus carpio. Next base: position 10,393,149 of record NC_056592.1, read on the forward strand.
TAATGGGTCATTCCAACACAACATGGAGTGCAGAGGCTGAATTTCAAATGTATTTCCATTTTCGCACCACTGAGCTCTATGAATGCTGAGCACACAGAGGAGGAGGGCAGGGGAGAGATAGAGCGAGAGAGAATGGGAAAGAGGAGAGATATACTGTAGGGGCATATGAGTTTAAAAGGCTGAGTAGGAGACCACATAGAACCGTCACTGTTCCGGTCACTGGCTTCATTATTAAGAGCCATGGAACAAAAGCCTCTGTGGCACACGGCCTATGAAGTGTACATCAGGATTGACCGGCATCGTTTATAAAACAAATTCTAGTGGTACAGACCTAACATGAAATTCCGACCACGATGCTTTGTGCCTAGATGCAGAATCTCACATAAAAGCTTTGACCGAAGTGGGCCGGAGCCTGGAAACTTTTCTGCGAGAGGCTCAGCATTCATATCCCAGTCTGCAGCAGTGTTGCATGCCGAGGAGTGCGCTTCTCTTGCACGCCTTGCTGAAGGTCCTGTGGGCTGTGACAGACTGTGACAGTGGGAGGTTTTTCTCTGATTAAAAACACTGAAGCTTGAGCACTCACAGCTGGGCTCTTCAGACGGCACACCTGGGTACCTTGCCAGCACATAAAAACAATGTGACAGGACAAAAATAACTGTCAGAAAGAAATATCAGCGAGAAGGTCATCATTGAGATTATTTCCCAAATAGCTGAGATGCTTGTGTAGAATGTGGATTCAAAAATAGTAACTGTACATCAAATACAAGAATGGAAATTGGTGTTGGTGAATATGCTTGGTGAAATCTTACCACAAATAGATCTGAGTCAGGGTAGATGCTAAGGAAATGAGGTTGTGTAGTACAAAATTATTGCCATATCATTCCAAAAGTTTTATTTTTCTGTGAAATACGAATGAAGACAGATTTGAAGAAAGTTGGACCTCATTGACCCCAACATTTTTCAAAGTATCATCTTGAAGTCATCCAGATTTGGAATGACATGAGGGTAAATGATGACAGAATGCTCATTTTTGGATCAACTATCCATTCAAATCTAATTTTAAACCCAGATTTCTTGAAGTTTAAATCTGAAATCAATGACACTATAATTAAACAGCATACAGTTGTCTCTGTGAAACTTTACGAAAACACAAAAGAAATTAGGCTCTCATTTGAACTAAATAGCCTCAAATGCAACTTTTAAGTAGTATATTTTATTTATATTTATATAATAGATTTTTATATTAATATTCAGATATATTATGTATTATATTATACACCTACTGTAACAATAATTAAACAGTGTGCAACAGCAAGTAAAGTTGTCTCTTTGTGAAAACAACAAAAGAAATTAGGCTCTCAATTACTCTAAATCACTTCAAATGAAATGTACACACACACACATACACACAGACACACACACACACACACACACACACACACACACAAACACACCACACACACACACACACACACACACACACACACACACACAAAGTACTTAATTATTCTTGGTGAATTTTGCTAAAACTTTTTAATTTAAACTAGAGGGTTTTGGTGGTACAAGGTAAAAAAATAACCTTTTATAACTTTTTAAACTTATAATAAAAAATTTAAGTTATAATAACCTAGCATCTCCCCTGTGACTGTATGTTGTTTTGAAGGCAAAATAGTTCAAAAGTCTGCTCTGAAACCAAGTTGAGGACCATGTGTCTAGAAGACATATCACATTTATTTTTTGTTTAAAATAGTGCTATATAACTCATTTGAGCATGTCCCCTTAATGGGTCATCTGTCTCTAACAAGCTGACAAATTCTGAGGTACAAAGACAAATAATGTCATCCCAAATTCTCAATGGTGCTGAGTCAAAGAGTCATTGAGCAGCAACATCTTATGAGCTCTTCCAGAAAACTGCAGACGGTCAACATATCAACTCTAAAGTGGGCCACAGGAGTCTTAAGACACGGTTTTATAGTCCGCATCTGTTCACCAGCAGCACTCCTTTTTCAAGAATTTTCATGTTCCCTCAATTGGTTGCTGCAGGCTCATTGAGGAAACTCTCAAGAGAAGCCCAGAGGTATCTGATACTCGCCCACAATCCCACAGTCTTTTGTTCCTCCCTGTATGGGTTAACATGTTTCTTAGGTTGCACAAGCTAGAAGAGTCACTCTGTTCCATGAATCAACCCCTTTGCAATTATGTGTATGTCACCAGTGATGTGCAGAGGATGGTTCCGTCACTGGAGCAGCTCTGAGTGCTGTAATGCCGCTGTGATTGCACATGGATCCGGTGTGCACTGTTGCATGGTGAGCGCAGGTGTTAGTCTGGTGGATGCTCAGTGGCTTTGCCATCATCTGCTGGTCCACTCCCTCTCACAGCTGTGGTGGAGGAGATTGGACTAGGTCCATATGAGGCCTTGGGGTGTAAGACTAAGCGAATGATTGCTTGACTGCAGAGAAACACAATGATAGTAAATACGGCAGACTACATTAAGGTCCCTGCATGGGCTGTGAAATGGCTGGAGGAAAACACAGCTTGCAAACAGGAAATATTCAATGATTAATTTCTCACAGGAGTAATACAGCTACACCAGCTCATACTGTTAATACTATCACGAATAGCTTATAAATCAATCTGGCCCTGTCGGAATTGTATAGAAAGAGACTGTACAGAAAATGCTGTCTTATCTGCTGGTTTGTTGATGCTGTCTCGCTGGTGGTTAATTTCTTCAATTGCCAAGCAGCACCACTAAATCTGGATGCAGAATAGACTGTTCATAATTCTCATCACAGCCCAGGTCTGACCTGCAAACAAAATATTCTTTTATTTGAAATTTGATACTAATGACTAGCTGTCAGTTTTACAGGCAGAGCTGCTCGGAATGTGTGGAAAATGCCTGCCAGACCAACACAGCATTATTTATTATAGATGGTTGGTGTTTCACAATTACTATATAATCACAATATATAATCTAGCTTGAACTATAACTTTACACAGACACGGTAAGTGCTTGAATTTATATTTTATCTTTATATTAGGTACGTTTTGTGGCTATATTATAAGTCAGTGTACCATCAGAATGATTTTGAATCTCATCTTTAAAGGTAAAATACTTACATGCAGTTGCTTTAAGTACGTTTATTTTTGTAAACAAATATAGTTCACCATTTAGTTCATAAATTACATGTACAGCTTTTAAGATTCCAAAACTCATTGTGGAGCTTAATTTTTGATTGCATTTTGAAATTAAGTCTTAATTGGAGTCTTTATAAAGTAATTTTGTCCTTCAGACCTTAGTCCCCTATGCAAGTTGAAGAAAAGGCTGCCCTTGCCCTGGTTGTGAATCAGACGCAGTGTTATTCAAGTCAGCATACTGTCTCAGTTTTCTTTTTATCATTTTGTATTCTGCCATGTCTCGGCTCCCTTGACCTACTATTGTGAGTCTTTTCAGACACTAATTGAAAACCACTGCATTGTCTTGAACAAAATGAACATGGGACTTTTGAGGTTTTATTACTGTGAGCACTGATGAAAATACGGATGGGGACATTGTGCAAAGAAATCAGCACAATAAAATGGTGCAGAAAATACTAAAAGCCCAGTTCGATTTTTGACTTTTTCCAATGTCCAGTCTTTTTCATATCTCCATGTGAGTCCGTAATAGGTCTATTGCTTCCCTAACATAGAGCCGAGGCAGTTCAACATTTGTTTATCTCTGCAATGCCGCTCAATCCCCACAGTAGCTTTTAGAGTATTTTTGTTGGCATGGGAACGGTTTCAGAGACCCATTAAAGGGCACAAAAAGATGTAGCCAGATTGCCTGAAGCCTGACTACTCAGTTTTAGTTTCACGAAGGATAGTGACGGCACCATTCACAGAGAAAGGATGAGCACAAGTTCAAATGAGTAACCATTGTCCTCATAATGTTTGTCATCTCTGCCAGTGTCGTAATGGAGGGAAGATCACACAGAATGTGATAGTGACTCTCACTGCAATAAGATTGAGTGCTGATGCACCTACTGTGACTTCTCTAATGCATTGTCTTCAATCTTCCGACAGCAAACTATCAAACAGATTTTATGAATTATGCTGTGCTGCCCACAAGAATGCGCTCTCCATCTCTCCTCTGTTTTTCTCTTTCTTTTAACTGATGCAAGTCTATACTGAGATCTTTTTTCTTCCTGTTACAGAGACATTGTGATAGTTAGAGCTTGGTTGTCCTTGAACCCTTTCCATAGCATTATTTCATTAAAGAGTTTCCTGCAGACAGGAGAGAAGAGAGATTTGAGAGGGACCAGATCAATACAGCATATTCTGTCAGTGTGTTCTGTAAATGGGAGGTCGTAGCTGGAGATTCTTTAAACACAACATTGACCTGGCTTTGTTTTAGTGATTTCACTTTGGATTATATTTGTTCCCCTGACAAGCTCATAGAATCTAATGGAGTTCCTGCTTTAGAATTTGAAGAGCTTTCAATGGTTTTTCATGTTTTTTTATTTTTTATTTTATTTTTATTTCTTTGCTTTTACTGTAAAATTGTCCTATGTAGATATATACCTTATAGCTGTTCGTCTACATAGTATAGTATGCCTTCTAGTTGATGTTAACATGTGAGCCAATCATTCAAGAGGTTGTTTATATTAAGTATAGTTCACCCAAAAATAAAAATTTGTATGACATTAACTACCCTCAGGCATCCAAGATGTGGATAAGTTTGTTTCGTCATCAGAACAGATTTTGGGAAATCTAACATTAAATCATTTGCTCACCATTGATCCTCTGCAATGAATGGGTGCCATCAGAATAAGAGTCCAAATTAACATCACAGTAATCCACAAGTAATCCACATGACTCCAGTCCTTCAGTTAATGTCTTTTGAACCAAAAAGTTGTGTGTTTGTAATAAATAAGACTTATTTCGTTTGTAAACTGTGCTTGATCTGTGCATATTATTTTCAGCAAATTTTCATTTTTGTGTGACATATTAATGGTATTAATAATGTTCTAGGTTTAAAGAGTGGTAAATGGTTATGTGAATATAAATTACATATTTTTAAACACTGTAAGCAGATTTCAGGAACAATAAAATTCTACAAAAGCACAGAATGATTTTAAAAACATTTAGAGCAATTAAAAGACATATTTGAATGCAGTGTGGGTCCATGACATGACGATCTAGATATATTAATGTATTAAAAATTAAAAAATGCAATTCATACATGCATGACATTTTTAGAGTTATTAAATGTTTTTGTTTTTTTTTCAAAACCGTATAAAACCAACATGAATGTAAGGCACATTCATGTAACAAATTCTTTTTAAAAAGATTTATCCTTTTCTTCATTGGACTCTTTTCTCTGTTTGTCATTGACCCACATATCCTTCATCTTCTGTGTGTTTGGACTGCAGTAGCGCTGTCAGTGTACCTGAATGGCATGTCTTTGTACCTTTATGGTGCCTGTGACCACCCATGAGTGATCCCTTTTCTAGTCTTTTTATTGACATGGGCTGTCTCATGTGTTTCCCTCCTCTCTGCTGTCCTTTTCTCATCTCCCCAAAACTTTGGCTGCCTGTCAGAGCATTCGTCCTTGTACATGTGTGCCCATGTGTAGCGGGATGTGTGAGTTCATATAGATCTCTGACGATCTTTAATCAAAAATTCTCTTTTTTCTTAATCAAAAATTCTCCCCTCTCCTCTCCACGGCTCTCTCTCCTCTAAACCTCCTGCATTTATACAGAACAATCGCCCATAACAGTGCCAAATCAAAAATGCATTTATACAGAACAATCGCCCATAATGGTGCCAGCTCTCTTGGCTGCAGGTTGATTCAGAAGTATATGTAGGTTTGAAGAACATCATTAATTTAGGTTTTAAAGAAAACAATTTATGTTGAATAAGCCGCATAATAAAAATCAAGCTAGTAAATCTGAACATTTAGCCTGTTTAACTGTAAACCTTTATAAATGTAGAAAATGCAAGAATAATATCAATTCATATCCATCATTTTCAGTTTTTTTCTTTTTTTTTTGGAGGTCCCAAAGACCCCAATGATGTACGAGTTACTTTAAAAATATTAATTTTGAAATTAGCTTCCCTTTAGACAATTTTAATACATTCATCTTACATAATCAAATAAGTTGGTAAATATTATTAAAGCTTTAACCTTGTATTTTATCACAAAGTAGTCTTTTTTTTCAGAAGTGTACATGCTATCTATTCTAGTGACGTTGTTTCTGTTTGAGTTCAATTTGACCCCCAGTAAAAACAGAGAGTAGAAAAATACAATAAAAAATCACAATAAATAGCTGTTAGGAGTATACCTGTACATTGTGTACACTAATGTTAACATGTGAAATTGTAGTGCATTTATTCATGTTTAATATCTGGGATGTCTGAGACCTCAAACTGAATGTAATATTTTTTGGTTAGGGCAAGAAAAATTTTCATAAGATTAGAAAAAGTAAGTGTTAAGTATATTTTTTAAAACTATTAAATAGCCTTGTGGTCTCTTAGACCCCAAACTGAACATGTCAATTATACTGAGCACAATAATACAACATGTCTGTTTTTCCACACAAAAGCCCAGCACTCTTTTCATGTAATGAGACTGATTGTGTGTGTAAGGACAGCCCTACAGGGCTGCATTGTCCTTCTTTCATGCACAGGTACTGAGCTGTGGTTTTGAGTGTTTACCTCATTTCTCTGTGGCTGCTATTCCCAGGTTTAAAGGGATTACATCTCACCATCATATAATAGAGACGTCTAATTTTCTGCCTTGCTTCTCATCACACTCCATCTGCCCCTGATGGGTTTTAGGAGAATTCTGTGTATCTGTCCATTCCTCTAGCTGAATAACAGGGTGAAACAGTGTGGCCTGAGGTTTGAGGTAATGCATCTCTGTAGGCTGTCCTCTTTCACTACATCAAATATGTTCACACCCTCTCACACGCTGTTGAAGCATTGATCCGCATATGCTGAGGTTATGCCCGGCACTTTGATAAAGGAGGCTCAAGCTGATATAACAAAACCAAACATTAAAGGATATAAATGATTTACAGCACCCATCTGCCACACATATGTGGCCTCTGTTAACACTTATCAACACTGGGGATATTGCACAGGGCGATGCAAAACATCATTCATTATTTACACGTGTGTTAATGTTGCAACGAAGCTACCAGTGATACATATCAGAGTCTTGGTTTGTAGCTTCACTTACCTGCAGTACAAAATATGAATCCTTGGGATCACATATCTAATACCAGTAAAAAAAAAATCTTATTTTTTTTTTAAAAAAACCCAATGAAATGTAGAAACAGTCCGATTTTAGATGTTTGTTGTTGTTGTTGTGCCTCATTGCAAAAAAAGTTATCTGCTGGATATTCAATATAAACCAAACAACTAATATTCATAACAGATCTAATTATTTGGAAAAAATTGTAAACAAACGGAATTGGACAGATCCTGTTATTGAGTTTAACCAATTAACTCGTTCGGTCACAACAGTTATCAGCCTACTAAAATGGATTATCAGAGGATAATTTCCTTTTTCTCTTTAAACAAAAATATTGTATGACTTCAGCAGACTTCAAATATAGCACACAAGTCATATGGACCACCTGTATGATACTTTTATGGTTGATTTGTGTCCTTTTTTAAGCTTGAATGCGTCAGTGTCATGTAATTACCTAGCACAGGAAAAGAGTGACCCACACAATATACAAAATATGTCCTTTTGTGTTTCACAAAGGAATGAATGTGAATGATCCCTTAAGGCATGTTCCCACAGTAACTTCATCTTTGGGAGATGGGGAGAGAGATGTGAGCTGTTAGTTCTCACACAGCGGGCTAAATTTCACCCTCTCACCACACCTCATTCCTCTGAAATAGCTTACATTTAAATCGGCACACAAGGACACGCAATACTTGCAGAAAAGTGTGCTGAACTTATATTAGTTAAATACACTGAGTCTATTAAAAATCATACCCTCCCATTTAGTAAAAATTTTGTAATAGCGAGAGGATATTCCGTTTCATGAAAGCCTATAGAAATCTATTACAGCTTCTAGCAGGAAGGCATTTGAAATAAGCTGTTCAGACTCTCAGCTCTGCATTTTGTGTCATTTTGAAATGTTGTAAGTAAGCCAAAACATTTTCTTTTCCTCAGAGGCTGCTCATTTCTTCACTTACTCTTGATTTGCTGACCAGATTTTCCTGGCAGCGCAGATAGCATTAACCCTACAGCTTCATTTAAAGTATTTACCTCCTGAAACAGTCAAAGGCTTTTAGAGTCTATGGAGTATAAAAGTTGGTACTGCACCTCAGTTTATGATTTATGTGCTACGAGGGGCTTAGTGAATAAATATTAAAACACTAGTGTGGCATTAGCTGCCAGTAATAACAAGCTGCCTGGTTTCCTGTGCTGTGTTTGATTGTCTCCTGCTCACAATGATTAACAGAGCAGAGAGAGAGAGGGTGAAATGAGACAAAACAGACCAAATGAGAGAAGAGGAGGGAGAGAGAGCAAATTGGAGAAGCTTTTATATGAGAGAATGTGAAGCTGATCAAACCATGTCATTACGTTCACCTTAAACCATCTGTTCTAAATATGGGGCGAATTTGAGATATTTTTAAAAAGTGCTCTTTTTAAAACCAGAGCCATTTTGAGCTCTTCATAGTGGTGATTATTATTATATTAATCATTTGTATATGAAGTTATTTATGCTATAAAACTAAACCTTAAAGAGGCAGTTCACCCCAAAAATTGACATTGTTTCATTAGTAACAGTGTTATATTTTAACGCAACACAGAGTCTTGTCGTACAATGATATTTCATAGTGTCAAAAAAAAGGTAGTATTATTAAAAATAGTTCATATGGCTTGTTCTACTTTTCAAGTCTTTTGAAGCCTTACAATAGCTTTGTGAGACGGACTGAATTTACACCTCTATTCACAGTTACAAAAATTTAAAATTTAAACTTTTTTTTCTATTTTAATATATTTTAAAATGAAATTTATTCATGTGATGGCAAAGCTGTTATTACTCCAGGCTTCAGTGTCACATGATCCTTCTAATAATCATTCTAATATGCTGATTTGGTGCTCATGAAACATTTCTTCTTATTATCAATGTTAAAAACAGTGATACTTTTTTCAGGATTCTTTTAATGCATATTTGATTTATTTGAAATAAATGTCTTTATAAATGTCTTTACTGTCACTTTTGATCAATTTATTGCATCCTTGATAAATAAAAGTATTAATTTCTTAAAAAAACACATGCTTTGTGCTTTTAATTTTAATGCAGAGCACAAATCTTTGCTGATTTTCTATTTTAAAATCGCTTGCAGAGTTGCAGATAGTGGCTCAAGGGCATAGCTGACCTTAAATCTGACCTATTGCGCAGGTAAGCGCACACCCCTGCTGCTCCCAGCACACACCCATCACACTTCCCATGATCCTCCTGGGAAGACAAACGAGGTGGAGATGAACTCTCATTCTTTATAACTGAGGTAAACACATTAACAAGCTCGTGCACTGGCATAGATGGGGTCATTGGAATTCATAATGATCATTTGGTGATGCGGCATCTGTATATTTGTTTATAATTGAATCATATATGCAGCGAGTGGGGCCCTGGTTTTATTATTTGCTCGATGTGTCATGCGGTCTGCCTGTTAGCGTGAGGTCATGGGCAAAGAAACCCACACACTGGCACTTGGTTGAAAGGGTGTTTTTGCGGTTATGGCTCATATTCATTAACTAAGTGTCACTGAGGGAGTGCATGCACTGTGCGTGTGTGATAGATACAGACGGCAGGTGCTCTATCATGTGTTGTGGGTGCAGGCGCCATGACCGCATCAGTCCTGACACTGTGCAAATGGGACACATTCATTCCCTGTTAGTGTTTCAAATGAGAGTAAACACTCAAAGAGAGAACTCTCGATCATTCAGCACCTGAGAGCGAGAAAAAGAGAGAGAGACGCTGAAAAGCAGAAAGCAGATGTATAATCTTTCAAGCAACTCTGAAATACCATTGAAACTCTAAAACCTGCCACTGAACAGAGGTTCTCAATTAATTTTGCTTCAGGACTGAGATTTTACATTAGACATCAAGTGGTTACCCAACACAGCACTGCACAAAAATGTTCTTAATATTAAACATTTAGTTTTCTTAATATTATCATGAACTTAATGGGCCGAACAATTTTCAAAATTATTAACATGTTTAACTCTGCATGATTATATGGTTAATTCCATTCTGGTATTGCATACAGCATTTAATTTTTTTGTTTTAATTCTGTCTTCAACCTTCTTAGAACAAACCCATTTTAGGGTCGTGTAAATTTTTTTTTCCTTAGGCCACCTATTTTCCTAAACAAGACCAAATAGTTTTTTTTTTTAACTGCTTAGTAGTTTTAAATTAGTGTTAGAAATGTCTGTCATGCAATACAGTTTTTGCTTGATGTACAAAAAAAGCCAGATTTATCTTATTAATTATTACATTAATTTTAAATGTATTCATTTTTATTTTTTTAAATAATTTTAACCATTGTTTTAAATAGAAATTAAATTAAAAAAAAAAAAATAAAAAAATAAAAAACAAATTACAACTAAACCCAATAAACATTAAACAACACTGACATTTTGATAACTACTTCTGTGTTCAATGTGAAAAAGGTGCTTTTAAAGAAACTTGTGCAACTGATTTGTTCAAAGTGATTGGACCAACTAAACTTATTGTGCGTTTATCTTTGATAATTTTATACTTTAAATACATGTGTTAGCTTATTATCTTTGATAATTATATATAGGGATCTTATGCTCCTTCATATTTTGGCTTGACTTCACTATTTGATTTCAGTGATTCCACTATTTTGATTACATTTTTCACTAAATAGGGGCACCATATTTGCAATATTCAGTCATCAATAAAAAGTAAACATTAATTCCTTGGTGATCAAGCTGATTACAAATGTCCCCTCTGATCCCCTTCTGTACATCAGCATTTGAGATACTAAAGAAAGAGCCAAAGATCCAACCACAGCTTTCCTCAAATGATTCTGTGGTACACCCAACTCCAGCAGTGGCTAGCAGTGTCCGTCAGCTTCATCCCTCTGAACTGATTATGGTGGAATATCCTTCCAGCAAATCCAGAATTACACGGCCTGCTTATGTGAATGTCCCCGAATCCATGACCGAAGCCTGGGGATAAGAGTGAGGGAACCTTGAGAAGGAGTACATCGGCGATACTCAGCAGTACAAAGAGCAGCGCCTGAGATTTAAGAGCAACTCAAAAGAGAAGCAAAGGAAAAAATGACTCTCTCCTCAGACTCTTAGCCGCCAGGCGATGGGGAGATGTTTGTATTAGACTGGGGGTGATAGAGAAAGAGCAGAGTGAAGGATGAGTGGGAGGACTTGAGTGTTTGGAAGCTCTGCTGAAGTCCCACTTTTGTAGAAAAATTATGGACTGCTGCAATTTCATGGTGGATCCACCAGTAGTTAATGTGCTGGATGCATTAGAGGAGCCCATTCAAGAGCTTCCTCATTTGTTTTTGCATCCATCCTGTTGCCTCCCTTTGAATTTCAAGCACCCATTCCCACAGTATTTTGACATGTCTTTGGCATGTTTTTTTTTCCTTTCACAACAGAACTAGTAGCACCCTTTCCCAAGTTTAAAATGGATCTTTCCAATGTGGTTCAATGCGTTATTCTTTACTTCAGTAGGACAATAGATTGTGTTGAACTTATAATTCCCTTGACACTAATGAGGGCTGGTTTTGAGATGATGTACAGCCATCTGAATCTGCTGACATGTTAACCCGCTGACCTGTTCTGCAGTCATTGGACCATGGTGACCTTTTAACCTCTGGACTCACACTGACATTTACATCATGTGAATATTTAGCTTTGCCCCTGAGAAATAATGCCTTCAACAGGCCATGTCTGTCTGCTTATCATCAAAAATATTTACCAACGGGTCATTCCCATTCAAACATTCAAATGCCTACTTTTACCCTCATGGATTTTGACGTTTATTTAAAGGGGTGGTTGACTGTCTTTTTTCTCTAGGCTTGATTCTGTTTATGGGGTGCAGTCTAATATGTGTCAATGCTTCATTTTTTAAAAAACACATTATTTTTCACATAATTTAACTTTATTCCACACAGCTCTGTCCCTTCTCCTATAAACATGCTGATCATTTCCTGCTTTTATGAAGCCCCTCCCTCAGAAATACGCAACGGGCTCTGATTGCTTAGCTAGTCCAGTGTGTTGTTATTGGCTAAACCACCTCTAGTGCGCTTCTAAATGTCCCGCTCCTCACCTCAGCGGCATGTGCTCCGGTTGTATGTAAACAATGGCATTGTCTATATTGCTTATCAATTTGAGCCTGATTAAGACGCAGAGGATATTACTGAAGAGGATTGCGCAGAACCTGTGCAAGCACGGCTCTTAATTGTATGTTTTGTTTGTTTGTTGTTGTCTCATACTTTTAGATACGCTGTTATTTGTAAATGCTAAATGGCCTCGCCCCCTTTGTTACATATTCCCGGGGGCGGGGTTTGTCTGGGTTTGTGATGTCATATACACACACACACAAATTATTGTATCTTGCACACTGCCATTCACCAATGAATAAAAAGGTCACCATTAACTTGTAATTTTATTTATTGATTTTTTTACTCTGTTGCATTTGTAAAAAAAAAACAAAAAAAACTCTGTTGCATTTGTAAAAAAAAAAAAAAAAAAAAAACAAAAAAAAAAAACATAAATGTGTTAATTAATAAAGATTAGTTCAAGTTTTGAACTTTTGCTGATAAATAAAAACACTAGACTAATAGTATGCAGTGAACTACTAAGTTGTTAGCTGCCACTGATGTCCCCTTAGAAAAGTAGGTGCATGTCAGCCAATAGGGTCTGTCTCACATTCTGAGATAGTCTATGATTTTACCACATATGCTCTCTATTCATAAAGTTTTGATGCCTCTAAGTGGCAATATTCTTCAGATCTGGATATTTCCTTTTAATCTTTCATACCTCTGCTCTGTTGCTGTGTTAACTGTGTGAGCGTACTTTCCATCAGAGGTTTCTGTGTGCTCTTTTATCATGCTATGCACACTAAGGCTTGGCAGACCTGAGTGGGCTGCTGTGGATTGTGTGGAGCTTGGGCTGGTTTCAGAGGCTCTGACCCATGCTTTGATCCACTGCTGGTGATCTTTAATGGTAAGCTTTGCTTTAAAGGCTGACAGAACGATTATTTTTTTCTGTTACCACTCCTCCGAGCTTCAGCTTACACAGCTGCATCTTTCAGGTGCTTTTACAGCACTAAACATCTTGGCAGGAAATTTACGAGGAGCTTTTAATGCAGGCTCTTATGAGGCAAATGCTTGGTAACCTCTAGTAATACGATGTACTTTTTCGGGTTTTAGGCTATTTATGGGAAATTCAGTGGCGTACTGTGAATCTTGGTCCTTCTATCTGTCTTTCTATCTGTTGCTCTGCAGGTCTGTCTGTTGTTCTGTTTATTGTTCTAGGGTTCTGTCCTCCACGTGATGTCATAACCATTCTGTAAAAATTAAAACACAATTCAATATATGAGCAAGCAGACTATTGTTTTCAGTGGTTGTGATTCTTGTGTTAATTTAATGCGGCTCCTATTTGCCATACATTTTGCAGAATTGTTCTAAATAGGCAAATTTAACATATAATTGCCTCATATTGGCATGAAGGAATCACACTTAGGGTCAGGGCCCCACTAGTAGGAAAATTGTGACGCAGAGCACTTGTAAATCCAAATTTCGAAAATAGAAACATATGACAAGAAGAACTTTGATTATGATTTGAAATGAAAGAATGAAGAATTTTTATCTTTCAACCACTTAACCATTTTAATTGCATTTGCCTATCTGAGTGAACATATGCATTCTGTATTAGCACGTCCTTAATAACATTGGCTCTCTGCATTTTAAACAACATTAGTGCATTACTCTCAAGCTGTGGAGACAAAAACAAAATGCTTAAAGAATGTTGGCATTACTTATAAAAAGTCAAGCATTTTTTATTTGCTGAATAGTCTCGCTCTATTCTTCCTCTATATCTCTAACCCCTCTGTGTTATTGTAACAACAGGGAACTTTTTAATATATGTATGTGGGCTTAACATGACTTATACACCCTGCAATCATCACCATTTTAGCATATGCTTACAGATGTTTTTTGGCTTTGACTATGTTCTTGTTGGCACCCCTTTTCCAAGTCTTCCATCTCGTAACATCTCGTAACACAAAGTCCTCCTGTACACGGCTCCACCTGCACGTCTGCTGTCTACTCCGAAATGAGTTTAATGGTGAGTGCTCAAGCTGAAACGCCAAGCGGTGGTCTCAACCCTGGATGCAGACGGAAGCGTCATTCCCATTCAGGGTGAGAGGAGTGGGGTGTCAGGGTTGGATAAACTGAACTAGAGCAGAGGATTAAAAGAAGTCTTTTGAGGGAGGAAAGCTTGGCTGGGGCTAAATCACTGGAAGCTCATAAAGACACAGTGTCTCTACACATTACCAAAAAGATGGAGGTTCAGACCTTTGGCCCTGTGATTCAAGGGGCCATGCTGTCTCTTTGAGTATTAAGAGCTGTTAGTGAGAGGGTTGCTGCTAATAAGACCCCCATTTGGTTTCGCCATAGGGCTCCAACAATGAGGAATGTGCAGTTTTATTATCACTTTGTTCAGAGAAGATAATTATGCCTGCTTTTATCACTCCAGCGCACACATTTTGCAAATTTAGAAACCTGCTTTGAGATTTACATACAGTGTCTGTAATAGAAAGTGTATTTGTTTGTGGAAAGGAACAATGCAATGAAAAATAGCAAAATTGCTAGATATATATTTTGTAATTGCATCTGTACCTCTCAGTTGCCACTTTATTTCTCATAATTAGGTTGTAATCATGAAAAAAAAAATATGAGAAACAGTTTAAATTATGAGAGTCACAGTTGTGACAATTGTTGACTTTTACTCGTAATTGTAATTGCAACTTGATTATTAATTAGGTTTATCTCATAATCACGGTTTTATTGCTTATAATTGCAACTATTTCTCACATTTGTGACTTTTTCTTTTAAGTGCAGTTTTATTTCTCACATTTATAACTTTGTATAGTAAGTGCAGCTTAAATTCTCAAACTTCTGATTTTTTTCTAATTGCAACTTCTCATAATCAGGACTTTCTTTCTGGTAATCGCACTTCACATCTCACAATTGCAACTTCATATTTCATAACTGCAATTTATGCCTATAATTCATAATCTATTTATTTTAATCTATTTCACAATTGCCTTTTTTATTTTTTACTCTAAGGCAGAAATACACCAAAGGCTTCCATACATCATTGTAAAACACATATCAGTCGACCAGACATACAAATATCAGTAGATATAATTAGACATTCCAATCAATCATGTCATTGATTTGACATAGTTTTACCAAAAAAAGGCTTGATCTTCACACTCAAAAACATGTCATTGATTTGACATAGTTTTACCAAAAAAAGGCTTGATCTTCACAGTCTCTGTTCTCCACAAGGGGACGCTCTGTTCTGTGTAAGATGCTGTCAAAACATCATGGTGTGTATGATGTCATGCGTCTGGAGTCTGTAACCTTTTCCCATGCATTGCAGGCACATTAGCATTAACTCAGTATACAGTGATATAGGACATCCTGGACAGAGCTGTATACAAACTGAAATGAAGCAGGATTCCTTTACAATCCCTGGATCCTGCTTTTCCTTCCCTGCCCCCACCTTTAACTCTTCCACCCACCAGACTCATATGGAATTTGCGCCTGCCACCCACAAAAAGCTCGGCAGATTTTAAAACACCCATCAATCACAAGCCCTTGCCTATTCATTTATTAATTAAATATTTGGCTAATTAGAATATGCTTCAGCTACCAATAAGACTTCAGTACACATGTTCAATTTGACTCAACTACAGCTTAAGTGCTGAGAGAACAGACTCACTTGTAAACACATACAGCAGTCCATAAATGTAAATTACACTGAGGATGACAAAGAAAGGAAGGAATGGACCTTTCTCCAGGGGCTGGGTTCACAAAACATTCGTAAGAAAACTACTGATTTAACTTGAAAAGTTAATAATATTTTGTATTCCCAAATGTGTTTCATAGTAAGAAAACTTAAGAGGAATGCAAAAAATAAAAACAAACAAACTCATGCACATTTGAAAATTGATTCAAGGCCTTAAAAAAAGCTACTTAAAAAAAAATGTTAATAGCTGTATTCACCTTATTTTTCAATGCGGAAGTAAGCTGTTTTCTGTCAGTGTGTGAGGCTTTCGATTCATTAGCTACTATAGGGAAATAACAAAAAGAATAACAAAGTGCAATAAACGATAAAACTGTTTGCACTACAAACCAGTGTGTTTATAATTAAGACAATACATTAAAATAATATGGTAAGAAACACCAATTTGCAATATCAAGCAGCAAACAAGATTTTTTGTATAGCTGAAAAGATCCGGAAGCCAGACACATTAAATTTACAAATGACTTTATCCGCTCCTACGGGACAAAAATAAGGTGAATAATTTTAAGATTTCCTTAAGAAGTACTTGTATTATAAGTCAACTTCATAAGTAAGCTAGTCAAAAATTTACATTTTTCCTCTCAAAGAATTAGTCCTCCCAAAAATTAAAAAGGCTGTCATTATTTACTTACCCAAAACAGTATGTGTGACAAAAGAAGACATTTTGAAGAATGCTGGTAACCAAACAGTTTTGGTTCCCATTGACTTCAATTGCATTTTTTATCCACACAATGCAAGTCAATGGAAACTGAAACTATTTAGTTACCAACATTCTTCAAAATGTCTTCTTTTGTGTTTCACAGATGAAAGAATGTCATACAGGTTGAGTAAATATATGACATGTTCCTATAGCACTGTCATTTTCTCTCCTCCCTCTTTTACTCAACCTTTGTTTTTCCCCTACTCTGCAGGAAGCTGTGTGTCATTGAGAAGCCGGCTAATGAAATAAGATCATGGATAGTAACTCCGTTCTCTGTCAGCGCGTCTGTGGTCAGTATGGATAGTCCAATTAAAGTCAGTTATTAAATGCTTAGCATGAACAGAGCGTCTCCTGCAGTCACGCAGGTGCTCAGAGTCCGAGGGTCTCTGCTTTGAACGGGGCCTCAGCACTAGCTCTCTGTTTACATTCTTCCGCTGTCTGAGGCAGTAAAGCACCACTGCCTGAAGTATGTTAGCTTAGCTTATCTAAATTAGCCATGCTTTGAGAAAACCCACAGTGACCGCTCGCCTCTATTGCCCTTCGGTGGGGGACGCGGGTAGACATTCTTACTCATTTATAGCCCCCATTTATGGATCTCTTCCTTTTTTTGTCCCTGCAATTTGTGCTACAATAATTGTTTTACTAGACACAAAATGACTCTCTACACAGAATGCAGCCTTTAATTTGCCCTCCTGGAGTATTATAGATTGTTTGAGTTGTAAGATAAACAGGTTTGGGGACCTGAGGCTGTGGAATGTGTTCAGTGGGTCAAGCCTGTGTGATTTATAGGCGCCTATGATGAATTGCCTCCCTTTTCAGGGGTTAAGAATGATCAGTTTTACCTAACGGAGAGCAGTGAACTAATCTGTGGATTCAGCTGTGACCCTTGTACCCTCACACCTCAGGTTGGTGAGCGAATGAGGTGAGTTTGTTTAATCCAACCCTCCTCGGCGTGAATGTTATCAGTCAGAGCATCTACTCTGGGCAGACAGCAGACGAATGAATTCGGACTGCGCACAGATTAGGGAGACGCATGTTTTATCACTGAGAATATTCTCCTGTATTTCTCTCCAACATGACAGCTTTATTTATATCGCCGGTTCTGTGCAAGATGCAATGTCTCATGGGAACGAGTTTCATTTGACTGAACAGAGTGACCGGGGCAGATGTAGTCATTGACTGGCATACTTCACTTCCAAATGATGTCTGGTAATAGTGATGCAGGTAATCAGATCTTATCATTAAATTAAAGATCATGCAAATCTAATCACTGTGCTTTTTGTACAGTCCGGAAGCTCCAGAAGCATATGACTGGAGAGAAAAAGGACATTTTAGAATAAGAAGGCTTTTTCTGTTTGAGAGATCTGTAGTTGCTTCACACAGCGATTATGAAATAGCAGCCTGGCTCCAACCGTCACATCCAGAACATGAGTTTCGGGTCAGATATGAGCTAATGCCAATGCTTAGTCATGCACACACACACATTTGGTCAGCGGGACATTCAGATAATTTTGCCCATGGGAACAGATACACTCGTGATTACAAACAAAGTATATATATATATATATATATATATATATATATATATATATATACTCCTTTTACTTGCCAGTATTAATAAGATTGTATTTTATTTCAGGTATGTATATAAAATAGCATACATAGACTCATCAGAAAAATGCCCTAACCATTTAGCATAAATCAAACTTATCAAGAAAAAATAACATTAAATTATACCATATAAAATAATTTAACATAAAACTTTTTAATTTATTAAGACAAAATAGTATTGTATTTAGCCATTTAGCATAAATCAACCTTAGCTTGAAAAAAATTATCAGCTCGGCATTGGCCAGAATATTAATATTGGTTCATCCATAATAATAAAATGAACAGGATGCTTAACCAGTTGAAAATAAAGAGCAAAATTCATTGTTCAATGAAGAACTGAGACCAATAAAAATTGTGATTTAAAAAAAAAAAAATTATTATCATACCTATTTCTTTATGTTTCTCATAGATTTCACAGTTCTGTTTTGATTAAACAAAGGAAAATATAATATTTGTGGACTATTTCTTTATAAATTACCAGTTTTTCATATTAGAAACCAAAGTAGTGAAATTATTCAAAATTTACACCCATTTTAATTAATTGTGCAAATCTTTAAAGATAGATGTTTATTTATTTTTTTCCAAAATTTTAAGATATGAAAATGTAAAGTATTGCATAGTATTTCAATATACTCCATAGTAAGTTTTACTTATCAAAACCTCTGACTTGTTTTTACAGAGAGGCAAACAGAGAAGTTATTGGTGCCGTATTGCTGTCATGCTACATAAATACCTGAACTGATTAGGTCACTGTGTGAAATCAACAGGTCAAACAGATCTCAGGATTAAACTCTGGAGAATATCAGACGGAATGTTTAATTGCCTTGTGGTGAGATTTGGCTGGAGTACCGTGATGGCCTGTTAATTAGAGGACAGCCTGCTAAATGAAGCATACCTGTGACATGTTGTTTCTGCTCACTGCTCTCTCACACTCTAATTACAAGAGAAAGAGAGAGCGAGCTCTTTGTTTTGCACCTTGTTTCAAGTGTCAGTTTGGAGAATTGTCTCTCTTCGCCGGCAGTAATGAGCACCCGTAGACTTAAACACAAACACACACATCGACTTGAAGATCCTAAAATGTGTTAAAGTCCCTATACTATCCAATTAACCAAATTAATTTCTACATATTATCCTTTAGCCTGCTGTGTGTGCTTTCTGTCATTATACACATGTTCAACGTGGTTCGACTGTCATAAAAAACACTAACAAATATCTGAATTGTGGAGTTCCTATTTCCATAGCTGCATCTCTGCCGAGCTGAAGGTAAATGAAATGTTATTCTCCTGAGTAGACGAGTAATGGATGTTTAACAAGCATGTCACTCAATGGATGGCTTTATAACCCCTGTCTGCTTGTGATATATCAGTTTTTTCCACAACTTGGCTGAGCGCCACACTTCAAATAACTGTCAAATAAATCCTCTTTTTTTTACAGGGACAAAAACAACAGGAGCCCCCGTTGCGTGCTGCGCTCTGGAAATAAGTGCAAAAAGTTTTCAATATTCAGCCTGGATCTTCAACACTTGAAGATTTGTTCAGACTCAATGTGTAAAACAGCTTGAGGTAGCCAAGATCAATACGATCATTTTTTAACAAAGGGGCGATATTGATCGCGAAGAGTGTCTTTACTCAAGGCCCAATCTCATTGTTCCAGACTAAGACGCATATTATTGTAATCATTGAGATGTTTCATCTGCCAATCTGGTGCAGGAGTAGTTCAGAGGAGCCCAGTTGAATGGAGAATGTGTGTCCCTGACACCAAAGCTCAAAGCGAAGATGAGAAAATTCTATGAACTCAAATGTATTTTCCATGCATTATCTGGTGCGTTATTTCTTTTTTTCTGCTCCCCCTCTTAAAGCACATGCGTCCATGCCAAGGTGCACTGTGGATTGTGACGAATGAATCAGAGAAAGCGCCGGGTATGTGAATAAAATATGTGGCCATGAATCGGATTCGTCTGTAAAGGCTCATTAAACCAATCCACATCCATCAGGGACCTCAGGGAGGCAGGGGAAACTGTCCATCACTCAAAGCTTGGGTGCCAGGGAGCATTTTTTTCCTGCCTTACATGCTCAGCTTGACTCGAACGTCCCTTTAACAAATAATTGTCTCTCCTCTCGGGGGAGGCCATGACATCACGACGGCCTGCAGCCAGTCTCTTATCCATCTTGCCCAATAAACAGCTTGCAGCCATTATAAAATCCTACAACCCTGGGTAAATACCATGGTCATTATGGTGGTGCTAAATGGCAGCCGCTGCTCTCGATGGGATGGGGGGTAAATGCCACCGGGGTCATCGCTGTGCCAAGTGGGCAAATAGTACTGGGTCATTTCTGAATGGTAAAGGGCATGGGGTTCCTTTCATACTGACTGGCTGTGAGACATCTGAACTGTGAAATTGCTTCAAAAGATGTCTCAGTCTTCTTTATTAAGAACAAATGCATGCTTTTAGTTACCTGACTGGTTGTTCTTTTTTATAATCAGTTATCAGGGGTTTATTATCTGTTTCTTGCCTTGGTCGTCCACATGAGGATCTGTCATTCATTGTTATTCAAGATGATAGATATTTGTCTTTAGATGTTTGCTATTTGCCCTGCTTGCCAATGGGGCTTTAACAAAACCACAATAACACAGAGAAGAAATAACCATTGCATTAAAAGGCTATTTTTGCATTAACGTTATAACATCTCTGTCACGATAAAAATAAATAACTTACCATGACCTCCCTTCAAACTTTTTCTGGCATTTTTTTTTATTACAAGAGAACATTTAAAAGCACATTTGTAATTGCTTTGTTAATATTTGGCAAATTTATACAATTGCCAGTTGGAATTGTAAGCCTTTTGTCAGCTTGTTGGGCCAAACAATCTTCATAAATTGCTATAATTTATTCATTGGATCACATTTGCAATGGGAAAGAACAGCGTATTCATAAAGAGTAAATGGGGTAGATTGAGTGCAATCATAAACTGTGCATCGCCAGAGTCCATTGAATGTGATTCTTATTCACACTATGTGAATATTTCCAGTGATTTCCTCTTAGTGATGGTTCATCAGAGCTCCTGACCTTGTCTGTTTGTCCATATCCTGCTCATTCTGAAAGATTTACTCCTTCCACACACACATTCCAAAAGGTAAAGGGTATGGAGGACCAAAATACTCAAAATAATAATTAAAATCAATAATTAATTAAAATAATCAACAATTTAGTTTACCTTAAGTATTTTGTAATAGCTAAAATAATTTTTTTTCACATAAAAAAGTCGATTATAGAAATATATTAATTCCATTGTTTAGCATAATAATAATCTGAATTTCCAAATGTCACCAAATAGTTTTATTTTATTTCATTTTATTTTTTATTTTTTTTTGATATTCACAATAAACTTTTTGGAAATGATTAGCTATTTATTGTTTTGTCTGTTGATTGACAAAATCTTCCATTATTATGAAAACTTTCTTTGGGGAAATCAGATGAATGTATTTAAACTTAACCACTTGTAGTTTTATGTTACGTAATGCAGTGCTTTAAACAATGCTGTTTTCATTCATTACACTAGTAAATTAAATTTTTTATTGTTTTCATTTTTTCATTTACAGTTCCTTGGTCCTCTATAAAACAGAATCACACTCCATTTCAGAGATCTGTTTAGTTTGATTAGATCTAGATTACCTTCTCATTTCCTTTCTAGATCTAATATTGGAATCGAATGTTGCTTTTGGCTCAGAAATTCAAGCTATTCAAAGAACCGCTCCTGCATCTCTGATAACATCTGTTTGTTTAATGCATGCTTATTTTCTTTTAATCATACCCATCTTTCATTCGCCTGTGATTTCTTTGAATTCAGCTCCTGTAATAATTTTTTCGTGCAATGCAATTCACAGTTTTTATTCTTCCACTCATGTTCGCATACAGCAAGTAAAACCTGGTGCCTTCACTTCTGGGCTGTTATTGGATTTGTGAAAGATGGTGGAGCTAGACCAGACTGGTGGTGTGTTGCATTGTAATGAGGTGCTCTTCCTCTCACATATCATTATGGACAGGTCTCTGGAGACCATAAATCTCATCTCCTGCACTAATCACAGTAACCCTTTCTTTTCCTCTACCTTTTAACCACCAGATTCAACATGCATTACTTCCATATCAAAGCCATTTTTCTGACCGCAGTTGTTTCCACAAAAAAAATGGGATTGTGAAGTGAGAGGGGCCCTTGATGTGATCCAGTGTCGGCCCCCTGGTCTCATTAGAATGTCTCTATAATCCCACAGAGCACATTTCTGCAGTTACCGCTTGAAGAAAAGCACTGCACTTAAAAAAACACCTTCTTTCCAGCTCTGTTGGAAGGTATCTTGGGACCACAGATGGAGAATGACCATTTCACCGCTACTAAAACTCGCCTGCTGCACGGCCGGTGCTCGTAAACTGGTTTACAGTATGAAAGTGAGCTCAAGGTGTGTTTGTGGAAGTATATGTGTGTTTGCTTTAGATCATATATGCAATATGTATATAAGTGAAAGTATTTGGCACACACATGGTGTAGTTGTTTGCTTTGGGTGAGTTAAACTGTCACCTGTGCAACTTAAGGTGATTTTTTTTTTCTCCCCGCTGAGCTGAGCATGTTTGATGCATTAGGTCAGCACTCACTTACCATCGCCTTCCCATATGTGAACAGTTTTTTTTCCCCTGCCTTTGGCTAAAAAAATCAAATAAAAATCTAATTTTCTGCACATACAATTCATACTCAAAAATACTGCATTTATTTGGTCAAAATATAGTAAAAACAATAATATCATGAAATATTACGTTAAAATCACTTTTTTTTTTTCTTTTTTTTTATATAATTTAAAATGCAATTTATTCCTGTGTTGCAAAGCTGAATTTTGAGCAGCTGTTATTCCAGCCTTTAGTGTCACATGATCCTCCAGAAATCATTCTAATATGCTGATTTTGGTGAGATATATTTTCTGTTATTATCAATATTGAAAATGTAATATTCAGTGCTTAAATTTTTTTGTGGAAAAAGTAATACATTTTATTTAGGATACTATGATGAATAGAAAGAATGTAACAGCATTTTTAAGTATAAATCTTATAAAAATTATAAATGTTTTACTATTAATTTTGATCATTTTATTGCGTCAGTGATGAATAAAAGTAGCAAATATCAAAAAAGTAGAAAAGGCAAGTGACACATTGAATTAAACATGAAATTTTAAAGTCGAAAAACTGAAATATTATGTTTTAAAACGTACTCCAATAATCTTTTATTTGCAATTTCGAGAAATCTTTTTTTTTACAGTGAATATGCACTGTATGCATTTATCCTTTTAATGTTATTTTAAAATGTACTTTACATTTTAATTTTAATTTTTTATTTTATTTTATTTTATTTATTTGTATTTTTATTTTTGTTATATTGTATTAGTTTTATATATGAAAAAATATATAATAAATAATATTTTATAATTTTGTTATATGATTTAAGTAATTTATTTTTGTTGTTTTTTATTGTTTTGTTCCATTTCACCTTCCCATTTGTTGGTCTAAAAGTACTGCATTAATTGTTGTATTTCAGCTTATTAAAAATGCCTTTAGTTGTCTCTTAGTTATGCAGTAATTTACAACAATAACCCTGCTCTTTACTTATCGTGAGAGAGTAAAACCCTTTAAAACAACCCTTGCACGGAATGATAGCGACCTGACAATGTCCAGGCTCCCCAGGCCACCCTCAAATACAGGCCTGGACAATTAATTCACCTCCCCATGTTTACTGCACTGTGGATTACTAGTACATTTCTGGGATTAGGGAGAAATGCCACATAGATCATATAGCAGGGATTAGTCATAATTCACTCATTTAACAGCCAATTAATCTTTGATACAAACCAGTATGATGCCAAGCCAGCCAACTGGCTTTGGCTGGCTAAAATGGGACCCTGTAGGTGCTAACCGAAGAGAGAGAGTGAGGCAGAGAGTGCAGTAAAGAGTGTGAGGTGTTCCAGCGCTAATGCATCCTGACAGGGTGAGTGAAGAGGCAGCTCATTATTATGCCACGCATCAGGAGTCTGGCACTGACCCCTGACTCCATAAAGACCCTCCAGAACTTGAGCCTCACCGTTCATTCGCTCACTGCCGGCAATATGGCAAAAATGCACTGGAACAAAGAGAAAGAAATGTGCCCTGTGATATCAGAGCATGTAAAGTAAATGTGAAGTTTAGACCAACTCAAAAAAAATATATATATATTTAAAAAAGTCTCGACAGACACTTCCCACTCTAAGATCTGTGAGTTAGTCCAAGTTGTGCTTAGAAGAGCAGTTCAAACTAATGAATCATAGGCCTGACAGGTGTCGTAAATCTTAATAAGGAAGCTATTAAACGCATCAAGCAACCAATAAATCATTTCTCTGTGTCAGCAGTGTTTAGCTCATAGATTAGTAATGATATGAGAGAAGTCAGAAAGAAATGACAGCAGCTTTCATGGCATGACAGGGGCTGGTTCTGTGCCACGGGTAATTTGCAGCTCTGTCGTGTTTGATGCTCGCTGGATGAGTCGTGGTCACCTTGTGGTGCTTTTCTACCATATTGGATAAAAAGGTCACAGGCACTCACCCATGACATGACTACACAGACACCAGCTGCTTACTGTTCTGAGCGCCATAATATCTTCGCTCAAATGTTATGGGGTGCCTTGGTGCAGAGCGCAGATCTGGATGGGGAGATATTTTAATACAGAGGATAGGCTAAAAAGGTACAGTTTAATTCTGAAGCTTCACTGTAAAAAGTGATTTTTTGAACTTGTAAATAAAGATAGCATCAGTTAAGTAAATTTTACAAACAAATACTATTTTGTCTTTTTACTTCCAAATATAACGTTTAATTCAATAAGCTACTTGAGGTTTCGTTTTTATTTATTTTACTTAAATACATAAGTAAATTCAAATGGAACTGCCTAAGTAGAAATTAAAGTTAAAAAACTCAAGTATATTTTACTTAGAACCGTTTGTTATGTTTACAAGGATTCTTTAAGTAAATATCAAAGTTATGATCCCATATTTCCCCATCATGCAGTGGGGCATAAATAATTAAAAATGTACACTGTTTTATGGTTGCTTTGTGTGTTAGTTTGTTTAGTTTAGTTGTTAGTTGTTGTTTGTTTTAGTAACATACTGTTTTTGTGAGACCTGGAGTTCATTTTCTACTCAAAATGACCCATTCATACTCAAACACTATTCACTGATTGTTACCGTCATTGTGTGTGTTGTACCAAGGTTTTGAGGTCTCTGTGTTCATTTGACTATTCATTTTATTGAGTAGGCATATTATCTTAAAAGGATAACAGCCTGTCTACATGCTTACTTGCATGTTTGCAAGTGAATTACATGCTGTAGTAGAATGGTGGTTTTCAAGTGTTGCCTTGTTAAAGTAAATTGTATAAACTTGCAGATTTTATTTAATTCAATGTTTGAGTTTTACTTAAAATATATGAGTGCAAAAGAAGGAAAAATTTGTACACTTTTTTACAGTGATAAGCATTACATGATGTAAAATTTACAAACAAAGAGTCAACAAAATTAACTGGGAATTTCCAAGTAAATTTAACTTAAATATGTCTAATTAAACCTACTAATAATTATGTTTAGGCTTTTACTTGGCAAATGTTTGTAAATTTACTAGCCTTTTCTGAGTGAAAAAAATTAGCAAAGTTTTTTCAAGTAAATCCTACTCCACATCCCTCACATTGTTGTCTCAGGGTGTGAGGAGGAGGAATATGTTTTAAATATGGAGTCTGATACGGTATCCTCATTCAGGGTTAAAAGGAATTCTTTCAGTATTTAGTCACCCTCGTGTTTCTCCAAACCCACAACAGAACTCAAATGGTGAAGGTTTGAGGATTATGCAGTTTTACTGAAAAATAATGAAAGTGGATAAGGACTGATATGAAAAAGCTCAGTGACAGTGGTTCATTTGATGAATATGTTAAGTCTTCTGATTCCATACGATAGTTTTGTTTGAGAAACAGAATGAAATGGAAGTCATTTTTCACAACAAAAAAAAAATTCACTGACATCCATCCTAGCTCTCCTTGGCATGTTGCTGAAAGTTGATGAGAGAAGGAGAATTATTTTTAACTAAAACTAAAATCAGCAATAATTGTTTTCAGTAACTGAAAATTAAATAGAATGTTAATTGGAAAAAAATAAAATCTTAACTTAATATGATGAAACAAGCTGAAGTACTGTATAAAAATAAAGCTAAAATACAAAAAAAAAAAAAAAATTTACAAAAGTGCATAATAAAATTAACTAAATTTAATATGAAAACTGAACACATATAAATTAAAGCAATTCAAAATATTAAAGCTGCAGTATTAATGTTTTGTAAAAAATAAAAAATAAAAAGTATAAAAAAAATCTTCCAAATCGTGTTTTTGTCCTATGTTCTTCAAAAATAAGCATACAGTTTTATTTATTAGCCACTATAAGGAGCCAAAAGTTACATACTGTAGCTTTAATAAATATTTGAATAGTATATAAATAATACTAAAATAACACTGAGAAGCAGTGATGTCTGGTTTGTGAATGAATCATTCTCTTGACTCAGGTCTTTTCAATGAATGATCCAGTTGATCCAGTTCTCAGAACCGGTTAGAATGATTAATTCATGAATCAGACTGAATCAGTTCTCATGCTCAGCTTGCTCTGTTGTTGACAGCTCACAAAAGTGGAAAATTTTCAGTAAATAACTCTTATCACACAAATCTATCTTATGATTTCAGATGACTTTGAATATAGCGTATGAGTTGTATAAACTACTGTAATGGTAATTTTATAATACTTTTATGGCAGTTTTGCATCCTTTCTGAAGCTTGAAATCATTGTTCATTGTAACTGCATGGAAAAGAGTGACCAGTACAGACAATAAAGAAAGTCATACAGGTTTGAGACATCATAAAGATGAGCAAATTATGAGTTATAATAACTTTAAATTTTGGGTGAACTGTTTATTAAGTACAGTCAAACCAAAAATTATTCAGACACCAGATATAATATTTGATATATTTTTTTACTAGTGGGTGAAGGACACTATAGTTCATTTTACAGCTAAAAAACAAAAAGTCAAGTTACTTTGATTTGAGTGACATCTTCTCTCAGTTTAGTTTTACCTATGCTTCTATTCACTAAACAATGCAAGCAGGAGTCCACTGCTTTTACCTTTTATCTTTTCAAAATTCTTCTCAGTAGTGACCCTTTCCCATTCGATGTGTCAGTCATCATCAGTGGGACATGCGAAGAATGACTTGAGCAGTCTTTTCAGTCTGAGTAAAAGGCCACCTCTGGCTCTCTGACTTTATTGAAATCCATCTGCCTGTTTCATTCACGCTCTGCGGATCCCACCGGAGGGTCAGGTATCACTCGGAAATGAAGCCAGACATTCCTTTTTTCTTTCAGTGTATTCCCACTTCTACAAGCACAGGGCCTGTAATGTGCAGATCTCTGCCTGTGTTAGGGAAATCCCAGCTGGTTTGATTTGATAAGAAGCTTGTTGTCTCTCTCACACACAAGGTCTTAGATTGGCGCTACATCTGCTAATGCTTCCACATTTCCATAGATTGGACTTTCATTTGTCCCTGAAGTCCTATCCTCAACAAGTGGCTTTTTTCAGCTAAAACACTTTGCCATCAAAGAGTGCTGAGTGAGTGTGTCACATGCTTTTGTAAGGGGACAGCATTCATACACAGCTGTGTTAATGGAAATACCCCTTTGAAATCTCAGTATAAAATTTTCAAAGGTTTGATGAAAGCCTAGACATTTTCTTAGGCCTGCAAAGTATATCATATTTGATTATTGGTCAGTATTGGTCATTAAATATGAATTATTTTATATTTTATTTTATTTTTAATACAAGGTCACATTTCCCCTATTTAAATTACTATTATTTTTTTATTTTTTTTTTACATGATCTAATCAAGTGTAATCTTTAGCAAATATCAAAATGAATGCGCATTTTGTCTTTTCTTCAAAGTAAACTAAAAAAATTAATTCAGTCTTTCATATATACACTGCCATATATACACACAAGTAACTTCCAAAGATTTAAATAATTAATATTTTTATATATATTTTTTAAATGATTTGAGAATTAATTATTATTATCAATGTTGAAAATAGTTTGAAAAACTAATAGTTTGGGGTAAGTCCTTTTTTATTTTTAAAGAAATTATACTTTCATGCATTAAATTGATCAATTATGACATTAAAGACATTTGTGATGTTACAAAAACTTCTATTTCAAATAAATGCTTCCAAAGATTGTAATAATTAATATTTTTATATATAATTTTTAAATGATTTGAGAATTTATTATTATTATCAATGCTGAAAATATTTCGAAAAACTAATAGTTTTGGGTAAGTGCTTTTTTTTTTTTAAAGAAATTATACTTTTATGCATTAAATTTCATTAATTAAGACATTAAAGACATTTGTGATGTTACAAAAATTTCTATTTCAAATAAATGCTGTTCATTGAATTTTTCTTTCTTTTTTTTTTTTAAATGCTTGAATATACATCTTAAGTCCGTTTTGGAGTTTATTTTCCCTCGCTTGGTTGGTTTTGCCCAGATTTACATCAAGTTTTTCTTTTCTATTTTCCTGCCCAGTCTACTCTACATCAGAAAATCCCTGAGGGCTTATGTAGTATATTCTGAAAGAAAATTCCTATAATACCTCCTGACATGCACTTCTTTATCTGTTAGACTGTCTTCTGAAAATTTGTTCGGGGGAAGAGATTACACAAAAGATGTCAGCTGAAACTGATAAGTGAGCTGATTGAAACTGAGCAAATGAATCCAAGTCTTGTTCTGATCCGGCTCTATCTGGTGAGCAGCCCGCAGCAGCGAGACTGCGAGAGCTTCCTCTTCTCCTCCTATGCCTGTCACGCCTGTGATCAGAGACATGCGGTCAGTCTCCACAGTAATGTAAAACTATGGTGAGATCTTCCCGTTTTGGAATAGTTTGCATTCCGATGTCAGCAGTGCTTGTTTCATATGTTGAGCTTGAACAGGGGAGGTTCTGTAGGTCACAAGGATTTGGTACCTTGCAGCAGGGACATGCCTGTCAGTTGAAAATGTGCTGAGCGCCGTCCATCTGGTTGAAGTGTATTAGATGCATGATGTGTGTGAATCACAGGTCATGTAGAGATAAGAGAGGTCAGATGGTTCACCACATTTGCACGTTACTCAAATAAATTATGTCTTTAAACAAGCTTAACATTCAGACGTACCTTGCCAGAGACAGAGCAGAATTATTTCCATGAATCTAAAAATAACCTCTCATTATTAGTTACGGTCTTAATCATCTCATACTGATAGTGTGGATAAAAAAGGATTTTTTTTCTTCTTCTCATTTTGGAATAATTTTAGGTGACCATTTATAAGATGCCACACGAGTTCTAATAATCTTATAATGGTTAATCTATTAAACAATTATCATTATTAATTCAATTAATATTTGCACTTGTACAATTAGACCATTTCTATTTCTCATATAGCAACTGCTGAATCTTTCATTAGTGATTATTATATGTATAAGATTATTATATTAATTCTCTTTTTCATCTATATCAAACTAAAAGGCATTTATTTTTTAAGACATAGCATAAGCATGCTTTAGAAGCTTGACATACTATACATTGAGATTTTTAGAAATATGTAAAAAAAAAAAAAAAAAAAAAACACGTTAGTAGTTGGTTCATTTGTTTGTTGACGCTACCTGGTTAGATTCACCCCCCTTCAAATAATGCAGTGAAATTCATACATTTTTATGCGTGACTTGCAACTGTTCAAAAACTTTTTTGGGCTGCAGTGTATATGGTGCTGTTCTACATGGAAGAAATTGATCAGAGAGTCCAGCTGGAGTCAGTTACATCAGATCAACTGCTCAAAACACAGGCTCTAAAAACAGAGAAATAAACAGCATGACTATGGGATAAACATTTATTCTATTTAGTTCAGCAGATTGTAAGACAAGAAGAGAAGCAATGGAGCATATGATAGGAATATAGGAAGGGATGAGAGGAGGAAAGGGTTCTTTTAGCACAGAAAAAACTGGGAAATTGTCATTTGTTATGATGGATTTCATTACATTGTATTGTTAAATAGTTTGACATACAATCCATTAAATGAACATAAAAATAAACATGGGTGCAAAATGTTATTGTTCTCATCCATCATGTTGTAAAACAGTAAAATTGATATAAAAAAAAAATTTCATGGTTCATAAATCACTTCAAATAAGATGATCAGTGTAAATCTAGTAAGGGACTTTGGACTTTACAATAGACAGTTATTATATTATGTAATTTCGGTTTATTCCACTCTACTGGAATGAGGCTTTAGGGAAGAAAGTAAACACTTGCCGTTTGGTGAAAACATCTTTTATTGTACAAAAAATAAAACCAAAGAACCATATAATATTATTGCAATCGTTTAAAATCAGTAAAAATGCTTGTGTATAGATCTGATGTAGAAACACTCTCTGAGCCTAATTAAAGGACTTCTTTGTCTCAAATGAAGCAAATAATAGTGCATTAGACTGCTAGGATTGATGGGTCTGACCTGTAGGTGTGATATATTACACAGTACATCTCAGCATCTGAGTCAGTAAAGTCCAAAACACTGTATGCCTATGAGATTTCTTCCATGGAAATGACAAAAAAATTCAAAATGATAACCTTGTGCGGTTTGTTCTAGAAAATCACACACATGAAAAGGAGAGAAAGCTGGTTGCTGGTCTGAAGTAACACAATAGACCATCCTGCAGCCTTGACATGCTGAGCACATGCCCACGTGTTCTCTTGGGCGGTTTTCAGTCGCTCCACTATGGGGCGTATTAGGGCTTTATGGTCCACAGAGGGAGCGGGCTATGTCAACTGTTCAGCTGAACCATGTAGGCCTATTTACTGGAGATGAGAGCGAGTGGGAACTGTTGTGGTAAAACACAAAACACAAACCACCCACATAAACAAACACACTTTTTGAACATTACATTGCGATGAATTTATGATCAGACGCTTGTGTTCATTTAAACCTTTCTCGTAATTTAGAAAAAAAATATTTACATTTCACTTTATTTTGAAAAAAATTACATATGAAACCGATAATGATAAACAAAACTAACATGTCTATATATATTTTCTAGAAATAGGCTACACTGTATACATTTAGCTACAATAGGCTACTCCAAGGGATTTTTAGAGACCATTTTTTCTGCACAAGCAAGCAAACAAACTAATATTACCCGTGTTGTGAATATGCTGTTCTATTAAACGGGATGAGGTTAAAAAATTACGTGTAACAAGAAATAATGCCAAAGCACTCTTTCTATATCTGAATCTATCTTCGCTGATTCCATTTAGAAACAGGCGTAGCCTACAAGTAGGACCAGTCAGATTCACAAAGGATTGATTCTTATGACCGGTTCTAATGAATAGTTCAAAGTGACTCGCGAGTCTGAATGATGGATCCTTCGCTGAATCACTTAAATGACTTTAGTGAATCTGACAGAGACGGTAGGCTATTACATACCGCACAGCAAAAAAATATTTTTTATTATTATTTACCACTGCTGGTAGAAACTTCTCCCTTATAATGATGGCCGTTCAAAGTAATTTTGTAGTATTTAATAAAATGTGCCTATTAAATGCCAATAAAGCTCATTCTGATTCTGATCATTATATTAGCCTTTTTCTAATAACGACATGTAAATTTTGGAAGGCACTTAAAAACGTGAAACGCACTTATCTCTTCCTGTCTGCTGCCTTTGACGAGAAAAGGAAACTAGTTGTTTATAAAATAACGTTACTAGTTAAACAGTTACCCGCTGAAAAATGTGAGTATTTTCTTGAGAATTAGGCACCGCCGTCAAAAAGCAGCTCTACCACCTTTGGAGGCGGGATGTAGTTTTTGTAATCGGGACGCCCATCATTCAAAATGCAAACCAATGAGAAAGAGAGCGAGTGCTGGAACTGTATCGTCTCTCTCTTTTTCTGAGACAGCATGGCTCATACACCCTGATAAACTCAGCTGCCGAGGAGGTTAGGCTACTGTTGTGGACCATATCTGACCACTGAATCTTGAATACGATAAAACCTTTCGTCCAGAAAGGTAGTTTGGTTTCCTAATCCTAATCTGAAGACAGCGCTTCAGGACAGCGTCTACATAAATTCAGTTTATAAACGTCAAGGTCTGACCATACAAACAGAGCGCAGGTCTTCATTCACAGGTTGGAGAATGAGGTGCCAGTGGACATACGCTGTTGTTTTCATTCACTCAAACTAACTACACTGACCAACCGCGCTGAACATCTGACGGGTTTTGGAATGAGAAGTGAACATTCAAAGGACCTGTAATTTGTCTAATTGTTTTCTCTCCTCGTGGAAAAGTAAGTCGATAAATCGCAAGAAAGGATGTGCTTGAGATGAACGCTTTATCAGCCTGGACTATTGACAGTTGGCGAGCGCATTAAACCGGAATCTTAGCGTTACTTCTAATTATGTACATGTAACTGTGACTCTTTGAATGACTTTGTCATTCCTTGCACTGCGGTCGTATAGATCTGTCTTCATCTTTTGTACAGTAAAAGAAACATAATTTAAAGAGAACAGATTCCGCGCGTGGGATATTCAAGGAAAATCTGACGGGTCGCGCACTTCATCACCGGAACGCTGTATCGAAGGAGACTGCTATTGAAACTTTCAGAAATGCCGCAGGTGGAGATGTTTTATTTTGTGTTGATCAGCCTGTGGATGTCTGTGTTGGGCCTGGAACCGGCGTCTAAGGTTGTGGCGGATCGCTACGCTGTCTTCTGGAACCGAACAAACCCAAGGTGAGTTAGTTATTTGCGCAGTAAAAAGGCTATATTAAAACGCCGTTTCACTTCTATCATTTAGAAGCGCAACAGTCCGCAGGATATCGAGCGAAATATTACGCGAATGCGAACTGAACAGCTTCGTCAGGATCGTTTGAATAAGTTTGACTGATGATACAACAGTCATAACAAACACATTGTATGGGCGAAACTTCTTACAAAATGCACGCGTGCACATATCACGCGCGATAGACACATTAATAGCATTATTTTACAGTAAACAGGCAACACTCTGAGGAGCATGGTAAGAAACGGCTCTCAGAAAAAAAAAAATGAAGTGCGAGTTGTTCTAATATTCTGTACGTTGTTTGTTCGTTTGTTGTAGGGGGTTTCACTGATACCAAGCTAACAAAGGCCAAGTTTTAGTTTGGTAGTTTATATATGTATGTATGTACCTACTGTATATATAAATATATGTATATATAAATGTATGTGTGTGTGTGTGTGTGTATATATATATATATATATATATATATATATATATATATATATATATATATATATACACACACACACACACACACCACACACACACACACACACCACACACACCCCACACACACATATATAATATATATATATATATATATATATATATATATATAAAAATATATATACATACATATATATATATATATATATATATATATATATATAAAACTAGTTTTTATGGGAATTTCTACCTCCTTCCAATAACTACATAACTTTAGGCCAGATTTATATGAGAAGGTATTCTTTGTGCTTTTGGGAGATTGACAGGCAAGCTCTCTGCTCTTTAAAACTAAGAAGTTATTACCCCGTGCCACTAGCTTGTCCTAGACATTGCCCTCTAGAAATATCATTAGAAATATATATCATGGCTCAATGGTTAGTTGTTCTTTAAAATCCAATTTACCTCTCTGAATGTGATTTTGCTTGTTATCATAATTCTAAAAGGTCACAATTCTATCGATTCATATTTCTTTTGAGGCATTTATAAAATGTGTGGCTGAAAATGGGCTAGTAATGGATTTCAACAAAGGTTTTCTAATAAGGTAATACAACCTTGCTGTGCAGTGAAGGGTGGTAATGAAAAATAGCATTATGAGTTGAGTTGAAATAAGTACTTTTCTGGCTGAATGTGAAATACTTGAATAAGTTGGTTTGATGTCTGTTAACAGTTTGATCATTTTGAATAAGCCAATATTCATAATATATTATTATTCATGTGAAAAATAATTGAACAATTAACATTTAATATGTTTAAATTGAAATTACATCTGGCTCGCTGTCCCCTTCTCTTTGCCGCAAATCTTTAGTTGCCTGAAAGCGCTGCGTCCAGCTCATGACCATTCTCAGTTGTTCCTCTTCAGTTGCCATGGGGCTCTCTCTCTGCCCTGCACCCCAGCCCCATGCTGGTTTTACACAATGGGTCAAACCCAGAGAGGCATTTCAGGAGAGGCTGATGCCCAGTTGGGTGCATGCTCATGAGAGAGGGGTCACACATTCAGTGATAACAGCACAAGGCTGCGGTTAACCATCATCGGACAGTATTGAGCTCTGGTTAGGGTGAATCTGAGGGCGAGCCCGGTTTCTATAGCTTGGCAGAAATGTGTGTGTTTGTGTGATCGTGAATATCTGCGTGTGTGTGTTGGAGGCTCCCTGCCTAGGTTTTGTCCGGGCAAAATGAGGCCCCTCTAGCAAATAAATGAGTTAGTTCAAATGAGTATCTCTCGTTCACATTCTCACCCAATGGCCTAATTCAAATCTGGCTGTTCTGTATAATGTAGCAGCACTCTCTGGCAAGACCTTGGGGCCCTGAATGTCACTTATAACCCATAAAACAAGAAAACTTTTGATCAGAATGTGTCTGTACATCAATCTTACATTTCCATTTATACGTTTAGCAGACGCTTTTATCCAAAGCAACTTACAGTGCATTCAGGCTAACATTTTTTTATTTAATTTTTTTACCTAACATGTGTTCCCTGGGAATCAAACCCACAACCTTTTGCACTACTAACACAATGCTCTACCACTGAGCCACAGGAACACAGATCTGATGTCTGACTTTTTTATTTAGACATTGATTTATCTTTTTAGATGCTTGATCGGTGCATTGTGTTGTTTCAAATAGCTGAATCTTCCTCTCTTAATGTTGCTCATTAACATGGCTAAATTACGAACATTAGAAACAGTTGTACTGGAGTCCAACTCAAAGATTTAGATAGCTGTGCCATGGAATATTAATTTGTCAGAAAGATTGCCTACATTAGAGCTTTAATTGAAGTTCTTAATAGCTCAATGGCATTTAGTGACAAACAACATACTATAATAATAAGAATCACAACTGTTTATTCATTTTTTTTTCTCAAAGCACGCAGACAGGCTTATCTCTTAATTGTTATTTTGCAAGCGAAGGAGTTACACTTTAGAGCGGCGGCAAACGTACTGGGTGATTGCTAGTATTTTCACATGAGTGAGTACAGAGGAGTCTATAGAGATTCTTTAGAGGATTTAGGGAGGAATGGCTCCTTTAGTTTTCGGCCTGAGATTTGCAGCGCACCCATTCATATGTAAGCCTCTGTCTTGCTCTACATATGGTGGTCTTACAAGCTTCACTGGGTTTCGGAGGCTCTTTTTTTCCCTCTCCACTTCGGTCCACGCCGTTTGCAATTACAAATTCAATTCAAGTTGGCAGATTTCCTCTGAAGTTTCCCAGCTTGTTCTCAGATTAGTCATTTCTTAGTTTGAGACATGTTTTTTTTCACAGGCATTACTGGATTGGCTTGAGATAGAGAGCTTATTGTTTCCTTCGCTATCCTGCCTATCCTGTGTTTCTGAGAAAGTAGTGTTCGGGTAATCCAGATATGCGATCTACATCGCAAATATACTCATTTGTCAATATTTTTTGTGCTAAATTCTAAAATAAAAAACTAAAAAAGTTCTTATGTTATCATCTGTCATCTTCTGGCTGTTTGTGTATGTGGTGCCATGGAAGCCGATACCACTGTCCATCAAAGAGGTCTGTCGAATGGACCTAACAGTTGGGCAGAGGGATTTCAGCATTCTGACGGAGTCCTGTTTTAATCATTGATAATGCCTCTCAAATCTCTCAGTAACAGATGTGGCACTTTTCCTACAGTTTTTGAAGCCTTTTCAGTCAGGTGGTGTAGTGAATAGTACACTCTGCCTATTTAGACTTGGGTTTTTTGTAACATTTTACACTTAAACGCATTCTCTGTAGTCTTTCCTTGCTTATTCCTTCACTACAGAAATGGGAAATGTCATGTATCTCCTGTAAAGCCATCTCTTTTTCACCTCTTAACTCTAGCTTGTGCAATATGACCCTTAGATGGTTTCCTTATTGTACCGGCTCAGTTTTAATCCCCACTTTAAAAACAAAGCCCATGGTTTGCGGTTTGTGGCCAGTTGATATTGTGATAGCTGTTTGGTGGTATTGTGTGGAGTTCAGTTTGTATTGTTCTCCGTGTTTACCCTTCTTTTCCCTCGCTGGCACTTCTGGCCTCCTGCTGCTTGATTCCGCCTCGATTTTAAATGGGGGAAAAAAAATCATGTCCAAATATTGACTGGTCTGAAGACCTCGGTCTTCTCCCACCCCACGTGAAAGGGTGCCATTGTTCCTGTCTTAGTGGATCGTTGCCAGAGTTTAAAGTATTTAGGCTCTTACACGCAGGAAGTGCATACAACATGGCTTGTAGAAGGAAATATAGGCCGACTAAACAATGGAAAGAGTTACAGATGGGAACCGCAGGCCTCTCGGTTTGAGTCCCACAATCGCACCCCATCCCGATTAACCCTCCAGGGCTATATGGCGGTGTGCTGGCACTCTCAAAAGATTTGGGGTATCAGAAGACTCATTCCAGCAGAGAGAAAGTTCTCCTGCAGGGTAGCTAGAACATCCTGCTGTTTGATGACCCCTAACACACCGAGAGGTGCCTGGCCCCATTCTTTCTGCACTCATCTTTTGCGTTCCGCTAATAAACTGTCATAATTGAATCTCAGCCAGAATTCTGGGAGTGTCTCTCTCTCTCTTTTTTTTTAAATTAAAGTCAACCGGTTCTCTTTTCATTTTTCGTAATCACGCTTGAGTCATCACAGCGATCGCTCTTCCTCTCTGAACTTTTAGATGATAACTGATGCATTTCAGGTCTCTGTGTTTGCTCGAGGTAAGCTCCTCATACATGGTGAGCTTTCAAACTGTGAGTGGTGAAATGTCTTCGGTGGCGTCTTTGAAGGCTTGGCTGAAGGTATTAACAGAAAGGCACTAAAGGGCTTAGGAGGTCATCGGCCCATTGTGTAAAGATACAAAACACTTCCTGTGGACCCCTTCACCCTTCTGTGTCTCCCTCGGAGAGCCACGACCCCAACAACAATTCATATTAATCAGTTTCAGACCTTAATGACCTGATAAAGCTCCTGAAAGGACCCTAAAGTTTACTAAGCCCCCTTGATAAGAATTGAAGGAAAATGTAGCATGCGGTAATGACTACTTTGTCCATTCTTTCACCGTGAAAGCGCAGAGCGATTTGCTCTTTGTGCCCTGCATTACGGCACATTTAATCGCAATGAGAAATAATGAAGGAAGCATTTGTTCGACAGGCTAAGCTAATAAAAATTTACTGACTCTGCAAAAGTTAGCATAAAGGAAAACAAGAAAGAACAAGAAACTGAGAGAGAGAGAGAGAGAGAGAGAGAGAAAGAGAGAGAGTGTAGGCTTCATAGCTTGAAAAACTTGTCTCACTGATTTGAACTTGGTCTATAACCTTAAAACTTGCACAAATGAGGGACTTTTGGCTGAAGAATGCCTTTATCTTTCTTTCTCATCCATAAAGAACCTACAAGGATTCTTTGAAGCTGCCTACCATGAAATATTTCACTCATTCAACGTATTAATTGGATGATGAATATTTTTGCAGTGTGGTGAAGGACATACATCTTTTTAAAAAAAACATTCTTTGCCATTAAGCGGCTTTGGCTACATTATTACGGACATATTGCAATTATGGCTATGGTGGTGCTCCAATAAAATTAACAGATTGTTAATTAAATATTGTAGAGAAAAACACAATGTGACGTTTTTAATTTACCAAATCTTTTATGAACGAAATTAAAAGGCCAAAACAGCAAAACCTCCAAGGATAATCCAGTAAGTAATTTAGTAGTTATTTTTTATGTATAAACCCAATAATACTAATAAAAAAAGATACAGTTTAATTAGGCTGTTAATTGCTTAAAATGATTTGGCTGCTGCTTTTAAACATTGCACATTTATCAGTTCATATTTAGAAATGTGTCCCTCTTTCAATAATAAAACAAAGGTCAAAATAAACTTTTTGGGACTTAGATGTTCTCATCACTTTCTTGGTTTGAGATTGCGGAGCATTTTAAAGATGATCAGTCTGTGGTAAGTGGTAAAGCATTTCCTTGTTACAAATTTGGGTACGTTCCGAGCATTGGGATGCATAAAATATTAAATGCTGTTTGCGATCTCAGAGTCAAAAGTCTGGCCAACAAACCTTAACACGCAATGTTGAGAAAATGAGGTCAGTGTGACCATCATTGGAATCTTGTGGTCCATGTTTTGCTATATTGCGGTGGATTACTTTTTTGGTAGATTAATTTCTTCTGATTCGCTTTGGGTACTGTAGATTTTACCACAAATTAGATTGCATTAAATCATTTTCTGTCAG
This sequence comes from Cyprinus carpio, assembly GCF_018340385.1. Taxonomy (NCBI): domain Eukaryota; kingdom Metazoa; phylum Chordata; class Actinopteri; order Cypriniformes; family Cyprinidae; genus Cyprinus; species Cyprinus carpio. The sequence continues at coordinate 10,432,179 of NC_056592.1, forward strand.
TTTTAATCATTTAATGACACTTTCATTATGTTTGTCATTATCTATGAATTGGTTTCCAGTCCTTTCTTGTCAGCATGAGTAGTCTACTAGTATTTTTCTAGCAGACGTAGGAGTGTCCACGCGGCCATTTTCAATCTTGCTTCCATTTTGTGTTTTGAATGGAACAGCAGCAGATCTGGGAGAAGGTTTCCTTCTTTTGTAGCCCTTTTCAGCATTTTTAATGCTTTACAACTGATTTCCTTCCAAACTGTGTTTAATTTAGATCTTGCAGTCAATCAATGCAAAAGAATGAAGAGTTTATTGATTTCTATCAGTTTCACTCTAGAATGTTGACCCCATTCCAGAAGTAAACTAGTCCAAAAATGTTTGTGTTACACAACACAACTCTAAATTTGTACATTTAATTTACGCCACAGACATCATAAACCAGACTGTACTCTGGTGCTCTGGCACTAGTATCACTGGTAGGGGGAACATGCTAGCAGATGGTTGAGTCATGGAGGAATCCACTCCTCTTTTATGTATCTGCTGCGGCCAGGCCTCAGTTATTCTTGTGCATAATTGATGGAAAAGTTAGAATAGCAGAAGTAATGCGATGAGAGGATGCAGCGAAGCGGCAAGGCAGACAAGCGCACTACTGGCTGCCGGGAGTGGGATCGCGTGCGTGGGGCAGCAAACATTGCAGGGGATGAGAGGGCAGCTGTAGTAACAGGTCATCACAAAGAAGGAGGACAAAGTGTCAGCTGCTAATCAATCAAGCACTTCCTATTCCGAAAGTGACCTTCTAGCTAAGCAAACACACGAAAGATGCGTGCCGGTCGAACTATAACAACTCTTTTGTTATACTTGATATAAATAGTGATGCACTGCTTGTACATTTGATTTGTAATGCAATCAAAATGGCATTTTGAATATGCATATGGGTTTGCCATTGTTTTGAATCCTTTGATCTCTCATGTGATTCAGTGAAACTGCAGGCGTGCTCACGCTGCTCCTGTGACAAGTTGTGTGTCACACCTTGAGCGGTCAGTACAAAGAGGTGCTAATGGGCGAACAGCCCTACTTTGTCTAATAGACAATGAGCCGCTAACCAGTATCATCCTGTTTCAAAGCAGCCCCACGACCATTCAGGGAGTCTGCAGGAAATTAAGGTTTCTTCCCCTAAGGCTTTCTTTGAATCACCGTGAAGCACTAGTTAACAGAAACTAATCATTATTGGTCCTCCCAGTTTGATCACTCGGACTGTAAGAACTGACGTAGAGCAAAACACTGAAACTGGGAAAGGTGAAAACTGGAAGTGTCACATTTTATTAGGCTGAATAATTAACCATACATTCCTGTTTCAGTATGTATTGCAATGTATCTCAGGAATAAGCATGTGGTCAGTGATCAAAAAATAAGCTGTTTTTTGCCGCCTTTTTTGGTTTGCCAGCATTTTAAAGCGTGAAGCAGGGGGAATAATCCCAAATGTGATTAAAAACATGAGTAAATGCAAAGATAAATCTTTTCTTTTTAGGATTAGGATGGGAGCTTTTTTTGGTTTAGGGCTATTGTGCTATTTATTATGAATTTAAATAACTGCTTTTTTGGCTATATACATGAAAATTAAACTTTCAATAATTTACATGATATACATGTATTTTTTTTACATGATACATATTTACAAATATTCAAGATTTTCATTTGTGTATAAATATGCTTTAAAAACACCTTGTTTTTTGCATTTAATGTTTCTATAATTTTTTCTAGCATTATTTTTTGCTTTGAAAGATGCAAATAATTCACCAGTGTCTAAATACCCTAAATTCTATATCTATATGTTTGTTTCCCCAACAGAAATAGTTAAAAATTATTTTTCCTGATATACAATAAATTAAAAACTGTATGTTCCACAGCAATTCATTATGTAAATTAATAACCCTGCATGCACAGGCTTCATTAGACATCTTATCCAAAAAGCGATAAATTTGTCAGGAGGAATTTTGTGCCGCCACAAGACATGAACAGAAATACGATCCCATTATAGCTCAAAAGAAACCATCTGTCTTGGACATAAATATTATTGCAATGCCATAAAGGCTTCCGATGGAAACATAAGCACTAAATGTGCTCAGGAAACAAATAAACCACTTTTATGGCTGTACCTATGGCCCTCTGGGCATTTCTGCTTCCTTGAAAAGACACAAAGAAAATCCTTCAAATCATCACCTTCTAATGCTCTCAGACCGGCACGTGGAAATTTGCAACAATTTACTGTTTTAATGATTACAGGATTACATTCATTACTCATAGTAAATGCAATTGTATTGATATATTTACTTATTTATTGATATAAAATACTTTTTTAAAGATTTAATGTTTTTTTATATAAAGGTTTTTATGTGTCAAGTATTGTTACAAATTTAATGAAAGTGTGAGAAAATTTATGATACCTGAAAGTAAGGATTTTTCTTTTTAATTCACATAAATATGACTCAGTTATCTTCCACACATTCTATTATATTATAACAAACACACCAAATTTATCCCTTGACATTTATTAATTTTATTATTAATAAATAAATTATTTTTTTTAACTGAAAGGTTGTATTTTAATATTATCCCTTATTTTTGTCAGTTTGATTCTTTATAATCTGTAACCGTGATTTACACCACACTACTACGAGTATGTTATAATATGCCTGTTTACTATTGAAAACTGGGGCATGGAACAAAGCAATCGAGGGGAGTGGTTACCAGAAACCACCAATGGAATCATCAGTAGGGGCTCTGCAGATCTGGGGAAACCAATAAGGTTTTGATGGGTTGAGGATCTTCAGGCAGATTAGCACAGTAGAGTAACTTGGGGTGGCCTGAATGCAGAACATATTCCTTCTTATTAGCCTCAAGTTCAGTTTAGGTTCAGGTGATTTGCATGGTAAGTTCACTTAAAGATCGATCACCCTTAAAAGCATGCCACTGTATTTCATAAGTGAACAGAACGACCACTACCTTCAAATTTACAATGTTTAATAGTTGGGCTGGCGCTGGTCCCTGCCAACAGAGAGTGATTCATAAGTTATGTTCTCATATTAGCCTTCATATAATTCATGCACACTTCGGGACACCTAAAGTTTGCTCCGGTGTGAAAGTGAGAAGGTTAGTGGATGCACAGGCCCCCTTATAGTCGCTCCCCTCTCCCCTCTCTTTCTCCGTCGCCAGTTGTCTGCCACGTCCACGGACTCTGTCTTAAGGGTTGATATCAGATACACGGTGGGGATGAAACAGCTCACGCTGGGCTGTAGCCTGGCTCAACTGTGTTCTCACCTCTTTTTATTGTCCGCCTTAACTCTGATGTCATTTCCATCCCCTCTTGCGACCCTGTCAAACTGATAATATCTTTTTTCGAAAGTAGGAATAATCCTGATATGCATACCAGCCTTTAAAAGCAAGGAATATGTGTTATATGGGTGTTAGGATACGAGCACGCAGCCACTCTCAATTTTAGCCTTCCCACTAGGGGAATGAATCCCTGTCTGCCTCTGTCTCATCCCTGATGTCTTATAATGACTTTGTGTTTTCTCTTTTCTGCGTTTGATTATTTTGCCTATCTCCCCACTCCCTGCCCGGGTGCGATATCGCATAGTGGCCATTGAATTCACCATATGGAGCCGGTACAGCAGAGCCTATTGAGCAAATCACTCAGTCCAGATGCTTTTCAGATGATTGTGTAGCACCGTGCGATTTTAATGTGAATCTCCGCTTTTGCCCAGACAGACACACTAATTTCATTTGGTGCGCGTGGGATGAAGACGTGCTGTTGAAGACAGACCCCGTTGTGGCCGTGCTTATCTGGACTGGCACATCCTGCCACATTTGCACCCTTTTAATCTGACATCCTGGACACTGGGTTTTTCACTTGTGGCGTGAACGTTATTTAATGATGCTGAAATGTGATAATTTATACAAAACGGCAGTTCATAATGTTATCACATGGGATGGAAACATTATGTTTGCAGTCTCATTTTCCATAGCCCTTTTGTTGTAGTCCAGAATTACGTTAAATTAAGGCAGCATTAGGTTTGTTGAAACTGGTGTGGGAGTTCAGTGGGTTTAATTGTTTCTGGTTTTCTCAGGGAGACAATGAACATTGTGATTTCAAGGCCAAATAAAAAGGTTTATACTGACCTCATGGCACGTAGTTTGATGGCAAAGCCAGAAAGGTCACAACCGCATGGCTGCGGCTTCCCATCGCTCTCTTGACCTCAGTCCATTAGCACCTCCAGCCAGTGGGGTTCCAGCCCGAGCTAATCACCACTCTGAGATGTTTATGATGCATTTAGGATGTTTTATCTCTCAAATAAAAGTGTTTGATAAGTGTTTGAAAAGACAGCCAAGGGTAATCATTCAGGCCATTTCACAGACTCAGATGCTTTAGAAGTAAGTCTTGCTGTAAAGATCAAAGTCACCTCCAAGTTTTTTTCTGTTCTCAAACATCTGCTAAATTATGATTCGCAGAAAAAAAAAGAAGAAATTTGGATTTGCTCAGATTTTGTCCTTTTAATGTCCTCTGCAAATTTGCCAATTGCACATTTGGTCCGATTTTTTTGTTTGTTTTGCAAGTGTATCTGTGTGTTTGTGTGCAGTTATTTAAGGCCATTATTCAGCTCTGTTGGGTTGCGGCTGAACTTAAATTACCCTTAATGGCACAGAGATTTGCTGTGTCAAGGATAAATAAGTTTACTGTTTAGGACTCATTGAGGGCAAAAAAAGTATATACCTCAAGACAATAAAATCTATCAGCAAAAGCACAAGATGTACTACCATGAAATCAATATGTTTTATCTATTCATCTATCTTTATATTTTTCTATATATATATTTATATACTGTGTAATTCTAATGGTAAGAAAATCTTTGTAATTTTTTTGGTTGTCTTAATGCCAGTGGTGGCTACCACAGTTTCCTTAGTTTAATGTAGTGGAAATAGCTGTAGTAAATTTTGGCAGAACAAATAATTAAGGATGATTGAATTTAAATAATCTATGGAATCAATCAGTTCAGATGAAATGTATATTGTCTAAAAGAAAACCACATTTTGAATAGAATATATAAAATAAATGTTTTGAAATGAATGGTGGCTTTTAATGACAATAGTTTATGTTATGGTGGGGAAAACCATATGACTAGTACCTGGAAATGTTGTCCACACCAAGATTGATGGGCATTAATCACATCAAGTTTCATCCAACACCATGAGTCATTTTAATTCCAAATCAAATGTGTAATCACAGCAACAACCTCTGTGGTTTTCAGTGTTCAAAACAAACGAGTGGAAATGAAATGCAGCGCAGAGAGCAGGCCGAAGCTGAAGACTTTCCCACTTTCTTTCAGGTGCTAATTGAATTGGTCTGTTTGCCAAAGACTCCCATTCTAGGAGAGAGAGAGAGAAAAAGAGAAAATGCTTGGGCGCATTCCTACGTTAAGCCTAGGGGCATTTTTACAGGGCGTGAGGACAGTGTTTTCAGAGAAAATATGTGTAAGCTCTGATATCTGTGCTTGTATGTGAATCATATGTTGTGCTCTTCCAGGGTCCGTCAGAAGAGCAACCTGTGACCTGCCGCAAATATTAGGTATAAATAGCACTTAAGAAAACAAGATTTGATTAAAGAGCTTGTGGTCTTGTGCTATTTATTTTCTCTGCAAAATGCAAAAGGATGCTGTATTAGAAAATTGTAGTGAACAATTGAACATGGATATGTAGGTCTGCAAGCCCGTCGGGTCCCGATGGGGCCTGACACACTGAATCCATTCGGGCAGGGCTCGGGCCATTTTTTTTTTTTACAGATCAGTCTCATTTAGCTTCTCTCCTTTTATTGTGCACATATATGCACAGAGCACACATAGGCTACTGTATGAAATACTGTTATAATGATTATAGGCTATTATAAATATAATACATCGCCTACACAATATGCAACACATATATGCACGCATTAGCATGCAGGAGACAGTTGACCATGCAGAGCTTCAGGGAGAAGTTGGAGCCTGGGGAGTTATTAAAAGCTGCATTTTGAAAGATTTTTGATTTGATTACCATTCCTATTCAAGACCAGATGGAAGAAAGCGCATCATGTTTGTTTTATTTATTTTATAAAAGCACAACGTTTTGTTTTGTAGTGAACAAAAATAAAATTAGACCCTTTACAGTTACGAATGATGAATTACTCTTACCTTATGAGCAAAAATGACGGCGTATTCACGGAAAACATGCAAGTGATCACGCAGGCACCTCCATGCCCTGCAAAGCGCGCAGCTTCCACTCTCCGCACAAACTATTGTATATAGCGCACGTTTATCTAGGTTTAACGTTTAAACATGGTTATATGCTTGAACTGTTTTGGTATATCTATAGACTTTATTTTAGGCAAGTTGTGATGATTTGAGAAGGCTAAATTGATCAAACATATATGCTGGCCGCTTGGTCATTACTTTAAAAAACAAAAACGTATATTTAACGAACAAAAAATGCTCCAAACGTTTTTCGAAATTAACTTAATAAAAAACTAAACGAAATATAATCACTTTGCCATTACATACAAAACTGAACTATTTTTAATAGCTGAAACAGTAGTATAAGCTGTTTTGGGAGAAAGGGGGAAAAAGGCGGGCTCGGGTCGGGCTCAGGCTGGTAATCCTGATAAGCTGACGGACACGGGCCTGGCTCGGGCATGAGCATCTCGGGCCAGGGCCAGGATCGGGCCTAAATTTGAGGCCTGTGCAGGGCTCTAATATGTAATGGTGAATGATGTGCACTTATTCCACTGATTATATTAGATCACCCTATGTAGTTGGAACTATAGCTGTCAGTTAATTGAAAATGATCATTGTTTAATCACACACACACACACACACACACACACACACACACACACACACACACACACACACACACCACACACACACACACACACACACACACACACACACATATATACATACACAATATATACAAGCATATATGTAATTACTAGAATTTTCAAAGATAGATATAATAAAAAATATAAAATAATAAAATAAAATTTAAGTAACAAAACATTTAATGTAATAAAATATATAAAATATAATTCAGCAATATAAAATATGAAGCTTTTTTAAATAATTAATCACAAGAAGTGAAAGGCTTTATTCAAACAGTTATTTAAAGTTTTTCTACAATTTTTTAAAGTCTAAGGAAAAAAGTTTTATAATTTCTTTTAAATATTAGTGTAAAATATCAGTTAATATTTTTGATTTTCTGTTCTTGCCATGAACATTTTATTGGTGCTGACATGGCATTAAAAAATCACAAAGTTAATTTATAAAGTTGAGAACCCAAGTTTCTGCTGATCCAGTTTACTTTAGAATTTGTTTTAACTTGCCTATAGTTATAAAATAGCACTTACTTTCCGTTTAACGTACCAAAAGTTTGTAGCTAGCACAAAAGCTGCAATCTCTCTAGAGAGTTTTGGTTCAGTGACTCAGACCATAATCATGCCTGCCTTGTTTAGCTTCAAACTGAGGACCATTTCTTGCTAAATTCTGTTTGGTTATGTCTGAGTGCATTCATTTTCAATTGAAATAGATGGTCTGTGGAAGCAGATGAAGAAACTGTTGAACAAAATCTTTGTAAACGAGAAGAGACAAGTAGCGCATTGGTCTATGCGGTGCGCAGAGCAAGGTGTCTAATTGTGTCTGACACCTCTCTCATTGGCACAAGTAGGAGGTTTCAGCACATCAGCAGGATCTAAGCTGTAGCCGAACTCTCACATGACTTGCAGAAGTCTATTGTTTGGTTTATATTCTCGATAATGTCATAAGATATAAATTTGTGTTTGGATTGATGTCAGCACCTAGTAATTTAGAACTTTTCTTCCATTAGTTGCGTGAATAAATATCACAGCACTCCGTTTGCATTGTCTGATGGGGACAAATAAACGTGAATGTGAGTCAGAGTGATTGGAATCTGAGGCCAGAACGGCGGCTCCGCCCTTTTTTGTGTGTGTGTCTTTTCCCGCTGAGCAAGCAGTGCAGGCTGTTTCTCACAGATGGAGGAAACTACACACCAAGAGTGTGACTATCAGCACCATCACAGGGACTTTTCCTCTCTTCATGGCGTGCTCTTTCTCACTCTAGCCAGTGAGGGGGCCACCGTGAATCAAACGCCCCATGAAAGCTGAGTCGAAGGTTATCTGCTGGTGTAGACACGTGATAGTCAGCAGCCTCGCTTTTAAAGCTGCCACTTTGAAATTCACAGTCAGCACCTTAAATCATTCTGTCCTGTCTGTTTGTTCAGTTTATCTACTGATCTATAGCTTTGACTAACAAGGCAAAAGATTTGAATCTTTCAATCTGTGTACAGCATGGCAGATTTGGGCAAAATTCAGATCTAAAGAATTTGAATTAAAATTCTATCATCTATCTATCTATCTATCTATCTATCTATCTATCTATCTATCTATCTATCTATCTATCTATCTATCTATCTATCTATCTATCTATCTATCTATCTATCTATCTATCTATCTCATTGTCTATTGTTCTTTTAATCTCATTCATTCTAATTTTTTCATCTATCCTCTTTCTATATAGGATTCATTCTGTTGTTATATCATTGTCTATCTGTCGTTCTATTTATCTATCTATCCATCTGTCTATCGTTCTATCATTCGTTCTATCAGTCTTCATTCTATCTATTGTTCTTTCTGTCTGTAAGACCTATAAACCTTAAAACTTCAAGACTTCAGTCCTTTTTCAAACCGTTCAGACAAGTTAAAGTCTGCTTTCAGACTTTGCTTTTCTACTTAATAATTATTGTTATATTTATTTCTTTGAATTTTCATTAAAAATTCTACTTCCTTCCTAGAATTAAATACAAATTGTGATTCTGTGTCCTGTTTTCTGCTGCAATTCAATTCTGAATGATGCAGAATGGAGCCCAGAGAGAGTATTTGCCCAGTCATGTGTACCTAACTAATTGTTTCTGCCTAAAAAGACCATTGCTGGTGACAACCTTTACAGAAAATCACTGGACGGCATGCAAGTACTTAGAGTGCACCCTGTGTGACCGTTTCGAGTTATACTTTTGACACTGTAATTTACCCACATCAGGCCTCTATCAACAAAATGATCCATACTGACCCCATACAGGCCCTAAAACCACAAAGAGCTGTCTAGCACAGCACAGTCCACTCACCAAAACATTTATCTCTGATCAGAACCAGACCTAGACTATTGCAGCTATGACGAGAGAAGATATTAACTCCTTCCCTCAGCAGAATTTTCTGGGAATGAGAGCGGTTTACAGGCTCTGGTCTGCTGGGCTCAGGCTGATTGAGCTATGCAGTCCAGGCTTCAGTTGTGGCTGCAGATTGTCTGCTGGATGTGCATATAACGGCAGTGATTAACACGGCCTGTCATCGTGCCATGACGTTGCATGGACAGAGAGCTTATTTTATGGCGCTGTATTTTGCTGAGTGAATCAGGTTATAAAACTGTCTCTGCTAAAGAGCCCTGCTTCTCTTAGATCTGTTTGCAGACTCCCTTTTATGTATGTTGCCCTCTTGGCCACATATGTTTCAGTGTTGTCTATTTTACTTAAGTCAGACGTCCTGCTACTGAAAATTTATGATCAAAGGACAGGCATAGAGGGCGACCAGTCACAAGGAAATATTTATTGTCATCAGAGCTGTTAACATTGTTAGATTTAACGGTTTTTCATTTTTCTTTCATGTAATGAATGTTTTTTTTTTTTTTTTTTTTTTTAACTAAATGAAATGATCCAGAGCTGCAACTCTCATATGCATACACATGCAACAATACAGGTGGATTACTGATGATGAAAGACCCTCCTTATTGGTAATTTAATTATAATTCAAATCTAGATAGGATGCTCAACAAAGGTAAAGCAAATTGCCAGTTTAAATTGAAAATTTTTATTATAGAATTATTGTGAATGAGTTTCATGTTTGTATTTCATGTCTGTTTCGATGGAGTTAAAAATACAGAATATGAATATAGAATGACAAGTAAAGTGCACAGCTGCGCATATAAATATATTTATGCATATATGTGTGTGTGAGTGTATACAGTAAATATCCAATATTATAAAATGCATGCAACATATGAATTGTAAAATTGAATCATAATTTATTCATTAAATGTTTACTCAACACCTGGGTCAAAAACCAATTAGATTTCTTCTCACAACAGGCCTTAATATTCAAACATTTTGAGTTGTGCTTAATTTAGGGAGTGTTAAATAATGTTGCATGACCTCATACATAGAAATACTGTCAGTCAGCCTGTGGATCCTCTTAAATTCAGTTTGTTAGCACAGGGAATATTCTTAGATGCGCAGTGGAAAAAGGGACTTCAGGGTGAGCATGAATCACAAAATAAGCATGATCACTGAACACATGTCTATCCGCAGAGCTGTTGTCATGGTCACTGTAAACATGGTAACGTATTTGTTGAACTGTGGCGAGGCACTGTTTTGACAGACTATTTCGTTAGGCCCTTCCATTCATTTTACTTATCCTGGCCGCTGACTTTAACCTTTAAAAGTTCCCCTTAAACATTACTCACCCGAATAAGCTTTACCACAAGCTGAGTGATTCGATACCAGATTTCCTGTGGGAATTACACCAACATTTTACAACAAAAAGGATAGAATTCCTCACACTTTAAAAAAAGGGGTTGGTGTGCATACAATTGTGGTCTAAGGGAGTATTGTGAGCCGGCCGGTTTCTTTCTTTACATTTCATGCCGAATGTAGTGAATCGCCTATTAAACCTTGAGGTGCCCACAACATGAAAGGCCTCATTGTGACACCAAAGAAATCCTTGTGACAACTAATCACAAAATAAAGAGAAGAAAAAACCCTGGCACCTCACACAAGTCTCCCTGGGTTATCTTGAGCGAGCGTGACCTTTGTGACATTGATAGGATTACACACACACACAGACACGCACACACACAGAAACGCACCAATACTGACCTACGCAGTCGCGCACACGCACTTACATCCACACAGACGCCTTTCATATGTCTGCGCCTCTGTGGTTTTTTATGTGTGGGACTGAGCTCTTTGAAGCTGTGAGGATCATCAGGGCAGACATCTCCGTGGTGATGTGCTCTCCTGGCCATTTCTGGAAATAAAGCTCTGGAATGACCTCAGGATTGGGGCTCTACCAGAAAAAAACATTTTATAATATTTTATACAGCGTGTAACTCACCGAAAAAAAGCATCTATTTTGCGTTTGATGGCTACTGTGCTTAATAAAATTTGATGGGGCATTAAAAGTATTGCATGCCGGTTATTAATGTCTCACTGCTCTGCCATTGGCTGGATGGTGCTGGAATCAGCCTGGATTTTTCCCAGCCTTTCAATCCAACTGACATTAGCCTCTAAAGTGAGGCCAAACATGTGCTTTCCCTTAAAGCTGGCCTGATGATAACCTCCGGCGCCTTGCACTCAGATGGTCCTATTTTTCCACAAGCTGTAAATAAAATAAACATTTCTTTCTCTTTTATACGTGCAGATATGGCATGTCTGTGTGCGTGTATGGCCAGATGAATGAGGTGTGTCCATCCTCGTCTTTAAATCTGTCAGAACTGAAAGCGTTTAGAGGAAGTCTGCATAAGCTGGTCATGGTAACTCAACCCTCACCTCATCATTGGCGCAGGTGGAATTCAGTGCAGAGCTCAGCCCTATCAGACCGCCATCTCACTCCCACACAGAAATAAGGGCCATCTATATCTCCTTCAGAGCCAGTGAAATGGCTTGTGGCTTGCTGAGTGATGTCGCTGTAATGTGTTTTCTTGGTATTTAAAGGGGTCATATGATCCGATTTAAATTTTTCCTTTCTCTTTGGAGTGTTACAAGCTCTTGGTGCATAAAGAAGATCTGTAAAGTTGCAAAGACTAAAGTCTCAAATCCAAAGAGATATTCTTTATGAAAGTTAAGAGTCAACCACCCCTACATAAAATGGCTCGTTCTAACATGCCCCCACGTCTATGTCACGAAGTGGGAAGATTTGCATAACGCTGCTCAAATGTTCACACAAAGAAAGAAGGCGTAGCTTTTATTTCCGCTGTTGCCACCGCTGACATGTTGTGGAGACACTGTGTATTTCGTTGTGAAAGCGAAACTACTTTGTTTGGCCATCCAAAAGGTGACACAACTAGAAGTCAGTGGTTAAGTTGTATTTACAACACTGTTTCAGAACAGTTCAACCCAAATATTCAGATGTGTGCTGTGCATTTTACGGTTTCTATAAAGTGGGGCAGTTCCAACTTTGCAATCTAGCGCTTCTGACTCACAGTCTGTAAGTACGTTTACATATTTAAAGAATTTGCCACTGATGATTCAAACGTGAGTTTTGAGCAATGTAGAGTAGTGCTTGTTGTTTGTCATTTCTACGATCACAAATGCAGACATGGTTTTATGTTTATGTAGTGCGATATGCAACACAACGTGATAAAAGACAGTATAAGTCATTATAATCAGTAATAATGTCCTCACTGGATGCAACAAATGCCTCGTTTATAATGGGTTTTATTGTTTTTTTTCTCGTCACTCCATCATGGTAAGGGGCATAACATTTCCATCACACGCTTGAGGTATTCGGCCAATTACAATGCACTGGATAGCTGGCCAATCACAGCACACCTCGCTTTTCAGAACAATGAGCTTTGTAAAGATGGATGCGTTTCAGAAAGGCGGGTCATAGAGGAGCAACAATAATGTACATTGTGGAAAATAATGTGTTTTTTTAACCTTAAACCGCATAAACACATTGCATTATGCCAAATACACAACATAATGTTCTTTTTAGCAACATCATATGATCCCTTTAAAGAAGTAAAGGGATAGTTCATCTAAAAATTATGTCATAAATCTGTCATTTACTCATCCCCATGTAGTCCCAAACCTGTATAACTTTCTTCTGTGGAACACAAAAGTAGATTTTGAAGAATGTTTTTACTGATTTTGTTCATACAATCTTAAAAATCAACGTTCCAATGGAAATGGAAAAGGTCAACGCAACCAATGAAAACTCTGGAACATGTTCCATATTTTGAAGAACATTTCTATTATGCAACCAACTTTTGCCAATGAAGAATGAAAGTAAATGGAAATCTTCAAAAGAACAAAGGTTTTTTTGCAACTATAGATGCCAATAAACAAATTTCAAAATACCTTCTTTTGTGATTCACAGAAGAAAGACATACAAAAAAAACATTGAGACAAATTTCAAAATACCTTCTTTTGTGATTCGCAGAAGAAAGACATACAGGTTTGGAACAACCTGAGGGCGAGTATATGATGTCAGAATTTTGAACTATCCCTTTAACTTCTGCTTATATCATTTAAAAAGTGAGTTCAGCTGTTTTTAAACCATTTTGCACACCTGTGGGTACTGAAACCCTGCGGATGGCAGCCATGCTGTATAATCTGAAACACCTGGATGGGTTTGTGTTGAAGGAAAACATGGGTTATCACAATCATCTGCCTTGCTGTCAAAGCAAGCACTGTTTTGTGTGACAGAGGTATTCTATATGGATCAGTAGTGCAGTAGTTTAGAATTGAACCTGATGCAGTGTCATACCGAGCCGTCCGCCTCTCATTATCACTTGAGAAATGATGTCACAGGAAACCGGGCTGTCTGACACTTTGAACTTTCCTCCATTGAAATCTACCAGGTCTCAAATGTCACTCATCATAACATGACAATTGAGAGTCCTGTCCTCCAGCGCTGGTGGTGTGAATGTCAGAAACACCGTCTTTCTGCTTGCAATTCTGCCCTTGCTCTTGTTTAAAAAAAAAAAAAAAAAAGAGAAAGGTTCAGGTACATGTTTGTGGTTCAGACTACTTATTCTTCTCTTGATCTGTTTGAACAGACAGTTGTTCTCATGCCAGCCTTGTGGGTAGATGATTAGTATGTACAACATATTGCTAGTTGCTTTAAGAAATTGGAGGACTTGTTAGTTTTATTTTGCTCTGTTGTCCGCAGTGTGAGAACTTTGGGTATCGTAGGCATTATCAGCATTCCTGTCCATTTATGTCTCTTAGTCTTATTTACGTGCCATATCAGCTTCTGAAAGCCCTCTGAGTTCTAATTTACAGCTCGATGGCGTCAGGCTTAGATGGCTGAGGCGTTTGGCAGCAATGCCTTAGGTGAAGGGCGGAGCCTGGCACTGTTTGCTCAACCTGATGCACAGAAACTGGATGAACCAGGATGCTCACTGGCTCTCTGAGTCATGTGGTGTCATTTAAGTTCCAGCAAAGGCCTGCGGCAAGCTATGCCGCGATAGGTTCAGCACTGTGGCTTTGTGGTTTATTTGTGCCAGAGTGTGTGTCTGTGCTCCCACTCTCATTTTGCAGCTCAGACATCCATAATAATCCCATAAAGATGATTAAATGCATTGTGTAGCTTAACTATTGTTGTCTGGATGAGAAAAAAAGGCTTATGTCCTCAGTGATGCCACATGTGCTTTTGATGAAAGCCCTGTATGTACGGTTATCTGCTCATAACAGTGGAGAATACGACTCTTATGCTTCCCCCTCCTATTACCGCAAAGCACCTGGATCAGATGCATCCTTATTATCTTAGATCTGTGTAATACTCAAAAATAAAGCCGTATATCACAGAGATGTGCTTTAAAAAGCCTTGAACATTGCCAGTGAATTTCGCCAGTGTTGAGACTTTTCATTTTATAAATCTGGGCAGAATGAGGGCAAATAAGGACAGAGGGTGTTCTACACAGTGAGGAGAGAAAAAAAAGGGGAGGGAATTTTTTTTTAACCAGTGAAACCATTGGGTTTTTACAAACGTTTTGATTTCCTCATTCAGGCACATCGCTGTGGGTGCAGATTATGTAGTGTGTGATATCGTATATCTTAATACTTCACATTCCACATAAAAATACAAAAATACAAAAAAAGCTCATCACAACAGCACTGTAACTCGTAACACCTCCTCGCCGTACACACATGACTATGTTAATCTCTCCTCCACTACCTTAGTCTGCATATTTGAATGGCTCATCATGGAAAACTGCACTGAAAACTGGGACAATATAAATCACTGAAAACAACCTCTTTGGTCATCAGCAGAATATGTGAATGATAAGAGTGGAAGCGAAGAGAAGAATGGTGTTGAATGTTTTTGCCTGCAAAATGTAATTATAATAAATATTGTATTACGGATTATAATTATAAATATAGAGTAAAAATGTTGAAAGGGAAATAATGGATTGGAATGATGTTGGAGTGGAGTGATTACAGAATGCACTCCGCTCCACTCATTACTCCGGTCATCAGAAGATTGTGGCATCTCTCAGCTGAGACATCCTGTTAGCATTTAACATTTAATCATCAAGTGTGCAGAGACAATTCAGGGGAGACTCTAAAAGTCCATCACCCATTGTCCATGGACTGGCTTGTTATCCAAGTCATAGACAGAATATTTATGATTTAGATTTATTAGCCCTGACCCGGCGGATCATTACATATAGCTGTGCAATGTCAGGATGGTGTGATGAGTGAAAAGAGGCCCCTGATCAATACTGCTCAAGTGCTCTCCATTTAGGTAATGGACACAGAGTCATAACTGTCCACTCTGGACAAAGTGCCATATAGGGTCACAGGGTGATCCTTTGTGCGAGACAGGAAAGGGATTTTCACCCACGCATTGCGGTAGAGTGAGAAGTTCATTCCTGCGTGAATTCCCGGCTCCCTATAATTTAAGGCCATTCTCAATGGTTCTCCGACTGTAATGGGCCGTGGAAGTTACGAGAGCATACACAGCAGTGTTGTTAAATTGTGAGTCAGTGTTTTATTGGTTATTTGCTGTTATTTTATTTATTTATTTATTTTAAAGCAAATGACCGATATACAGATGCCCACATTTTATATCAGTAGAATTTATAAATGAGCTTGCTGTATAATTTCAGTGAAACAGCAGAGCTATTCAACAACTGCATTTCCCCTGTGCTTGAAATTAAAATGGAAATCAAATGCAAAAGCATAACCTTATAAACTAAACAATTTTTCTTTCTTTTTCTCTTTGTCTCTCTATGTTTCTCCATTTCGGGTGACTTGTGGAATTTCCTGCTCAGGTAAGAAAAAGCACATTCCTTCATGCCTAATATACTCTGTTGTTATAGAATTGCTTAAATAATATTCACCCTAGAAGCCTAAGGATAAAAGCTTGTGTATATTTTGTATGTATCATGTCAGACTGCAAACAAAAAAAAGTTAACACTACTCAATAAGGTTTTTTATGTTGCCGTTAATGCAATAGCTATATTAACAACAAACAATATTTTTACTGCATTTATTAATCTTGGAAAATGTTATTTTCTACATATTTCTACATAAAAATGTTAACATATATTAATGCTTTAGGAGCCAACAATTAAGACAAATGTTCAATGTTATTAAAAGTATAAAGTAAAATTAACCAAATAAATACTGTAAAAAGTACAACTAATAACACTTTAATAATGCATAAACTAACAATCTTATTGTTACTTGTTAGCAAAAATAATTTTCTTAAGCAGTAATTTTGGCTTGTTGTCCAGTAAAAATATCGAAACATTAAAAAAACAATATTATATAAGAATAATAAAAAAAAAATGCATCTTGAATTTTTCAACCCAACCCATTTTTTTTTTTGAAGCATACATTTCAAATTTTGTGAGGTTTTATGCTTAAAAAAATTTAACTTAATATATACAGTATATTATTTGAAAACAAGTCTTAATACCTTAAACTATGCTAAATTCATAAATTCATCCTGTTTGAAGAATGTTTAGACATTTTTACTGGACAGTGACAATAATATTCTGATTTAAAAAAAAATATTTTTAGCAGTGCGCCACCGTTTACACCCTGTCACTCATAATGGATTAGTTCATCTTGTCCTCGCAGGTAGAAGTTTCCCCGGTTTAACAAAACAGCAAAACATGTTTGCCTTTAGACAACATCTGCGGCATGTTAGCTCCATTCAGTAAAAACATGTGGAAGCCCTGTAATAAATAAGCAGCCCATGGCCGCCCGCTAACAAGGCCAAGCCCAACAACATGCGTTAGCCATGCCACGCTCTCTGAAAGAATGCAATGCGTCTGGAACACCAACTGGCCACAGACACACGGAAAGCAGATGTGCTCTGGCCGGAGGCTCATCTGGCTCCCCTCTCTGAACCTGCGTGATGTGGGAGTTATTGATGGGTAGTCACCGTGTGCTGGCAAGCGGTGCGGTCATTAGCGAGGTACTGGTGAGAAAGAAAGAGAGAGAGAAACAGTGGGAGGGTAAATGTAGGAGTGTATAAGAAAAAAAAAAAACCAACACTACCAATACACAAAAAACAAACACTTAAACCCAACCCCCATATGAATATTAATATTAGATGGACTGAGAGTGTGTGAAAAAAAATTATGGGTACATGGCATACACTCTCTGTCTATCAGTCCTTACCTCTCAGGAGATAACAGATAGTCCTGAAAGAGGGGCTGTGCTTTATGTCAGTAGTCAACTGTTTTGTTTCAGGATTATAGAGGTTGAAGAAAGAAGCGCATACACCGTCCTTTGGGATTGCTGCTTCGTCTGTCAGAAAACCAAGGTCTGGCGTGTCTTTTATAAAAGGCACCCATTTAACGCTGCTGTCTGAAGTTGTTCTCTGTTTGTGTGCTGTTTGTTTCATGCAAAATTGATTAATTCAATATATTTTTATAGCTCTGCCGAATTCCTTATAAAAATGTAGTCCTCTTCCTTTGAAAGCACATTGTTGTTTTATTTTGGTTTGTGTCTTATTTGCTATTTTGTGGTTTGTGAATTCATCTGCTCTGCTGTTTTACCCTCTTTGCTCACCTCACTCTCAGATTTAAATATCTGGTAACTTTTACTTAAATTGAGCTGCAGAATTTAAAGATTGATCCCTAAGGACCAGCATTAGAGCAACTGTTGGGCCAGCTGCCCTCCCTTGGGCCCGTGGAGGGGCCATGAAGAGTTCTTGACCGCTTAGGTCAGGGTTGGAGGTGTGGAGAGATGAGACTTTGAGCCGAACCATAATCAGGGCTCATTGGTGCCTCCTGCATTCCCACCAGCCCGAGGTGTCCATCTGAAGAGACAAACTGTCAACGCGGAGGGTCCTCTCATGGGCCGCGGATTAAATTCCCACATTCCAAAGATAAACGCAGGGGTCAGTCCTCAACGTTGCAGAGGCCGCAAGACATTTGCAGGTCTGCTAACGAGGGTGTGCTAGCTAAAACGCAGATATGCGTATCTCCTTTTCATGTGTCATTGACAATATCTGTTTGTGTCCACCTGTCATGGACGACTTGAAGTCCTCTCAAGGAGGAGTGGGTGTTTGGGGCCCTAACTGCAATTTTTTTATTTTCTAAATTGTGCAATATTGAAAGGAACCGTTTGCTCAGAAAAACCGTTTGCTTTTTTCCATGGAATAAAAAAGTTATCTTGCCATTGTGGGAGTTTTTTGGATTTCTTAACAAAGACGTTACACATTTTTCATTCTGCAGGAAGTGCCAATCAATAATATTTTTTTTGTTAGCTTTTGTACAGTTTACAAATTACACTCATAAAAAAAATAAAAAAACTAAAAAAAAAAAAAAAAACATAAAATAAACTTGCGATTAACTTATATCATGATTATTATCATTACTGTGAATTGTTTTGGCCATGATAATCCTGTAGTGAAAATCTGATATTGTGACAGTCCTATGCCATACGATAGATTTGTCTCATGAACAGACCTAAATTTAAAGTTGTGGAGCTTTTAAAATCCGTTTGCACATGTGCTTAGTTCAAACCTTTAAACATGGTATGTCACAGTCAATCACAGGACATTATGCTAAACATTTCCTGTGGTATTCCAGTAAAAAACTATACTTGTTTGAAAAAACACGACTAAGTAATTTTCATTTTTTGCAAACTGTTCCTGAGCTTTCAGGTCTCTGCAGCATCTGATTTTCACAGTGTGCCACAGCGAAACTGCTTCAGCATGATTCATGCAGATAAATGAATGCTATTGTGCTTATTCATTCTTTTGACCTCTCGCACTCTCGCATACCATCATTCATCTTCAAACGTCCATTCAAGCTCACTCCTAGAGTTTAAATTACTGGAAATTCTGAGCCGTACATGTCACAAACGTGCACGCTGAATCACACCCACAAATCATCCTCAAACTTTCAGCACCGGGATCACTGGCACACTTTGTTTCCTCGTTTTCAGTTTTTTTGCCTGCAGCGACGTGGCATCAGATCAGTTGGTTTAGGAAACATTCACACCTGGAACAGTGCTGTATTGTTCTGCCACACCCACAAGCAAAAAGACGCTTCCTCTTCTCCGTCTGGAGTTTGGTCCTATGAGACAGCAGCGTAGGCCATTAATAAAACACTCGCTTTCTATCTTTATAAACTCTCACTAGTTGAGCTCATCCCTCTGGCCTGGTCTGACAATTCAGGCTCGGTTAAGACTTTTCCATGGCATAGATTCCTGTTAACTTACGAGCGTATGTGTGAAACATGGATTATTAGGCGTGAATGAAGGCAGGGACTAGCTGGGGAATGTGTTTGTGTTTGGAAAGCTGCCTGACACTCATTTGTGAGGCAGTGAAAAACATTGCCAGCCTAGAGGTGCCTGAGCCGACTTCCTGGTCTCATATTTCAAATCCTCTTAGATGAGGAAGATGATAGTGCTGTGAAATGGAGATGATAATGTTTACTCTAAACAATGCCTAACAACATGCACAGGGATTTTCTTTAAAGCTAGGAGTCTGTGGCATTCTCTCCTATTTGAATACGGTTTGGAGCATCACATGTAGTGTTCTCGTCCATTTTTACCTAGCATTACTGGTGGTGTGTTGTTTTTGGTTGACTTTACAGTGTAAACAGTCCTTTAAGTCTTTAAATCTCCATTGAGAAAGAACTCTACCTGTTGAGTGACAAGTATAGACTCAGAAAAAAAGAGTGTACTGAAAAGAGAATAAGCTCTTTCTATGCATGCTAGGGTGTTTCTTTCAGGCTGCTGTCATTTTGAACACATGTTGGCATTTTCAAGCTCTTCACAGAACTGGAATTCACTAGACCTCTTTTCATTTCATCTGTTTACATTCGGATTTGAGGAAAATAGCTAAATGTGGACATTTTCCTCAGAAATAGTTTTAAATGGCCTTTGGCTTGGGAAAATTACTAAAAATTGACAAAAAATACACAGCAGGAGTGACTGAAATAAGAAAGACCTGGCAACCCACATATAAGCCTCCACACAGCACACCGATGCTTATTAGGCATTGACAGTATCTTCAGAAAGACATGAAGAGAAAGTGAGTGAGAAACTTGGCAGTACGGACTCTGTATGGGGTCTGGTCACTGGCATATGTAACTGGATCCTTTGGCTTGGGAAATTACTAAAGCTTGACAATATATATAAGAGTAGAACTTTTTATGTCCTTTAATGTGCCTTACATCTGTTTGGCATTTAAAACTTGAGACTTAAGACTAAATTTTCCCCCAAATGCACTTCAGGAATAAATAAAACATTCAGGTTTTACAGCTGCATCTTCGTCTTGTTGCCAAGCTTTATTTTGAAAGGACTGAAGGTCCAAAACCTGAGCAGGAAGTCTTAAATTCAGGGATGTGGAGGAGGAGGAGGAGTTTGTGCAGCCAGATGGTGCTAAATACTGATTAAACCCTGGATCTTTGAACCCCATAGATCTCTCCAATTAGCCATTGTGTGGAGGACAGAGTGAAGTGGAGAGGGCCAGGAGGCCCCCTGTGAGTCCTTAAGCCCGGCTTTGTCACCTGACACTTCCCCCGTGCTAACAGGCCTGCAAGAGTCTCTTCAGAAGACTTTAAAACATTTGAGTGGGTGAATTTCAGTGTGACAAGTGTAGAGGGACAAGAGCCAGCAGGCACAGAGGAATGCTGGGACTCTGCGCTGAAAGCAGGAGGAACAGCACCAGTGTGCAAATGCGTATGTCTTTGTGCACTTTCCCCGTGTGGGTGAGAAAGCTCAGTAAATGTTTGGATATTGCTACTTGGTTCTATCTATCTATCTATCTATCTATCTATCTATCTATCTATCTATCTATCTATCTATATATATATATATATATATATATATATATATATATATATATACATATATACAGTATATAAAATCATATGTATATATATATATAGATGAGGGACACACATGTCACCGGATCTGATGGATCCCCCTCATTTTCCCACGCTTACTGTCCCTCTTTGACCTCTCCTGTTTTTATTTTATAAATCCTGACATCTGTCCTCCATCATGTAGTATAGTGTCAAATATCTTGTTAATGCTGACCTGCTTTCAATTAGTTTGGAGAGAAAAGAGGATTAGCTCCGTTTTACCTGCTGCAGGGAAAAAAAGCTACATTCATTGGACTGCCTGTGACAGCAATGCTTAAGATCTTCCACTGAGTCCATCAGTACTGCGCAGGGCGGCTTGCCAAGACCTGTTTCCCAAATAATCCCATGTACCATTCACACTCGCTCAGAATGCAACCCATACCTGCCTTTGTGCATACCAGGCCCCAAGTCAAACACACACACACACACACACACACACAAAAACAAAAAAAAAAAAACACAAAAAAACACACACACACACACACACACACACACACACACACACACAGGTAAATCCCACTTACCACACATCTGTAAACTTCACCCTCCTTCAATATGTTGACTGTGAGTGATCGCTTCTCCTTCTGGGGCTGAAAGTAATTCATCTGAAGGGTAAATAAACCAGGAAAGCATTTGTCTAGTTAACTCAAGGTCAGCAGAAATTGCCCAGCAGACTGCTCTCTATACCTGTTAAAAGAAAAACCTGAAGAAGTAGAAACCTGAAGCCTGCGGAACAAACAAGAATGTTTCCATTACAACACCCTAAAGACCTTATGTATTCATCAAATGTTGTTCAAAAGGATTTAGTGCTCTAGCGTAAAGCCTAAAAACCAAAATATCACACCAGCGAAATTGCTCTCCGAGTCGTTCTAAACAACTAAACAAGGATCTGCATGTTGAGTTCCTGTGTTGATAGACACTTGGCGAACAGCCTGTTGAGAACCGCTGTGTGCATGTTAAGTGCACACTAAAAACTCAGTAATGTCTGATGACTGACGCCTGTTCGCACCGCTTTCATGCTTCCAACAGCCCTCTGGATGCTGCAGTTTGCAGAGCAAGGCCAAGTTGCTATCTCTTCATACATCACCAAATAGTGCTGACATTGAACCAACACAAAAGCTGATGCCCATGCTTTTCTTAGAAACACATAACAAACAGCTCCCCCACCACATATGATTGTGCTCATTGAAAATCATCTATTGTTAATAATAGAGCAACTGTAAAACCATTGTCCTCATTTGTAAGTCACATTGGATAAAAGCGTCTGCTAAATTACTAAATATAAATGTAAAATCTGTTTTATTCATTGTAGCAGAATAAGTCTTTATTATGTAGGTTCACTGAGGCCTTGCTTGCAGGTAAAAGCTCTAATACAGTCATCTGCCCGTTTCCATGTGGGGATGAACATGCTTGTCATTCACAGAGGTTGTGTATTAATACACTGCACTAAGTGTTAGCCTTGCCACCTACTCTCCTGGCCTCCTTGTGTGGCCCTCTTATGCTGTCTGAGGGCCAAGGCCACTCCATCAATCTGACAAATAAACAACAACACAGACCAAATCCGTCAAAAAGAACACGTACATGAGAACACAGATCAAATCTGGCACTGTGCTTGGATGCTAATTACTTTAGCAGGCCCAGACAGGCCACTGAAGACACGAATATGGATTATGATATTGAGAGAGGACATTAATCAGGGTTGACGCCATATTTAATTTGATGGGAATGCAAACGAGGCTGTAAGCTATAGTTGTTTATATAAATTACATACATTTACATACATATTTTTTTTATCCCAAAAAGATTCAAATTATATAAAAATTTTTATATTATATTATATTAACACAAATGTACAAACCATCAAATAGGCTGTACTTCCATCCTTCATAGCTCCATTTCCATTACATTTGACATGGTAAACAAACTCATTTGACCCTGAGTTATGTTCAACTTGACCTCAAAACTAACATTCAGAAAGCCAGTCAAACTCTACATGCATTCAGGGAATTTAGCATGACAGTCACCTTTGCCAAATATCACTCGTCTTTGTTCAACAAAAACATCTCTGCCTTGGATTGGTTACCATTGCATGGCAGCCTCTAATTCATAACTTCAAAGAGTACTGCAGTGTTCCATATTCCACTTCATAATCCAGGATGTTATGTTATGATGTCAATCACACAACTACAGCCCATAATAAATATTTTCCTCACGAGGACTTGTTGAACTTGGAGCCCTTGGCTCTTGAATACAGATAACAGAGGAAGCACCCGTAATGAAAGGAAAGCTCTCCCTCCACTAAAAACATAAGTTCAGTCAGACACGGAACATCTTGCTGCAGAGCAATATATACTCAACTCACTGTTTATTAGCTCGATCATGGAGATAAGAAACATCTGTTTCACGGTTCCATCCCTTCATCTTCGGTTGAGACAGAGGCAGGAACTCTGATTTATGGAAAGGTGTTCTTGTTTTACTTTAATCGCCTGTCATCAGATGCAGATTCTAAATCCCGCTGATTATATGGGCTGGGGCTGCCCATGCCCAGACTGCCTCAGTGGAGGGAAAATTAACTTTCCAGAAGGGTTCCTTCCCAGAATGCTATTTGGCGATGCTGTCCGTACAACACAATATGTGGTGCATCAGTGAGCTAATCCTTCCCGGTCGGTATGAGACGAATTCAAATGAGGTCTGGAGGTGTTTCTTGTCCAAAGCAATGAGACCATATCTAGTCAATACCACTGGTGCGACATATGGTACATGCATACAATTTTTCCTCCAGGGAATAAA
Organism: Cyprinus carpio; assembly: GCF_018340385.1. Classification (NCBI taxonomy): domain Eukaryota; kingdom Metazoa; phylum Chordata; class Actinopteri; order Cypriniformes; family Cyprinidae; genus Cyprinus; species Cyprinus carpio. The sequence continues at coordinate 10,456,175 of NC_056592.1, forward strand.
TATTCAGCTGGGTTTTTTTTCGTTGCAGACTGCCATTTCTGGGGTGGTATTATGGCACACTGATGATATCAGATAGTTATACCATGGAACTGTTTGATTAGGGATGTCAAATAGACATAGTCAAATATTCAAATAGATCTTAGAAGCACAAAATGTTAATTTAAAAGGGATTTCAAATTTACTTTCTCTCTTATGAGTCATATATAAGTCATATGTAAAGATTTTAAAACATTCTTCTAAATTATGGCCGCATGCTTTTCAGTTATACTCAAAGTTTTCTCTGTCTGTGTGTGTGTGGCTTTTTGTTGGCTCTCGGCCCTCCAGGGTGTGTTGGCTAATAAAGGAGGCTCTGACAGGGCCGCTGAGGGTTCTGATGAACTGGGTTGGATGGGGAGATTGAGAGCACCAGGTGTGGGGGACTGAGCACGGCATGCTTGGCATTTGAGGGGGCTCTATGTTTAGATGTTACATTACGTTACATGTGCTGTTTTTTCTGGCGCTGCTGCGTTTGTTGAAGGTAAAAAACGCTTCCATGCCAGCCTCTAGGCCACCCTCACTCTCTCTCCCTCCAATACTAATATAAAAACAGCATAGTTGGTCAGTGTGTGTAGTGTTTTAGATGCTGGTGGTCCTCATCATTGGATGCCGATGTGCTTCTGTCTCCACCAGGCTGCTTTTGGTCAACCAGTTTGAAATAATAATATGAATAATAATAATAATAATAATCTAAATTTTATAGAAAAATATTCTATTGACATATTGGGTAACAACTGGGTAAATTAGGTAACACTTTAACTAAAGGACCAATTCTCACTATTACTAGTAGCTTATTAGCATGCATATTATTAGCACATTGGCTGTTTATTAGTACTTATAAAGCACATATTAATGCCTTATTCTGCCTGACCATATTTTAGATCTCTCAATCCTACCCCATACTTAAACTTAACAGCTACCTTACTAAATATTAAAAAGCTGCAAATTAAAAGTTTATTGAAGAAAAAGTCATAGTTAATAGTTAGTCTCTATAGTGAGAATTGGACCTTAAAATAAAGTGTGACCAAAAATTGTTACATTTTAAATGAGAATGTTTTTTCTTATTTTAAAATATAATTAACACTAACAAAAATATTACGCAGCACAGCAGTTTTTAAAAATAATTATTGGAAATGTTTCTTCAATAGCAAATCAGAATATTAGAATGATTTCTAAAGGATCATGTGACACTGAAATAATGGCTGCTGAAACTTCAGTTTTGCCATCAGAGGAATAAAATAAAAATTTATTTGAGTATTTTATCATTTATTTATTTTTTTAAATATGGGTCATGTGAATCAGAAACTTAGCCTGTGTAGAGCTTCCTTATGAGCGACTAGTTGTCTTTTCAGGGAAGCCAGACAGTCACCATACATTCTTCACCCACTCTTTTCTCTCATCTCGTATGGTCTCACAGTGCTTTGCCACCGTGATGATACATTAAAGCGTAACGTTCTGGAAAAACACCCTGGTAATACTACCACACAGGACTTTAATAGGACATAAACAAAACGTGTTGTTCTCTAGACTATTTTAAGTCACCTGTAAATCAGTGGGAGAGCATTGTGGACAATTAGCAAGAGTTACTGATTGAAGCCAGACATTGTGGCTTGCTAACTGTTGCTCCTCTATTTTTAATTGATTCAACGCTGTCTTGATTGGGTGCAGAGCAGCTTTGCCCAAGGCACTGTAAAACGACCCGGGCAGTTCAAGGCCACAATGGTCCTTCTGGGAGAGGTAAGATCTCCAGTCTGCTGTGGAAGGCAGGTTAATTTTTACTTAGATGTCCATAGTCTGACTCTTACCCTTACCCTTACCCTTCTCTCTCGCTTGTGCTGCTGAGCTGTTGCTTGTTTGTTTTTCTCAACAAATAATTTGTTCTTCGCATTTGTTTGTTCGGTGTATAAATTTAATGTTACACACTCACTAGATGAACGACCCCAGGGTCAGGCTGTCATTCTATTCGTTCTCTTTTGAATATGGAGACATTCATTAATAATGGCCGATCCATGACCTCTGACCCTAGTTCTGACCTCACGTGGTCTCAATGTTGCATTAAAGCCACTAGAGTATATTTGGTGCCAAGCACTCATGTCAGTCTAGTTATTCGAGATCTGTAAAGCATCTACTCAATATTCAGTTGCAGCAGTAAAGAGGATCCACTCAAGATAATGAGATTTTCAATCTAAACAAGCATGTTATTTATAAGTAGTATGTATGCTTGCACTCATCCATGAAGTTCACAAGGCCGCAGGGTGTCCCATATGCGACCTTTCACCAAGCCCACATTAATACAGACTTTTCTAGGGTTGGGTAAAAATATAGATTTTCTCATTCTCAATACTGATTCTTAAAGGGACAGTTCACCTGATAATGAAAATTCTGTATTCGTTTACACACCCTCATGTCATTCCAAACCTGTATGCTTTTTTTCTGTGGAACAGATAGAACAGATAAATCTTTTCTGTTCTTCAGAAGGTTTAGAATGACATGAGGGTGAGTAAATGATCACAGAATTCATTTTTGAATATTTATGTTTATGTTTTTCGACCAGTGTAACCTGATTCCCCCAAAAATTACTTTTTTTTTTTTTTTTTAGAAACACTGAGATTTTTTTCATATGTAACCAAACTGACATTACTGAAAAATACCCAAAAGAAATCAGAACTCAATCTAAATGAATCACAATCAAGTTGAATTGAGAGATTGTGAATGCCAAATATGAAGGTCAGCCGTTTATATACATTTGTTTGTGTGTGTTTATGAACCCATAGGATTAACCACAGGATAGTCCTGTTGTTTGATGAGTGACATATACCATACGGCACTCAACTAATCACAACGACACAAGAGTGGAACGATAAAGCTGTGGAATCGTGAATACTTTCCACATATCATACTTGTTAGACAAGTAACAATCTCATCCAAGACAGATAGTCCCGTTCTCACTCACTCATGTTCGGTTACTTTCTTCTATCCACATATCCGTCCACAAATATCTATCTAAACCTAAGCCTTTTTTACTAATCTACTGCTGAATATCCTTTGCCAATGTTTCTGAAATATGGACATGCCTCCCACAAACATCAATATGTTTTTAATGTAGAAAACCATATATCTTGTCTCCTTAAGAAAATTTCACAAGGAGTGTTTTCCATGGGAAACTCGCTCTTGTATTAATTTTTTCTCCCCTCTTTCACCTTCATCCGTCTTTTGAGGCATTTGCCAAGCCAGCACAGCTTGAAGTCCTGGCAGGCCATTGTTTGTCTGTGATGTTAATGCTTCTGGGCAGACATTCTTTTGGAAGGGGTGAATGAGTGATATCTGAGGCGTTGGGAGATGTACTGTTGCCTCCCCACTGAATGATAGGACAACTGCTCCACGGCTGGCCCAAGAGCTGTAACCTGAGGAGGAGATCCTCCATCTGTGCCACTGTGAAAGGCCTGGAGGGCTCAAGGCTTAGCTGACCTACACCCCTGGGAGTCACGTCAGTCATTGCCTCAAGCGCCCCCTCTGCAGGAATTTGTAAGGTGGTGCGCCTAAAGGGATAGTTCACCCCAAAATTACTCACCCTCATGTCGTTCCAAACCTGTATGACATTCTTTCTTCTATACACAAAAGGAGATATTTTGAAAAAAAAAATGTCCATACAATGAAAGTCAATGGGGTCTGCAAAATATATTCTTTTGTGCTCCATTGAAGAAAGAAAGTCACATGGGTTTAGAATGTTGGAGCATTTGAATTGTCATTTTGGTGAGTTTTCCCATTAAAAACAATAATACTGTTTTGTCCTGAGGCATGTAGATATCAGCTTGATATTTTTGCCCATTTCTTCAGTTCTAGGGAAAATAAATGCCAGCATCTCAGAGTTCTTTTGATTTAATTGGCTTCCGTTGGTAATTCTTGAGTGAAGAGCCTCATTTTCATTCCATTGTTAAGTCTGAGGAGTCTGACCTTGGGATGAACCAACTTTAATCATGTACTCCATGAGCCCACTGCCTCCCGGTGTCCTGCCTTTCTTTAGACTTAGGTCTGCCCCGGTCATCACCCATAACCCTCTGTTTGAACATGTAGAAAAAGAGTGATGGAGAGGATCAACTGAATAGGAGGATTATCGTTATGGGAGGTTTTTGTTGTAGGACTTGTTCTAATGCAGCCATTTGCCATGTTTGTGTTAGTAGCCTTGATAGAAACAACTAATGAGCTTCTTTTTTAATCCTAATGATGAATTGGCACAGCATTGTGTGGTTTATTGACCAGCTGGCCCATCGCTCTTCAAGCGCATGAAAGAAAGCCCAACATTGATGAGCTGTTTGTCTGTTATTGGGTTTAATGGGGTCAAATCTCTTTATAACCCACTGGAGCTCATCTGATACACATTGAAAATGAAATGCTGAGGTGGCATTTGATTAAGAGGCCACGTAAGAATTTTATAAAGTGACACAATGTGACTCAATCCTCTCACTCATTGATTTGTCTGACACGGACATAGAAAATCAATCTGTTGCCTTTAGGTGTTGTTGTCAAGAGAGCTAATATGTTGTTGTCTGGTCCTCAAACTTTGTGACCCAGGGGAAATAGTTATTTGGTATCCTCTAGCGAAGATATTTCTCATGATAAGACAGGTGAAAGGACATGAGCTTTGACTCAAATCACATTTCACAGTGTATTCATGTGTTTGGCAGATGCTTTTATCCAAAGTAACTTACATTGCACTCGCATTCCCTTAAAATGAACCCACGACCTTTGCGTTGATAGAGCCATGACTCTACTATTTTGTGACTAATTTAGAGCTTAGTTTAAGACAATGAAAGAAAAAAGGGTGACACTCTAAAGTAAGGGCTAATTTGTTTACAATATTTAATGCATTAGGTATCATGAACTAACAATAATATTACAACAGTTAATGTTCATTTATAAATATACTGTTTATATAGTTTGTTTTCAATTCATGTTTGTTCATAATACTTTAAATAATGTAAAATTACACTACAGTTCAAAAGTATGGGAAATTAATACAGCAAGGATGCATTTAATTTTTCAAAAATGATATTTGTAATGTTACAAAAGTAAATAAATTCTGTTCTTTAGAACTTTCTATTCATCAAAGAATCCTGCAAGAAAAATAATTAATGTTTCTACAAAAATATTAAGCAGCACAACTGTTTTCAACACTGATAAAAATAAATATTTAAAATAATTAATAAATAATAATCTTAAGCTCCAAATGAGCATATTATTGAAGGATCATGTGACACTGACTGAAGACTAGAGGAATGGCTTCTGAAAATTCAAAAATCCCACGACAGGAATAAATGACATTTTTAAATACTGTAAAATAGGAATCCGTTGTTTTTGTAAGAGACTTCTTTTAAAAACAATAAATCTCACCACCCCAAACTTATGGTTTAACAAATGGTTGTGAATAACTTAAAATGTTAAATATTTGCTGGTATATGTAAGATTTAAATTAACCAACAATTATAAATGCTAGTTTATTAAAGCTAATGCATTAGTGTTAAATAAATTACCTTATTTAAATGTGTTTTTCTTGTTTTCAATGATCCTGTGCTCTGGAAACCGGTTTTTGGAAAACTGTAGAAATGTGTTGTTTTGTCAACACTAGACTGAATCATTCCATTTTAAAAGATGACAGTTAAATTAATCAGGAAATAGCTTTGTTTTTTGCCAGTACCCAATGACAAAGTAAAAAGAGGTTTGCATGTTACACACTTTCAGATGCCAGATTTTGAGCTGGAAACAATGGACTGCGTGATCACTCAGGAAGTACGTTTTTCACAGCTGAGATTTTGCTTTCCATTCAAATGATGTAGCTCCCAAGAGTAGTAAACAATAGTTGTTCAAAATAACCCTAAAGTGCTTGCAGATTTTGAGCAGCATCTATACACATCCACACACACACACACACACTGCCAAACAAGCATACACACTCAAACACGCGCACACAAACCACCGCCAAGCCGGCCAAACCTACAGGGAAACTCAGTATTCCAGCAGTGTGTTGGAAATCCACATAATGATAATCTGATAGGTCTCGAGCTCCATCTGCTTTCAATAGTCTTTTATTGTCTGTAATGAGTGGAAATCTTTGTGTCAGCGTGTCCAGCTGTGCTTCTGTCCACAGCAGGATCGCAATGCTAACCTCACATGAGCCTGGAAGCTCATCTGGCTCTCTCCAGGGTTCCTGCTGGGTGTCCACTAGTTTACACCCTGAAAATTCCCACTGAATCCTGGGCGTCCTTCATGTTTAATTCGAGTAACCAGCTCATAGTCACGTTCGCTCATTTTTGTTGTAAATGTAATATTTTGAGCATATCCATCTTCACTAAACTCTTATGGAGCCTATGGGAGTCTATGTTTTTTAAATCACTTTCTTGTCAAAGTAAAGTCGCACACATTCCATTGACATTCACATTTAGTTAGATCCTCTAGAGGTCATCTCCATTTACAATAAACAAGATGTAAATCTGGAATAGTTGGCTGTTTTGGCACGAGTGATGCACATTTTTTCCTTCTAAAACATTCCTCGGAGTGCCATATTTCAAGCTGTCATCTCTGGCCCATGGAAAACTCATTCTTTCAGGCGTATTTAAAGCATCCATGTCAACGACAGGATTAAGAATTTTCCTTGTGCTCCTCAGTGAGCCCTAGCGGACTCAGATTGGATGATTTACGTGCTTTCACATTTGCGGTAATTGCTCTCAAATAAGTGGCTTCCTCCAGAAGTGGCCTTTCTGTGAAGTAGGGGCTCGATGGCTCGTAAAACATACGCATGAGAGTAACTCAATCGTTAATATTTCATATCATATATGCTCACTGCGGCCTCTCGCTTTTCTTTTTGTCACAGGTTCTACCGAGGAGACTACCACATTGATGTATGCATTAACGATTATTTGGATGTATACTGTCCCCACTACATTGACACGGTCCCTGAGGAGAGAATGGAGAGCTACGTCCTCTACATGGTCAACTACGACGGCTACAGCTCTTGCGACCACACGGCAAAAGGTTTCAAGCGTTGGGAGTGCAACCGGCCTCACTCACCCAACGGGCCGCTGAAGTTCTCTGAGAAGTTTCAGCTTTTCACACCATTCTCACTAGGATTTGAATTTCGGCCAGGCAGAGAATATTACTATATCTGTGAGTATCATGTTGATTTTTCTTTCTTTCTTTTTTTTTTGTGCAGAAGTGATTCGTATCTCAATGATGTTTTATGATTTCTCTATCCAAAACCAGACGCTGTGCATGTTAAATAGATTTGTAAGATTGCTTTTCGGTTTATACATGGAAAAGGTTGCATTGCCTGGAAAAGGATGTTGTATAAGCATCCTCACGGAGGATAACGCAACTCAAGTCTTACATTTAATGGTATACTTTTTAAGACAAGTGTCTGATTACAAGCATTAAGGAAAGGAAGTCATTGCCAAGTATGACTGTTTTTCAGGAGTCTTGGCAAACAGGCTATAAGGAAAACATGAACCTCAGGGAAAAACATATTGGTCTTCCTCTAAAGAGTCTTTGTTGCAAACTCCTAGTCTCAGCTTTCGTTTGCTCGTGAAAGAGCTCTTAAAAACAAGCATCTAAACCCATGTTTTTACAACTGGAGTCAGATCCCTACAGGGCGGGAGCGGGAAGACAAAATAAGGCACAGGAGTGGTCTGACTGCTCGGACTGCTCAGGGCCGCGATGGGTTCATTTATGCAGGCGCACACAGGAGATGTGGAGCGTTTGATTTGGCGGAATCCAACCTGATGATCTGACAGATCTCATGGGCGCTTAAAACGATGGACATGTTTGTATGAGATGTGAAAGGAAAGAATAGGAGAATGAAGTGGGGGAAGTGGTAGAAACAGTAGATAAGTACATGGAGACTGAGAAAAAAAGACAGATTGGAATGCACGGTATATAGCACTTAGGGGTTAGATCCCAGCAGGAGATATGGATGTTTTGCATCAGTGTGGGTGTCTATCTGAGATGTTGCAACATAGTAAAATTGACTTTTTTCCCCGAAGGCCTGTGAGTAAGAATAATAGGATGGGAAACATCTCGACTGAAGTGATGGAGTTGTCAGATACTATGAGGGGTTTTACAGTTAATGCGAGTTGGAAAACAAGGATTCATAGCGCACACGTCTCACTCCTGTGTGACTCAGTGTCATGATTCCACTGTTATGGGCTCTCTCAAAAGAAGAGGAAATTTCTCCATTTGTACGGAATTACGAGTAAAGGGAACAAAATAAACAGCACGTCACTCTGCTTGAGTTGAAGCATAACAGTTTAGAGTGATTGCACAATGTTATCTCAAGTAGACAGCGGCTTTCAGTAACCTTGATCATTTCAGAAACTGTTTTAAACTAGAAATAGAAAGCAGAAAAAATTTGAATATATTGTAATACCAAGCTATTTGAATAAATTAACAATTGAAAAAAAAAAATTATATATATTTATATATATACAGTAGTCAACATTTGAAGTGGATCAAAACCTGAAGTGGTCCTAAAACCAAAACAATACCAGTTCTTGTCTTAGGACAACTTTGATTAACTTTTTTGATCCACTTCAAATTTTGACTACTGTATAATAAAATCAAATAATCATATTTAAATAGCATATTATTATTATTATTATTATTATTATTATTATTATTATTATTATTATTATTATTATTTTGCTTTAGTATTTCTATTTTTTAACAGCTTATAATGTAAAATAATTTTATGTAAAAAATTGTAATTAAAAAGAAATAGTTGTTTTTATATAAATTGATATTTTTTACTGTTAACTTTTTACAGTATTATTTACAATTAACAATATGTACCATTTCATTTTCTATTATTATTTTTGCTATTTTTGTATAATTTGATACATAGGCTACTGTGTAGAAAATAATTTGACAAAATTTGTCAATATTTTGCTATTAAAAACAGTTGCTGTTTTTATATTTAATTCTTTTTTTTTTTACACAATTTCATACTATATATAAAAGATTTGTATAGATATTTTAAAATACATCATGTAGCCAGATGGAAAAAATTTATTCATTTTAAGTCTATTTTAACCAAGTTTTGATAAATCATTCTCTTCATTAGTTTTATGTGTGCCTGTCATGATTTGGTTAGACAGAATATCTTTGTTAGCTGGTGGCTAATCATTCTGAGTGAGGGGTCGCTCCAGGAGAGCAGAGGGGTGACAAGCGCAGTCTCTGTGCTGTCAGTCAGCGTGCCCGCCCGGCCCACTCAGGAAGTGATCAGGGGGGATCAGAGGGCCCGGCCCTGCAGGTCAAATGTGAACATGCTCTGATGACTGCAGTTGAACTCACAATCCTGAACGGCTCAAGGCAGCATGTTTTTCCAATATGGCCAGTGTGAAAGTCTGATCTTAATCTCAGAGGATAGAAATCCAATTTCAAGGGAAGGTTTGTAGTCGGCATCTCCCTCCTGCGTGAGCGGGGCCAATGGTAGTGCAGGCTGTCTGATATGAGGCTGCTTCAAAAGCCCACAACTGCTATTTGTAGTCTAGTCCCTCCATCTTCATAATGCTGTAAGATAAACCAGAAAAATTCCCACTTTGTGCTTAAAGCAAGACCTGATTAGTCACTACCTGAGCCAAAACTATTCCCCGCATTACAAAGCGCTCTCAAAGCACTCAAGAATGCATGAGAAAAGAGATAGGTGTGCATCTTAATTCAAAGACGGAGGATCAATCCATCTTTCCCTCATTTATCAGACTTCTTGGTTACGTCGCATCTGATCTCTCAACTCATAGCTGGAATAGTGGTGTCTGGGAGGTTTATTGCCCCTGGCTGTCTGCAGCTCGGGTGAAGAACTACACAGGGATCTGGTGTCGGCCGTGTGGGAAAGGAGACGTGGATGAGTAGCCTGGGCCCTGACAGTGTAGAGTGTCTTTGAATAAGCAGAGTTGGTGTAGTCTAGTCTTAATGTCTGCCAATGAGAGGTCAGTTACATGCCACATGCTGACAGCGAGGGATTTCTGATGACTGACAGAATGAGAGTTTGTCATATAAGCCTCCCATAAAATTATCTTAATACAGGCGAGACTGTTGATTATTTTCACAGTTTATGTTAAAAGATTTCAGCGAGAGCCTTGAAATTAGAGATGTGTCTTTCTTACTGGCACTGAGCATTCAGGCAGCCATATTTACAGTAATTAGGGTGCAAAATTAACATGTCAAGTGGAATTTATAAGCAAAAAATTGGCTTTGATGAGTAAATGAGTTACTTGCCAATGATGGGTAACTTTATAAGGAACTGTAAGAGTAACTGCCTGACCTTGAACAAAACTGTTTACTAAAGAAACATGTGATATATTTCTTGTGATATTGGTAAAAGTGATAGTCCAGACCAAAATGAAAATTCATTCATCATTTACTCAGCCTCAAGTTGTTCCAAACGTTAGTTTCTTTATTCTGTGAATCATAAAAGATGATGATTTTAAGAATATTGGTAACCAAACAGTTGATGGTCCCCACTGACTTCCATAGTACGGAATAAAATACTATGGAAGTCAATGGGGACCAGCATGTCTGGTTACCAACAAGCTTGAGGGTGAGTAAATGTTGACAGAATTTTCATCTTGTATATGTTGCCGTATATGTTGCTGCTACAAAAAGCTGATATTTTATTTTATTTTGTAGTTGTCCTCTGTTTTATTAGTATTATTTAGTATAGTTTATTAAGCTCTACGCTTTGAAGTGAATTGAGTGTGACCACAGCTTTAGAAAACACATTACAGATTAGACATAATTTGTTATTTTTGTTCGTTGAATGAAAACGGGGAGAAAAAAATCAGTTTCATGGTTTTAACTAATACAGATTTTGCTGCAATACTGAGAATGCAGAGTTTTGAATGTTTTTCTGTGGGTTCGCTGTGGTTGTCATCAATCATGAATCCCTGTATAAAGCAGCAATGGTCACTCCTGCACATCTTTCATCCGCAGTCCACAAATATGCCACGGGATGGCATCCTATTAACGTCTCTGGGCAAGAAGTTAATTTTGGAGACTGACAATACTGATGTTACATTATACACTGTACACTTACGCTCAGCAGTTATTTATTGTGGTAGTTGTGACAAGGTTGGAATGTGCAACGTATTTGTGAAGTGGTGTTTCCAATCAACACTGGGATCCTGTTCCAAACTAGACCAGACTTGAGGAATGAGACAAAAGCAATTTCACCCAAATCAAAGGAAATATGCTTGTGGGGACATGATTAAGGTTTCACAAGCCCCCAGTATGTCAGTGTAGACAGCACATAAGCACATTGATTTAACCTAAGCTCTCCCCGCAGTCATGAGGGTGTGGGGATGAGAAGAGAGACAGCAGATTAAGTGCAGCTGGAGACCCCACACAGCAGGGAATCATGGCGGTCAAGGCTAGAAGAGCCATGGTGCATTATGGGAATGTCTGCAAGCTCAGAGATGAGCCAGCCAGCTAATAGGGAAAAGAGTTATAAATCTTTTTTTTCCGACATGTCTTTCTCTTGTTTCTTTTTCTTTCCTCCATAGGACGCTGATCCTGTTATAGCTTCATCTTCACACTTTCATGGTGGTTTAAAGTGTTAAACAGATATATGGGTCAATGACAAGACACTTTGAAAAGTACTTCAAAATGCATGACTTAAATATAATGACTGTAAAAATCAATGAAAAATATTGGATATTTTGACCTTTTCTAACAAGACAAAGTTAGTTCAAATTGTAAAATGTCTTAAAAACGTAATGTTAAGGAATAACAGTCCATGATATTTGTATAGTTATATATCATATATGACTTTTATATAATTTTCTAAACAATTTTCAGTTTAATGTTATAATGTAACAAGTAAAAAGTACATATAAAATCATATTTCTTTACATTACCTTAAATGCATATGAATAATATATTTATTAACGTAACGTGTGTGTGTGTGTGTGTGTGTAAACATATTTTATTTGCTAAATAATACAATAACATATTATATGTATAACATACATAGTGACATTTACTTTAAGAAATAGTTTTTTTTTTATTAAATATAAATTTAAATAAGATGTAAGGAAATGTGACATTTTTAGTGTCATTAAACTCAGATTTTTATTGAAAATTAGATCATTTGATACCACTAACAGTACATTTCTGAGAACTCACCATTTCAAAACCCTTTTTTTTCTTTATCATAGCCACGTATACTCACTGACCCATATATTTCCTCAACAAAACCAGTACAGTGGACTCATGAGGTTTGAGCGGGAGGAGTCAATGTAAGGTTCAGCAGTTCATACTCACTGGCAATATGGTCTATGGACTGCACAGAAGTCATTTGTATCATCACAGCTGATTACAGAGCTTTTAGTGGCAGGTGTTTCTTTCGGCCTGCGATCTGTCATTTGCAGCTGTTGATGTTACTAGCTGCCAGTACAGCTTTAAGTAGCAGGTGTTGATGTATGTAATGACCAATCTACATCTAAGAGGCTTGTGAAATGGTCACAACCATCAGAGGAAAGGGAAAGAGCTCGGAAAGGTTTAGCACATTTAAAAAAAAAAAAACTGCTGTTAGTGATGTCTGTGGTCAAGATAAGGGTGTTCAATAAATATTTGCTGGCAGTAAACAAATTTAAAGAGAAAGACTAATTCATCATCATGCCACTAATGGAGCGTTTGTGATGTGGACATTAGTCTAAGCTTATTTATCCTGAAGTATATTGTCAAATAATCCAAATTTCAAGCATCCAACCAGAAAAACAAGACATCCAACCCCTGTTTCTTTCCATCAGGAAAGTCACAGTGGAATGCATGCCTTCATCAGTGCAAGTGAGCCTCACCAATTGAATTATCAAGAACATATTGTGTTGGCTATAAGGACATTGCATTTTGTGCAGTCTGTGCTCATTACTCTGAAGCTTTGAAGGAGGGGATTTATTGAAGTGCGTTGCATTGCTCATTACTTTGTCACCTTTACGTCCAGTGTGATCTGTGGGAAAAATAACAAGCCCTTCTTTCCCCCTCACCCCACCGGTCTTCATTCGCATCGCTTCCTGACTACGCCAGATTGCATTACATATTGCATAAAGAGCGGACAGTGGAGAGAGAGGCTGTCTACCTGTTCCTCTTAAAGTGCTTTAAAATAAGCTTTTCTTTATGGAGAGGACAAATTGAAAAACATGGCTCATGGTTGAGATGACAAGGAAAACAGCATAGCCAAAGTAGCACCGCCCGCGTCTATCAGTAAGAAGCTAAATGAATGCTGATTGTGCATTCCTCTGAGTCTGGTGGAAGCATTTAAATGAGGCCATTGCATGTAGAAAGCCGCAAACGACCAAGATAGGTAGCATCTGATGATGTACTACTAGACTAAACCTGAAATAAATTATCCTAGTGGCCTTGGGCCTGTGGAGCTGTTGCGTTGTCACCATTTGGAAAGCTTGTCAAAAAATGATGGTCATTATCTAACTGCTGCTGGCTAAGATTGAGGTTTTGTCTTGATTTAATCATTTGTTTTGGATGCATCAATCAAATTAAAATTGTTTTGCACTGTATGCAGTCATTTTCAAAGAAAAGTGGTGCATGCATTCATAGCGTACCTGGAGAAACATCAACAAATTCTATTTAATTTTATTTAAACTTGGCGTTAAGTAAAAAAAAAATATATAACTAAAAAACAAATTAAAAAAATTAACAAAACAAAACATATCCAAAAATGTAAAGGATTTTTTTTTTTTTTTACTTAATAGCAAGTTTTAAAATGTAGGTTTACTGGCCCTATCCCTATGCAAATTAAACCAAACCCCAAACAAAAGCACTTCATATAATAAATACAGTACATCACACTTGAAGCATTGTGCACTGTGAATATTGTTGTCTTTTATGATAAATTACTTGTTGTTGTACCTCATTTGTAAGTCACTTTGGATAAAAGCATTTGCTAAATGACTAAATGTAAATGTAGATGATAATGTTGGCAGTGCATGTAAAAATCTGCACTACTGGCTCGACCAGGCCAGTAAAAAAAAAAAAAATCCTTATTGTTGAGCCCTGTTGTATATCTAAAGCTAAAAAATGACTTTGATTTATTAAACAGTGTGCAGCATGGATCGACTGAGCCTAACATTGAGCATCTAAAATGTTTCCACAGCATCTACAGTCAGTGAAAATGGGAGACGGAGCTGCTTGAGGCTGAAAGTTTTCGTCAGACCTTCAAGTAAGTTTTACAAGCCCCTCGGGAGAGATCCTGGTGTGGCTTCTGACAAAACGTGGTTGCAATTGCATCGTTTATCACTGCTGGAATAGTTTTATGAGTTAAAGATGATGTCACAACCCTGACAACACCCTGTTTTATGTTTCTCCCACAGACAACTGCGAGAAGAGTCACGACCGCGTTGTAAAGGTCAATGATGGAAGCATTAACTCTATAGAAGATAATAATGGTTCGTATAGTATTACAAAAGCATTTCCATATTCAAAACTGTCAGTAAAGTAAAGATGTTTTTATATACTCAGGTATTACAGACCTTTTTTAATCTTCCTTTTTTTCAACCATTTAGATGGAACGAGTCACGAATCTGCCGAACCATCCCGAGGTGATGTCAATGGCGCCGGATGCATTCAGACTATAGGGCCCTTGTTGGCCTCAGCGCTGGTTCTTTTGGCTTCCCTCTCCTCCTTATAGCATCTCACGCATAAGTGGTGACACACCTGAAATACACAGGAGGACTCATGATCGAGCACTTTTAAGAAACATTGAGATCTTTCTCTCCACTGAAAAGTAGTTTCTCGCACAGGAAGATGTTCATCCATTGGCGATATAACTGGATGGTTTTCAATGAACAAAAGCCCCACCCCTCAAAAAAAAAAAACCCTCTGTTATACACAGAAAAAAAACACTAAACTATGACACGTGCACTAAAATAGGTCCGTGTCCTTTCAGTGCCCCTATGTGACATTGGAGAGGGACTTGTAATTGGGGGCAGAGGAAGAAAATGACTCTTTTACACAATGATCGCTTTCAGTGTTGCCATCCAGAAAAGAGAAGTCAGAACAACAGAGCAAGAGGACTGTCTGAGGGATCTCTCCACGTGCATTGTGGGAAAACGTCGTCACTGTGGACTCAACTGCTGACTCTACTAGATATCGAGGCAAATTGATGCCTGATAGCATCCCTTATAAAGAGGGAGCTTTTTAATATCCCAACCGGAGTAGTCCGCGTGGACTCAGGTGCTCAGGTGAACGGTGACCATTTTTGAAGCGTTTTTGTAGATAAAAGAAAAAGATAAGCACTCATTTTGTACATTGTGTACAGGTGTACATGGGACTGAAACACAAATGCGGTGTTCTTGAAGTGTAGCTGCCAAAATCAATGTTTTGTTAGGAGTACGGAGCCTCACTGATCGATCGTTTGAGTGAATATACTGATTTGTTTGGTGAATCATCCTTTTCTTATTTATTGTTCAGTCTTAGTGCTCTTGACACTTTGTTGTACTAGTCATCAGCCAGGATTCAGGAGAAACGAACACAAAATGCCTAGCTGCAGTCAACATATCTTGATTTAAACAAATAACAACTGCATTGCAGAAAAACTTGGGTTAATAGTTTAGCAAGTCAATCCTTGAAATGATATCAGGGGAAAAAACAGTAGTACGTCTCCATATCATGTCCATCAGGGTTCGCGTTGCTCCTTAAAAGGGTCCATTATCATGGAGAAGAGGGAGGAAATGGTTTGCATTCATTTTGTAAATGCTTCCTGTCTTTTTACCCTAGAGTAATACAACATTAACATTTTAATTCGGTCAACAAAATGAGCTCATACCTTACCAATTGAATTTATTTTTTTTCTAAGCATGAAGTAAAAGTAATTAAAATACTTTCTTAAATCCTTAAAACGGATTTGCATGGACATTTCTTTTGTCAAAGTGCATTTCAACCATGCCGTTTTTATTTATTATTTTTTTTTAGGAGCTGTGCGCATTAAACGCTCATCTGGGATCTACTGAAACAGTAGCGGAGCACTGCTTCCACCCCGGTGGCAGCTGACACCCTAACATGATTTAATAGGCTCTTTGATGTTGTCCAAAGTGCCTGGCACGCAGACCACATACTGCGAGGCCTCATGTGGGTTATTTCTGGAATTAAAAAATCGACAGCAGCACGGGAGGAGCGTGGTGTCCAGTTTAGCTGTGGGCTAGCGATACTCTGGTGAACTTGGCCAGAGATGGAGAAAGATGAGATCTCCTGCTGGGATCAATAGCAATGGCCTTTACAGACACAAAACAGGGTAAATATATGCCCCAGTCCTGGTTTTACTTTCTTGAACAGTTTTCATGCTTTTCATTCGCATCTACTTATCGATAGTTTGTAACCAACATTAAAATAGCTTTTGACTATATTACAATATGTGGTTATGTTGGCTAGCCACTATGGTTCTTTTAAAATGATAACAGAAGCACATGGATGCTATGTATCCGTACGTTGTTTAGTCACTGGAACCACTGGTACAATAGAAATAAGAGATAAATTAGGAATTAAAAATAATCCAGTCCTAATATCAGATACGCTTGTTAATTTTTTTATTTTATTTTTCTGGAGATAAATGCATTTGCAGACAGAATGCTTCTTAAATGTGATATTTCATTTTGAGTAACATTGAAATGGTTCAATATTTATAAAGACAACTAGGAATGTGTGCTGGTCCATCCTTAAAAGCACCACTGTACTATCATTGCTAAATCCTAACCCATCTACATCTTTTTTAAATCTCCTGTGGAATATTTTAAAGTCTGTAATGTTCTGTTGTTGCATCACGTCCGTTTATTGTCATGGGGACAAACCTAGTAGGACAGTTTTAGTAGGTTTAATTCAGGAAACATTATTTTTGTAAAACGACTGCAGTGTCTGTTTTTGTCCATGTGCAAAACTCCCATTTGTTGAGAATTCAAGGTCAAAGGAATGAGGTCTCATTGAACCTGGGTTTTTCACCACAAGGCAGTTGTGTTCCTGTATTCTCTCATCGTCTTTGTCCCAGAGAATATATCTTCAGTGTTAGTCATAATTTCTTCCTTCTTTCCACACATCTGCTTCTTCATACAGCTGTGAAGACCATTGGTATCTAAACCACCATTTCCCTTAGCTTCTTGGCTGTGTTGCCTGAATATTAAACATTTGCTGTGACGTCTCTGACGGTACAGCGCTGACTTGCATTATGATATGACACGTTTTTATATCTTCAGATGCCATTGTTTGTAAATACACTTGCTGGAGCAGATTAAATAAATTTGTCATTGTTGTAAGAAACATCTTCTTCTGTCTTTTTTTGTGTATTTTGTTTTAAGATATTAGTATTATCCAGTGGGTTACGATACAAGGGCTGATGATATTTATTCTAAGGTGTTCCAGGTGATAATACAATGGAAATAGCTTTTCCTAGCTTTCCATTTAATTAACAGTGTTAAATTCCAGCACTTTATTTTATCCCAGTGTTGTACGATTTAGCTGAGCTTTAAGAAACCTGCACAGTTTTCTTTCAAATCCTTGTTAAACAGAGAACTATACCAAGGCATACAGGGATTTCTGATAACTGATTGTTCTATGAGTGAGGGATAGAAATGGTAACATTTGCCCATCATTATTATTACACTCATGAGTCAATGAATATTAATGAGCAAGTGCACGCTCTTGGGCATTGGCCAGTTTAAACAAGAATAGGCTTGAGGGGGATTCCTTGGTGACATGGTGTTGTAATGTCACCCCCCATCCCCCCCAGCCTGATGAGACATACACCCCACAACCCCCCACCCAACCACACACACACACACACATGTAATTAGAGCCTTTTATTGTCATTATTAGAAACTATAGTTATTGTGTGTCATAAAAAACAAACTATGCAGACAACCCATGCTGAAAATGCATTGGCCTTCAAAGCTCAATATGCCCACTTATTGGCCTTTAAAGTGAACGGTTGCTTAAAAAAACTCAAAAAGTGTTCATCTTTTTACAATTATATGCAAATAAGTTCTTGGTTGCTAAGGAACTGTAAAGAAAAGTGATTTACCTCTGAACTCTGCTCAACTAACTTATTTTCTTTAGAGAAATGAGTCTGGATAATGTATTAAAGCTAGTTAAGATCCTGCATGTTGTATTTGCAAACTTGATGTTTTTTTTTTGGGGCCATATGGAGCATTATCCTCTGAGGAAAGAGATCAATATGTGAAACTGTAAAATCTTAAGCTCAGTGTATGGAATTTATGGAAACAAAATACTTTACTGGCCAGTTTCCTTTAATTCTAAAATGAAACAGTCTCTGTCTTTATATGGTGTATTTGCAACTCCATTCAGCATTCTAAAAATAACCACCCTCTACAGCTGAGAGGATTCATTTCTCCTTTCATACAGGGAAAGCCTGGGGCAATGTGATATTCCTAAGGCCATAGATCGTGCAGAAAATAAGAGCCAGTGAGTGACTGTGTACTTCCAGAGTGTATTAATGTGAAGTCAAGCCTCCTTGACCATCATACGAACAGCCTGCACAGAAAACAGAAGAGCTGTCTCCCAAACCTGACAAATTATACATTTACAGGTATCACCTGGAGAAAGAAAGGCAAAAGACATCTGAATCCAGTGCAGTTTAGTTTTTGTTTGAAAAATAAAATGGCGTCTGATAGAGAAGCTGAATAGGGCACATTTATTTATAAAATGCCCCCTTTTAAAATGTATTTTAAGCAACTTTTAACTGCATTTAAGTCATTCAATATTTGATTGGTTAAATGTAAAGCCCATTCCCACACATTTGGCCAATGGGATTGAAGTGTCAATACAGTACTTTCACATACAAAACTCTGCCTATTTAGTAGTTAAATGACTGGGAATTGGGGTAGCAAGGCAAGCTGCTTTTAGATTTAGATCATGATTTTTCATGTTACCTGATATTTTACATAATAAGGTAGTCTGTTTACATTTACGTTTATTTATTTAGAAGATGCAGTCCACCTACTAAATATTTTTGCTTAGGAAAATGTCCTAATAAACGATTACAAGTCCTAATTAACAATTAAAATAAATGCATGAATGCTTTAGATGTGGGACACAATGCGGCTTGTGGAACAGGTGAGCGCCGCAGGCATCTGCAGCAGTTGTCACAGACAGTGAGAGGCCCGTGGGATCACCTGGCTGATTACATACAGGTCCCACTGGGCCAGTTCAGCGACAGGACAGCTCAATTACAGCAGTAAGCAGAGACAACGAAATGAAATTAAAGCTGATAAACAGGTCCGTGTCATATGCGGGACAGGAAGGAGAGCATCTGAGCATGTGTGTTTAGAGGTGAGGGAGATGTCAAACTGCTCTCAGGAGAGATCTGCCACGGGAGGTCCTGTGAGCAGATGCATGCTGGTGTGTTAGCTTGAAACTGAATGAAGTGTCTTTAACCATGCTGATCTCTAGAAAGCATCAAACACCAAGGGAGGTATAATTAAGGCAATTGCTCTAAGTGTGTTAGAGGAACATTATCCGGTCTGGTCCAGGCTCTTAAGGCTCTGTTGTGTTATGTTGAGGTTCTGCTTACCATCTCCTTTGTGCTGGCTTTGTATGGGCTGAGCCCTTTCTTTTGCAGTGTATGATGGAATCAAGTTACTTAGTTTTAAGCAGCTAATAGCTCTACTTGCTTCTTAATCTCTTCATCTGTTTAATTTAGATTTAAGTAGTTTTCACAAATAAAAAAATCTGATACATTTAAGTGAACTCAAAAGTGAGCTTAGTGAAAAAAAAGACCCAGTTATTTTTAAATTTGTCTCTGACCTTGAAAGTGGACTGTTCATTTTGGCCCATTTAAGCTGTGACATGTGACAAATAAATAAAATAAAATAAACAAATTGCAGATAATATGTAGACTTTGTGATCAGAATTTCATAGGCATAACTTGTATATTTTTTGTATACATTTTTATCAAGTTCAGAGGTTTTTAAAATTGGGTTCGGGGACTCCCAATATTGTTCAAAAGGGTACTAGAGTGTTTATTGAAAATAAGGACTGTAAAATTATTGATTAATAACAATATTAATTGTGAAAATGTTTATACAAATTCTTTTTTAATTGAATTCAAATGTTTGTCTTCAGGTTAATACATATAACATTACTCTAACAGTGGGTAAAAAAAAGATACGTACATTAAATGTAATAGTTTGATTTCATTTTTAATTTTTTCATGATGTCTCACGTTTTCTCACAGTATAAATAGGTCTTAACACATGGAAATGTATATTTGCCTTAACATTTTGGAAAGGGGGTCCCTTCGCTCCATTTCAAAATGTACACTTTTGTACCCTTTTTCCCCTAAAGGGTGCATATTAGTACCTTAAAGGTACATATTACCTAAATGGTACTTATTAGTGCCTTTTGAAATGGTACCACCCCACTGACAGCTTTTGTACCTTTTTTCTGAGAAAGCTGCAAGGAGATTATCATATTTGTGGGTTCTTGGCGTCAAAGATTTTGAAAACCCCTTGCTTTTAAGTGCCTAAATCAAAATTTTTCAAAGACTAGATGCCAAAAACGCTGGGTTGTTACAGCGAGTTCTTCTGAAGATGAAATAAGATGACTTGACAAAGTTTGCCAGGTTACCGCAGGCCATGCAGTCAGATTGAAACTGATTGTTTCAGCCAGTGCTTGCTATTTTTGTGTACAATATATGCATCAGATCAGACGGACAGCAAATGGATTGTGGTCAAACATACGCTTCCCACCTGAGGTTGAAACTATGTCTAACAGACCTCAACTGAATTTTTTTCCCTGTGTGGATAGCAAACTGTATGTCACAGTCATTTGTTCATATATTAAAGCTAATATGCATTTCCTAAGAGCTGCATTAGTACTGCTTCATTTAGCTTTTGCGTATAGTTTCCATTTGACCACAGGTAGTACAGCAACAAAAATACTGCAGGTACTCAAGCTCAGCATTACAACTGGAGCCAGGGACAAAATCAATTTAGCCTAAATTGTCATTTTGTGGAGTAAAACAATCATTTAATTTTGAACAAGCTTACTTTGTCTTTACAAGCTTGTGAATTATGAACATCCTAAATCTTTATTAGTGTTACCTTGGTGACTGTACTGGCACAAGAGACTGTTACAAAATAGCACGGTCAGAGCTAGATATTGTGTTTGCTCTGCCAAATAGTAAGACATGATGACAGGAAGGAATTTGATCATGTATTTTGAGCCTGACATATAATGACCTGACCATGCATCTACTCAAACCCAACTCTTATAACTGCTGCCAATTCGAGGATGATTTAAAGTAGTTAGCAAGTTTTCTCTGCCAAGCTCTATGTATCTGTAATTATATGCAGATGGGTGGACTGATGAGTGCTGAGTCGCTGGTGTGGTTTATGGTTTAACATTGACCAAGCAGCCAGATGCAATGTGAAGGATGTGGTTTTCGGACATGAACTTCATATCATTATGGGAAAGAGTATGATGTTTTCTCTTTTTCTATCCTGATTTACAACAATCTGAATTTTCCTTTCTACAGATGTAGTGAGACCAATTATGTCCTGAAGGGAATATGTTCGGTAAGTACTGCTTCTTGGAAATACTGCAAAACACAGAAACTACAATCTTAAAGGGGTCATATGATGTGATTTGAAGTTTTTCTTTCTCTTTGGAGTGTTACAAGCTATTTGTGCATAGATAAGATCCCTAAAGTTGTAAAGACTAAAGTCTCAGACTAAAAGAGATATTCTTTATAAAAGTTAAGACTCGACCACTCCCTCCTAAAACGCCTCGTTTAAACACGCCCCCACATGTCTACGTCACTGTGTGGGAAGATTTGCATAACACCACCCAAATGTTCACACAAAGAAAGAAGGCAAACTTTGATTCTCGCTGTAGTATTGTTGCTGGCGCTGCCACCATGTTGATGAGACGCTGTGTGTTTCGTTGTGAAAGCGAAATTACTTTGTTTGTCCTTCCAAAAGAGGACACAACTAGAAATCAGTGGTTAAGTTGTATTTACAACACTGTTCCAGAACAGTTCAACTCAAATATTCAGATGTGTGCTGCGCATTTGACGGAGGACTGTTTCCTGAAGCTGGGAAAGTAGCCTACAATGCCGTCTACGCACAAAGGCTGTTTCTATAAAGTGGGGCAGTTCCAACTTTGCAAGGTACAGTCTGGTGCTTCTGACTCACAGCCTGTACGTTTTTTTCATATTAAAAGAATTTGCCACTGATAATTCAAACGTGAGTTTTGAGCAGTATAGAGTTACATGGTTTTATGTGTACGTGGCGCAATATGCAATGCAATGCGTAAAAAGACAATATAAGTCATTATAATCAGTAGTTATGTCCCCACTGGATGCAACAAATGCCTCTTGTAATGGGTTTTATTGGTCTTGTCTCGTTGCGCTGGGACACGGCATCACAGTATGTTAAAGGGCGTAACATTTCCATCACACGCTTGAGGCATTTGGCCAATCACAACGCACTGGATAACTGGCCAATCAGAGCACACCTTGCTTTTCAGACCGAGGAGCTTTGTAAAAATCAGCGTGTTTCAGAATCCGGGGCATAGAGGAGCAACAATAATGTACAGTATGTGGAAAATAATGTGTTTTTTGAACTTTAAACTGCATAAACATTGCATTACACCAAATACACCAAATAATGTTCTTTTTAGCAACGTCATATGACCCCTTTAACCTCTTGCCTTCTGCTTTGTGCAAACTTATTAAAAGGTCTATGCATCTTTGCATGAGTAGGGATTGATTTGCTTGGAAATACAAAGTGGTCTTCACACAAACCGTGTCATTTACTTAAATCTTATTTGCACAGAGTGAGCCTTTGAAAAGCAGATGAAGCTATGTTGTAAAGAAATACTGTGAATGTAAACATTTTGCGAGAGATATTTTATCCCCTCCTCAGAGGTCTTGATTTAATCACCCTAGTCACACACAATTCCTCAACTTCAGTTTTTCCATATGCCGTCTCAGAGTGCCAGATTATCTAAACTCCTGGAGACGGCTGAAATGAATATTTTTCTTGGCTCTGGAGTTGTCAGCATGAAATTAGGCATTCGCTAAAATAACGGCTGGTGTCAAAGTTGTACATTGTCTCAGGAATCTTTTCTCTGCCAAGAGGAGAGAGGTGTGAGGAAAGGGAGTTGCCCTGCTGTCTTTCATTTAGAGCAGTGCTTCTCTAACTGGGGAGCACAGACTGCCCCAGGTGGTACACAGCAGGATTCTGGGAACTGAGTATTTAATTTAATTTAAACTGGTATTTTTAATTTTCTGTGTTTTATTTCTAGTTTTGATGGAAAACCATTTTTGCCTCTGAGGAAAAAAAAAAAAGTTGATTGTAACTTTTTCTCACAGTGTTTCTCATAAATGCAACTTTTTTTGTAAGTCTGATTTTGTAGATCTTGCAATTGCAACTTTTAATCTCACATTGTGACTTTATATCTCAAGTGATTTTGTTTCTTACAATTGTGACTTTTTATCTCACAATGTGACTTTATATCTTGCAACTGTAACTTTTTCCTCATAGTGCAACTTTATATCTTGCAGTTTGTTACATTGTGACTTCATACCTTGCAGTTGCGATGTTATTTCTCAAAATGTCACTATCTCACAAGTGCGACTTTAAATCTAATAGTGTGACTAATCTCACAATTGTGAATTAATTTTAACAATGTGACCATATCTCACAACTGTGACTTTATTTGTCAGTATGACTTCAAATTTCTCAACTTTGTCACTTAATATCTCACAAAAGCGACTTTAAATCTGAATCTTGTTTCGCAATCACAAGTGCATCTCTTTCATAATGTCACTTTATATTTAACAGTTGCGACCTTATATTTTGCAGTGTGACTTTGTATCTTTCATGACTTGATTTCTTATTTTAAACTTATCTCATAGTTAGCTTTTGTACAACAAGCTTCCATGAATTTCTTATTTATATTCAATTTTAATAAAGCTTTGTGACTAAAACAGGTTCAGGCCTATTTGTTAGGCAGTAGGGCTGTCTGTACAATACCTCGGACAATACACAGAGCTCATTTGTGCGTCATGATGCTAACAAAGCCTGTTGGATTATTTTCAATCTAAGAAACACTGTATCTCAATTTGCATGTTGACATCTGGTAGAAGCATCACAGCGGTGAAATATCGATTAGTCAATAATAAAACCATAATGAGAGATGACATATCCGTTTGCATGTGGTTAGCAAAAGCCAGTGAGTTATTAATCACATAGCAGATTTAGCAAGGCATGCTCAAATTGTTGCATGTCAACATTTGGCTTCCCCCACCCAAAACATGTGCTCCAAATGAGGCTTTTAATACATTTCTGTACTATTCCAAGAGAGCAGCAGGATGTGATGGAGTGTTGCCTTCAGACTGCCAACAGGTCACGAATCTGAGTCAGTGGAGGGTGAATAAAATCAATGCTTCATATCTCACAATGTGCTTCATTCATCATTTCTAACCTTTATTTACGATGTCTGGTTGCCTAGTATATGTCATGACTCTCTGAACCAAATATTCGATCCATCCCATTAATATTTATGAGATTTTTCCCATTTATATAAAGTATTACATCAATATTGTTCAATTGTTTGTTCTGTTAAATTTACGATGGAGTCTGGGCCACGTTATACGAAGAATTATGGCCCATACAATGTTTTGTTTCCATTTTTGTGTCTCAGGTTTACCAACAAGGCTGTTAAACCCAAATCCAACACATAAAACAATTTTCATTTCATGCTCAGATTTGCAACATTATGTCAAGCTCCACTTTCATCCGAGGCCCACAGAAACCAGCTGTGTTTAAGTCCAGGCTATGTACAGTATCAAGGTGCTGGAACTTTGTCAAGAAAAAGATGTAATGAGATCTAAGGCACTGAACAAATGTCCCTGGGAGATTTACTCCCGCCAAACAGCACAGGCTGACCATAGTTCAAACCTTCAGACTGATATATGTGCTACTTTATCTGATTTAATGAGCATTTCAACAATTAGCTTTTCCTGTATCAGAGCGCTCGGAGTGGCTTATCAGTCATGACCTGCGAAAATACAGCTGCTTTTTTAACGATGGCATGGGGTTTCGTTTTAATGGGCGGATCTCACAGCCCGGTCGCAGGCGAGGCTCATTATGCCATCTTGTAAGGGGAGCCATCATTTCTCCCCTTTTTTCACCATCTCAGCCACTGACTTTTAGAGGAATAATATATCCTCTCTTAAAATAGCCCGTCCCACGCTACAGGTAGGAGAGATCTCCACTGAGGAAGATTGGAAGATCAATTAGAGCCACGAGGCAGCTTGTTGTCACTGACGCATCATTAGTAGCTTAATCAAGAGTAGTCTGATGCTCCTTCAACCAAAAATGAATTCAAAGTCCATCCCCTAGTGCAGCAAATGAGGCATGGTGTTTTGATTCCTTTGGTCAATATACTGGAAAGACACATGGCCATTGTTCTCGTGTTGACATTTGAAGGGGTTGGTGAAAGATTTCTTCAGTTGACCCCCTGTGTATATTGTGAAATGTAGTTAGGTGTTGCACGATGAGGCTTTGTTAGGCTGCATGTCCACAGAGTGTCCACTGTGTCTGCAGAGAGGTGGAAGAACAAAAGTCCAGCAGCACCGTTAAGATTATAGCCTTAAGAAATATGAAACTACACACTGTCCTGATGACATGTTGCTAAGCAACTAATAACAGTTTTTATGTTGATCTTCAATGCGATGTTTCTTCTAAGGGAGGACATCCAGCTTTGCAAACTGTAAATCAAAAACATGAAACGTGTTACTGTATAACAAATTCAAATTTAATTTAAAATGAAATGAATACAAATGTTAAACAATCTTAAATCTAAAAAAAAATGAAATACAAATGTTAACAATAACAGAAACATCTTAAGATTTATCAGTATAACTCAGATTAATTCAGTTGTTTATCAGGCTTCTCTCTCCAAATGGGTGTGATTTAACAGTCAGATCCAAGAAGTCTCTGAAGAGTTCCTTCAGATTTTGCTAATTATGCAGACAGGTCTGAATCTAGACTCTTCCTAAAGGGATAGTTCACCTATGAATAAAAGTTCTGTCATTATTTATTCACCCTCATGTCATTCCCAAGCTGCATGACTTGCTTTATTTGTGCCATGAAATAAGCTTCAGAAAAGGATGCCAAAGCAACTGAAAGTACATTATAGTAATGTATGACAGAGGATGGAAATTTAAGCTGTTATTCATTTCTGAATAAAATCTGCACTAGCAATGATTCATGAGTGAATCACAGTTTTGAGTCAAATCTTTAAATTAATCAGTTGAATCTGAACTCATTGGCACTGTTTGAGTCGATGAGTTCAGATCAGTTTTGGATCTAACGTTTAATTAAAAGGTTTTGAGTCAAAAGAACGATTCATTGATGGCCTTATATATATCACCGAAATATAATGTGAGAAGGGTCTGACAATTTGAATTTATTTCTGAATGTAAAAAAGAAAAATAAAAAAGTTCACATAAAAATATTCAGTAGTTTATAGTAACAATGCTGAACAATGTGTATTATATCAGATATGTCATACTGTGTAAATAGAGTTTATTCTGTGTAAAATCAGTATATTTAACTGCAGAAAGAAAGAAAATAAAATACACTGCCCATGTCGGTCACAGAAGGTGAACTTTCCACTGGATATAATTATAAAAACACCATTTTCTTCCTCCCAGTAAACACAGTGAAACCTAGGCCTTACTACAAATTTGACACAGTTAAATTAATCACGTCTCCATGCCTCGGGCACCCCATGTGAGTCCCCACATGGTGCCAGCACAGACAGGATATTGGCACACTTGGAAAGATTGGCAGATAGAAAAGGACAGTCTGTCAATGTGACTTTTTCTGTTTTT
This sequence comes from Cyprinus carpio, assembly GCF_018340385.1. Lineage (NCBI taxonomy): Eukaryota > Metazoa > Chordata > Actinopteri > Cypriniformes > Cyprinidae > Cyprinus > Cyprinus carpio. Next base: position 10,483,119 of record NC_056592.1, read on the forward strand.
GGAAAACCTAAATGCTTAATCCTTGCGAATACCACAAATGCCTTCACAATATAGTTTTATAGGGGTTTTTGTGATTTTTCTTGAAGATAAATGATTTTGACTCTTAGATAAACAGGACTGTTGATGTATGCCTGATTAAAAACACTGTCATGGCAGTCTAACCAAGGAAAGTCAAGGTTTATGAGCGGGCTGCATACAATAATGATTTCTGGAGAAAGCTCAAGGCTGACAGAGTCATAATAGGCCAGTTCTGCCTCTCATGTTGTCCGTTCTGAGAGTGACTCATGTGATACTTAATCCTGATGATTTAGGGAAGGAAACCCAACATTTTATGTAAAGTAAAAGCCATGCATTATAGGATTGTCCAGTGCTGTTATTATTTATTTGATCTTTTACGCCGACACATCCTGGTCCGGTAATGAATTTTGTCGCAATTTGTCAGTGAGGAGCGATACAATCTCCTGTTCTTTATCTGCTCTGAAATGAGTATTCTCAACAGAGGACCATAAAACAATACATTGTGTCACTGATTAGCCAAATCCATTATGCACTAATTAAATCACTATACTGCACATTACTGCTCTGAAAGCTTCAGTGGCCTTTATCACTGAACCCCACAGATAATTATTTGATTTATTTGATTAGCTTGTTTTCACTTCGCAGTTCTTACTTTTTATAGAATATTTTATAGACATGCTTACTTTTTATTTTCATATTTCTTTTTGCATTTTCATTTATTATCTGTCTAAAAGACACCATCAAACTAATCAGTCTTGCATCCCACCCTGCTTGTTTTTAATCCCTAGCTTAAACTTTTCGACTTTATGTAAACACTAGAAAAATTCTAAAGCATTTCCTCACGTCATAGTGCTTCCTTCCTCATTTTACCCTTTAGCCTGATATTAGACTAGCGTTCTTGTCTTGAGTTAAGCCACCTGGGGAGAGGGCAGCTGAGTTAATTGTCAGATCGCTGTGATCCCTGAGGCATCTGAGGTGTCTTTTACTCTTAAAATGTCCATATTATTTGACTTTTCCCACGATTTTCTCTCTCTAAAATGTACACAAACGTTCACATTTTTAAAAATAAATTAATACTTTTATTCAGCAAGCATGTAATAAATTCAGAATTTATAAAATAATTCTATTTCAAATAAATTCAGTTCTTTTGAACTTTTTATTCACTGAAGAATCCTTAAGAAAGAAGTTAAGACATTTCTTTGGATGAATTCTAAAGTGTTTTTAATGTTCCTAAGTGCAATTCTTAATAATAATAATAATAATAATATGTCCTTTTTTCTATGTATGAGTGCTCTTATATGTGCTGAATGCTGCAAACTAGATTGTAATATATAAAATCAAAAAGAGGTCCCTCTTTGTGTGGATTTGTAAAATTCTTACTGAATTTCAAATTCAGAAGAAAGCAAAAAGTCATGTCACGCATAATTGTCACAATGCCAGATCATTGTTTACATTATTGATCAATAGTGTCGTTTTGGAGTAATCATGCACATCCCTAGTGATATGTTTTATAGTTGTTGTTTTGTTGTAACTGTTAATATTCAAAACAACCCACTATAAAAATCTTACCTTTGTGGATTTAAGACAAAGTTATTCTAAGAGGTTATTTATGATGATTTCTGAGAACTTTCTTTTTAGGAATTTAAATTGTTTTGTCTTAATTACAATCTTAAGAAAAGATTAAGAACAGTCTAAAGAAATGTTTTTGGGAATGCAGAGTATTTGTGACTTTATTCTTAAGCTAGAAAATAAGAAGAAAAGTTATGAATTTTATCCTTAATAATCTTTCATGAATTTGGCACCTGAAATATTAAGTTTAAATATTACAAATATTATTATTAATCTACTAGATGGATTTTAACAAACGATTTGTGCTCGTTAATTTATTTTTCTGGTAATTTTATCTACTTATAAAGTCTACACACACAGTAGACACATTAAGGTTTTTATAGTCTCTCCGTGTCCAATCTCAGTCCAGGTGGCTTAAATATCCTGACATGTGTACGCTGCACCTTAATATACCAGAATATGTTTATTCTGAATGACACGTGCTGGGGGGTGTATAAATTGAGACAGATTAACAGTAATTGGCAATTTCACAGAAGGCAAAATAATGAAAATAAATGAGAAACCGTACACTCATTCACTCGGACACTTCCAGCATTCCTTACCCAGCATGTCATGTGGCCATATCTGTCCAGCTAATAAATTTACCCCAAACAGCGAGATGCTGACAGCAGGTTTCTCATTGCAAAGCTCTTACCGCACATTAACTTATAAGTAGACACATGGAAATTGACTTTTACATTTCTCTGCCCCTCTGCTCCTTTGGAACTTATCCCAGACAGCTGTGTCTCTTTGAAAGATTACACTGAACTGCAACCAAAAAAATAAGTAAAATAAAAAAATCACCTCTATTAGAGTCAGTCGAGATGTTAGAGAGATATTAACAGGTTAGCAAGGGCCTGGTTGCTTTTAGATCATTTTAACTGTCACTGCCAAGATTTTCTTCCAGGTACAAATTTGTTTTGGGATATATGGTGCCAAAACATTGCAGGTGTTGTTGTGAAAATACCATCTGGTTCATTAATTTAAAGTACTCCAGAAAATTGCGGACCCCCCAGGAATGATATACGAGCTGAATGTATTCCTCAAGCAGACTTAGCATTTTAAAAACCACTCTGTAAAGAAAGGAAACATTTGGATAGCTTAAGTGTTCACAGCATGTGTAAACTGATTAGAAACCAAAAAAAAAAAAAAAACAATTGCTGAGGAATTAATGGAGGTTATGATGATAAAATAGGTGGTTGAGTGTGTCACCGCTTTTTCAGTACCGACACCTGGAAGTGACCTGTGGGGTCGCAGGGCAGTCCTATCTTCTAAGGGGCACCGTTTGACAAGTTCACCCTGAGGGGCAGAGAGGCAGGAGTCTCCCACACTCTCGTTAACCTTCTGTCACTCTGGGGAGGCAAGTAAGACCCATTTGAACCCCAGTAAGAAGGCTATATGCTTGCCAAAAAAATAAGCCCACTGTTGCCAGTTAAATATTTCTTTTGTTTTGAATCCCTAAAATTTAGCTTGACGGTTATTTATTTGGGAATATTGATCACACATTTACTCTATACACATTTTCTTTTGTTTATCTTTACTGCTATTTGTGCCACACCATTATTTAAATTCAAGACATAAACATTTAAAAATAATTACACCAAGCCATTTAGAAATGGGATAAAACATTTCAGAACAATAACTTGTGAGCAAATGAAAAGATTCTCAGGGAAACACGATTCTTTTATGAGAAAATGCAAGAAGTTTTGCAAGCAAATGCAATATTTTTGCAAGAGAACAAAAGTTTTAAGAGCAAACGCAAAATCATTGAATGAAATATCATTTTTCCTCCTATCGTATATTTTTTTCCATCACCATGTACATTCAGTACATATTGTAAATACTGTTTGAAAAATTATTTCAGTCGGTCTGTCTTATCGTTCTTTGTTAGATGCGTGGACCAGATTTTTTGTCATAGTCAAAAGTTTCTACATGTTCACATATTATAAAGAATACAAATAATACAATATACAGTTTAAACCCAAGTCTACAATGGAAATGTAGCAACTCATAAGACATTTTAGAATAAACACTACATATAGTAAATAATTATGTCCACCTGCTGTGAGTAAAATATACTCCATTATGAGTTGATTTGGCACAGGAAAAACACAAGGGAATTAATACATTTGTTGTAGTGTTATAATGGGTATCTGGCAGCCGTGCTGTTAAAGTCAACAAAATACTAATTCATTCACATTCATTTACACCCTTTTCCATTTTACAAGTAGACAATTAAGCATAAATTAGTTTGTTGTTGATGGCAAAACATTCCTCAACAATTTAGTGATGCACTAGCATGCTTCCTCCAAAGACATCTGTGTGCATCTTTCAGGGATTTCTCACAGACCTCACTAATGAAACCTAATGAGTGTAGAGACCTGCTCACACAGAATGTTGTCAGGGATTGTACAGGTGTTGGCACACATGAGCAAAAATGCTTGTTACAGGTGTGTGTAAACCAAAAAACTTGGAGGGAACTAACATGTTTTAAGATTGCAGATAAAAAGCTGAGTCTGCCATCTGCATAATATGTTTATGTTGGTGAAGGCAATTTGAAAATGTGTCAATCAAGGAGGTCACTGCTAGGGTCATCAGCTGCGTGACCAATGGAGATCTCAACAGGGGCCACTGAGGTCAGTTCTCTTAAGATCTGGAAATGAAATAACAAGGGCAGTAGAAGCTGTAAATACACCATTTAAGATTTTTTTTCTATGGACTGCAATTAAAAAATAACCATATATTCTCACTAAATAACTGAATAGCAAGTAACATACACATTACAGTTCAAAAGTATAGTGTCGGTATAACATTTGAAATGTTACAAAACATTATTTAAAATAAATACTGTTCTTTGAACTTTCTTTTCATTAAAGAATCCTGAAAAAAAATGGTTTTCACAAAAATGTTAAGCAACACAACTGCTTTCAACATTGATGATAATAAGAAATGCTTCTCAAGCATCAAATCAGCATATTAAAATGATTTCTGAAGGATTATGTCACACTGGAGACTGAAGTAAAGCCTGCTGAAAATTCAGCTTTGCCAACACATGAATAAGTTGTTTTAAAATGTACTGAAATAGAAAACAGTTATTTTAATTTGGAATAATATTTCACAATGCTACTGTTTTTACTGTATCAAATAAATGCAGCCTTGATGAACATTAGAGACTTATTTCAAAAACCGACCCCAAACTTTGTAATGATATTAACTTAAATATTGATAATATTTGAATATATTATAGTAAGATTTTTTGCCAGTCCTTATATTAATTTTATAGGATTTTAAAATCATAAATTGTTTTTTTTTTTTGTTTGTTTTTTAATTGCAGGTCTGGATAGTTCGTAGTGAAGGTTTTGGGAATGTGTGCTTTTGATGTAAAAATCTTGTGCATACTGTATGCTGCAGAAATAGAAATACGAACACTGTTCCAAATATAGCCATACTGTTACGAGTTCACCTGTAAGGTGCCAATACTTGTTGTTAACTAGGTCACCAATTACATTACCTGTGTTTCACTGACAACATTATGGCTGAAATCACAAAGAGCAAAAAACACAATGTATTCAATGCAAGTTTAAGACATGCCAAAGGAAGATATGATGAAGAAAGTCTTCACCAAACGAGAAGTCAGGATTAATCTAAAGCTAACTTCTCTGATTTCACTCTTTGTTGATTTCAGCTGTGATCTTCATGTCATTACTCATCTGTGAACTTCTTAGTGAGTTCACATATGAAGCCATAGGTCTATGAATGCTCATATTTCGCACTCCATCGTAATGCAGAATGAATGCATGCACACATAGCACAAACAAAGCATCAGTGATTGCAATTCTACATCATTTGAAGGCAGGCCTAGAGATAGCGATTGCACTTTCCAGCCAAATAAATGCAGACGTTTGTGAAACGCAAAATTAGGGATATTTTTATCACTAGGGGATGTCAATAAACAATGAAGACATTGTAATGAGCTATATAAAAAACATCTATCAGTGCAGATAGGAGCAAGCAATAAAGGCATGGTTATTGAATGTTCATGGGTGCTGTTTCCCCTCAGAGTGATGGATCTCGCGCCAGAGCTCCAGGGCTCACGCGACCCCAACACAAGATTATATCTGACACTCGTGACCGCAACTGTCAGGGCTACTAAACGAATGGAAAACTGAGAGCGACAGACTAATTAGGTCTTTCCTGAGAGGTGGTTTATTTTCATATTTACTCCAGAGCGGTGAAGGCCAAATCCCCACTCACCCCCTAGAACTACCGTGCCACACAAACAGATCATAATTACAAAGAAAATAGGCCTGATTGCTTTTTGATTGGTTTAATAGGCATATTGAAACATACTTCATTTGCTGGCACATGCAGGGGTGAGAAAAAAGCACAGGTTATTGGCTTTTGTTGGTACAGAAGACACACATTAATGGCTTTTAATGAATATTGTTTGTATTAATCTTGTCTGCGGTGAAACAGATTGAAGGCGCAAGGCTGGGATCCCATTATTAGACAAAATTGCACACAAACAGAATGAATCATTGATCAAGAATGGCAAAGAATGCTGTAAATTACTAGCAATATTTGCTGATTTATGGGACTGTCCTCCCAGTTTTATGGGTTTGTCAAGAAGATGGAGGGGGTAAGCTTAACTTACTAGCTACCGACTCAAGATTTTAGAATGGCTGCTAACAGGGAGCGCTAAGCTATGTGTATAAAAGATGAGACATTCGAATGAGAATCAAAGTTTTATTTCTAAATTAAAAAACGTTTTGTTTTTGTTTTTTCTTAATAAAGAACTTTAAGGAATAATTAACTCTGGTAAGAAAGCTAACGTTACAGGCAAAGTTCTCAGCATATTACATTACGTAAGATATTGATTTGTGTTGGGGATATGTTTCCATTTTAGTGCCGCATTAATTTACTATTCATGGCACAATTTAATGTTTTATTTTTATCATCCACTAAATGTGTGGAGGAGAAGAATATAAACCCCTCTCGGTTGATTATTGCACCCTCTTCTGGTTCACTGATGAAATACTCTTGTGGCTTAGCATGCTGTCCGCTTAAATAAATGAGCATTAACTGAACATCATCTCCGTACTGTTTGGAAGCCTATAGGAATTTTCCACTAAAGAGCATTTAGAGTAGAGTTTATTTCAATGAACGTAATCGCAGACTGAGATTTGATATAGATTGCAAACAAAGGTTAAGTACAAATGCTTCCTGCTTGACCTATCACATAAAATGTACTGCAGTTTGCTCATGCTATTATTGCTTTTAGACATATGGTGCTATCACTATGTTTTTATGGTGTAGGTTCATGTAATAAGGTTAATGCAGTGAGCTAATAACGATTTTCATAAAAGATAAGTAGGGTGTTCCTTGTTTAATAGTAGGCTATTAAACAAGGGTGCATTTTGTTAATGATATATTCTGTGGGATGAAGGGAGGGAGTCCTGGGGGTGGTGAGATCCATGTTTCCATCTCATTTACTCTATCAGAATCATAATTTTGCCCTTTTTTTTTCGGTGGCAGGATTTGTGCTTGATCTTCCCTCAAGTGTAATTATAGACTATGCTTTAGCCTTGCCTTCTGTGATATCCAGACCAATAAAATTACACTTCACTCAGTCCGTTTTTCATTCCACTGCCACTGTGCTGTTCTCTAAATTTAATCTTAGGTCTGGTGAAGTTGAATTTCCCATGCCAACCACAATACAGCGGTCCCAGATAGAGCCACAGTTGCTTGATTATAGCATTGCCATTGACCTCAAGCATGTACGAAAACAGAAAATAGCTGCAAGTATTCCTGATGCGCCTGCATATTTTGATAAGATTTAGATGTTAAGCAGAATGACAGCAGCGCTCCAGAGGAACGACTCCAGAGGTCCAGACTGTAAGACTCAGCAAGTATTACTGAAGATGTCATTTCAGGCCCCATTTCCCAAATACTAGATTTCATAGTTGGATGATATCATGCCAGACATCTGATATCAGCATAACGTCATTAGGTTATTATTTTAGGGGGCTGCTGGGAGACAGAAGTCACTGAGAATGTAATAGCAAATAGCATGAATATATGCTCTTAAATGGATTTTGCTTTGGCCCTAATATAAACTTGCATTCAGAAAGCAGGCCCAGCTTTGCTAGCGGTCTAATATTATAATATATAATATTATTACACAGCTCTCTGGAATACTCTTTCTGATTGGTCTGTTGTGTCATTCAGCAGTCAGATATTTATATTCGCTGTTGTCCATGTCAATGCTGTCAGACTGCTTATCTAGTTTAATAAATCTAGGTAATAATGGACATTTTTTTTCTTTAGCTCAAGTTTGATATAATATACAGGCAGAATTATAAAATTATTATTTTAATTCAAGTAAATATTTTGAGTCCACATATTTATTTGATGAGCTCTGTGTTGTTGGCGTCATGATAAATTTTTATTTTGCCATTAGGACCTACTGTCTGATCATTATCCATGTGTATATTTGCCTATATCATATAATACGTACAATTAGTTTATTTTGTTCTTAAAATGTTCCCTCATGCGTCCAGTTCCCTATGGAAGCCTATTTCTGCCACATTAAAAAAAAATAATAATAATCTTGCTTTGTCTTAAGTCATATTTATGAGATGAAAATTCGTAATTTAAGTCATAATTATGACAAAAATGACTTAATTTACTTAATAACTTAATGTATTTAATTTAGTTTTTTTTCTCATAATTATGACTTCTATCTCATTATTTCATCCTATTCCAAGTTTTACTTATCTTATAATTATGACATTTATCTCATTATTTAAACTTATGTCATGAGTGTTATAATTATGAAATAAAGTCAAACATGTATCATAATTATGACTATGAGATTGAAATGTTGACATAAAAGTCAACATTTTTTAGACAAGTTTGACTTTTCATCTCATAATTATGTTTTACCAAAGTAACACGTTATACTGATAACACATTATACATAATACAGTTTTGTATGTCACGTTTCTTTGGTAAATCATTATTATGAGATAAAAAGTCAAAATTATGAGATAAATGACAATTAAAAAGAACAATTAAGAATTAAGTCAAACTTGTGACAAGCTGAAATTAGGAGATAAAAGCTCTTTTTTGCTATAATTATGACATTTTATCTTATTATTATTATGACTTATGGTATCTCATAATTTTCTCATTTTATCTCATAATTTTGATTTTTCTTATGTGGCAGAAATGGGCTTCCCTATGTTCCTCTACTGCCAAAAGCTCAATATTCTATGCATAATAGCTTTTCCTCTCACCATTGTTTGTTTAAAAATGTATTATTGATATTAATAATTTCTTCTCAGCATAGCACAGGATCCCTTATCGTGTTCCTCTCACAGGGGTCTGTAACCCAGCTTCCTACTGGGGGATTAACCCAAAACATGTTTTGTGTGATGGCACAGAGCGGATCTGGCTGTGGGATTTCAATAAGGCACTATTTCACTCTTGGCCAGAAAGATAATAGCCCGTATGGAGATGGATCAAGTAACGCTTCCCTTTTGCCACAGCTGATCTGAAAAACTCCAGGTACAGAATGAAAAAGCGTGAAATAGAATAATAACACTGTCTGAAATGCGTTTTGTTCGACACAGCTGCTGCCTCAAAGACCCATTTAGAGTTAAGACTTATATTGTGCTTATAAACAGCCCAGCAGAAGCTAGTAAATAGGAAAATGAACGAAATGTGATATGTGAATGTTTGGTACACTCGATGGTGCTGACTCCTCAGGACACATGCAGATGCAGATAGAATGAGTTTCTGTGTACCACATATTGTTAACAATGAAACTCAAAGCGCAATTAAGGGCTGTTAGGAGTCATTGATGGGAGATTTTCACTGAATTGAAGGTTGTGTACATTCACAGTTGGTTGAGAGCTACTAAGAGAATGTATCTAAATTGGACCCCTGAGCACTGGAGCATAAGGGTTTATGAGTGGCCCTTAAACATTGCAGTCAAGTGAGGACTAGCCTTCTAGTGGTTATTAACAGGATTCAGAAAAGTTTTGGGTTTCACAATCCACTATGATGACTCTTTTAAAGGTGACTTTCAGTATTTCAGTGACTGCTTGCACTCTCTTTTTTTTTTCTTTTTTTTTCCACTGGTGCCATAAATGTGACATGTAACATCTCATTCCTGGTGTTCTGTCTTGTTTAAGGGCTCATATGATGTTGCTAAAAAGAACATTATTTTGTCTATTTGGTGTAATGAAACATGTTCATGCAGTTTAAGGTTCAAAAAACACATTATTTTCCATATAATGTACATTATTGTTTCTCCTCTATGCCCCGCCTTTCTGAAACGCCTTGATTTTTACAAATCCCATCGTTCTGAAAAGCGAGGTGTGCTGTGATTGGCCAGCTATCTAGTGCGTTATGACTGGCCGAATACCTCAAGCGTGTGACGGAAATGTTACGCCCCTCATACTGTCATGCCATCTCCTGGCACAATGAGACAAAACCAATAAAACCCATTACAAACAAAGCATTTGTTGCATCCAGTGAGGACATAATTACTGAGTATAATGACTCATACTGTCTTTTTACACGTTGCGTATTGCGCATAAAACCATGTCTGCATTTGTGATTGGAGAAATGACAAACTACAAGTACAAATCTACACTGCTCAAAACTCGTGTTTGAATCATCAGTGGCAAATTCTTTAAATATAAAAAACATACTTACAGTCTGTGAGTCAGAACACCTGGCAGATCAGGAAACAGTCCTCCATGAAATACGTTGCACACATCTGAATATTTGGGTTGAACTGTTGTACAACTTAACCACGGTTTTCTAGTCGTGTCCTCTTTTTGGAAGGCCAAACAAAGTAGTTTTGCTTTCACAACGAAACACAGCGTAACACACGGTGGGCTTGAGTGAGACTGAGAAGGCCGGCTTGAGAACGGCGTGGCCGGCGGATTCGATGAAGGAGCTTGTGGCAACCACATGTGACGACCCTGGGCTGGACTCCACTTCATCCACGGTGAAAGCCCATCTGGCGATCCACAGTGCAAAGTTGATGTATTTCCTCATTGACCAGCATGGATCAGCTCTAGGCATGACGAAGCGAATATCATCTTCTTTTGGAAGGCCAAATAAAGTAGTTTCGCTTTCGCAATGAAACACACAGCATTCCCACAACATGGCGGCGCGGCAACAACAATACTACAGCGAGAATAAAAGTTACACCTTCTTTCTTGCGTGAACATTTGGGCGGTGTTATGCAAATCTTCTCACATCATGACGTAGATGTGGGGGCGTGTTAGAACGAGCCGTTTTAGGTAGGAGTGGTTGACTCTTAATTTTATAAAGAATATCTCTTTGGATTTGGGACTTTAGTCTTTGCAACTTTACAGATCTTCTTTATGCACCAAGAGCTTGTAACACCCCAAAGAGAAAGGAAAAATTTAAATTGCATCATATGACCCCTTTAACTAAAAATTATTCCCATGACACTATTTCCCACTCAGACTTTCTCTGTGTATGAGTTCAGAAAATTTCGCTTCTGTCTTTGATCTGCCTACCTTTTCAGCAGTAAGAAAGAAATGGTGTCTGCAAAACGGCTCCAAATTATGTCCACTTAGACACTAATGAGTCCAGCTACCTTTGTCTAAGCACTGTAGAGGAGAACAAAAGATAGAAAGCATGCAGAGGCAATAGTGTCATGGTCTGTTAGCATATGCTGTTAACAATGATACATAGTTTTTACATGAATCACTGTGGTTTATTTGGCACATCTGATGTTATTCTGTGACAGAATCTTATCTGTGTGAAGTGTTTATGTGCCATTCCTTAGTCATTACATCGTGAGTAGTTGCTTAGACCTGTTATTTTGTTCAGCACATGATTTTATCTGTTTAATTGCAGCACATTCTTTGAAATATTCAGCAGTGGGTATTTAATTATTGAATGTGTGTGAGAACTATGTGAAGTTTGACAGGTTAAGGTATGAATGAGGCTGAAGGGGAAGCTTTGAGTCTGTGTTTGATCCAGTTTTGTCTTTTATTTCAAACTCACACTGATGTCTGACCTTATACAGACCTGAACAATATGCTGGCAAACATTCAAAAGCTGAATTCTGGAGATTCTGGAGTCTCCTGTTAATGGTGTAAACTGTCTTTGCTTTGACGTCTTTGAGGGACTGAAAATGTTTCCTATTGTGTAGAAAAACATGGATTGTTTTAGAAATGTTTCAGACTCTTGCAAGAACAAACTTGTTTTGTTTTCACAAGCCTCTCAGTTTTTTTTTTTCTTTTGTTTTTGTTATGACAAAAATACAAGTTAAATCTGCAGATGATGGTAATATAAAATAAACACCATCTCCTTTGAAACCATAACATTTAGTCCATGTCACTCATCTTTCATGAACATCTGCTGTTATGTCTAGCATTGCAGGAGATCAGAGGTCTGAAACAACTGGTTTTGACTCGGCTATATATAATAGTGTTAGTTTGTAAAAACAAAATCAGCCTACTCATAAATCCTATCAGTTATCTTCTAAACACTGAGCTGCAGGATCATGCTTGATGCAAACTCAATCATGAGAAAAGCTTGACCATGCATACATTTTTGCTGTGTATTTTGTTCCCCCAGGAACACATCTCTGCATTTTCCAGTGTCAAGTGAGTTTTCTTTTCAACAATACAGATACATTATTTTCCATCGGTCACACTTTATTGTAAGGTCCAATTCTTACTTTTACTAACTATTAACAATGGCTTTTGCCTCATTAAACTCCTAATTTGCTGCCTATTAATAGTTAGTAAGGTATAGTTTATTAAGTTTAGATGTGTTTTAGGATTAAGGGATCAAAAAAAAATAGTTATGCAGAATAATGCATTAATATGTGCTTTATAAGTACTAATAAACAACCAATATGCATGCTAATAAACAACTAGTTGATAGTGAGAATTGGTCCCTAAACTAAAGTAGAACTTCTTCATCGTTACAGATTAATTTGTTTTCAGTAAAAATTAATTTAAAAATGTAACAACATTTTAAAATATCATTTTAAAATTTCAACTTTAAACATTTTCTGATACTTTTAAGCCACTTAAACTGTGTGTGTTATCATAGATCATGCAAAATGAAAAATCAGCTAAATAAAAAACATTTTGTTCTTTTGTATACAACTCATGCACTACACTGCAAATTAGAAAATTTAGAAAAATTTTCAGTTAAAATTTTAAAAATCTATTTACTTGACAAGCAACACTGCATCACGTTAAGACTTATTTTAATTGATGGTATGTTGAAAATATTAGTATATAGTATTAGTATATACTAATATAGTATTAAAATATTAGTATATTTTAGTCTTAATGCACTGGCAGAATTTTTTTTATTTTTTTTTTTAACTTTACTAATCTGTATATGCCGGTGCAGTAATACCAAAAGAAAAAGAAAAAAAAACCCTGATACATTCTCTGAAACCAAGTCATGATTTTCTGCTTCTCAAGTTTCTTAAATTAATGATGTTTGGATATTTTTATTGGAAAATTAGACAAACACCCCTTAAGAATATAATTTGTTCAGAATTAAGTCGTCTTAAGCCAAGTAATAGCTTTTTGTGAGGAACAGATCAATATTTGTTATTGTCATTTTATATGGAAACTGCAGTGTATTTCATGGTTTGCCAAAAAAACTCATGTTTTCCCATGAGTTCCATGATCAGGTATTTTGTCCAGTGTGCACTATCAACCCACAATGTCTTTTAAGAAGGTAAGTTGTACTCTTTGTGTGCTTACCCTGGCGTAGCCCTCATTTGTTTTTTGTACCTTGTCATAAAATAACAGTAGTCAATATTCAGAATGTGTACACATTCAATAAAACGGCCAAATGGATGAATAAGAAAATGTCCAAAAGGAATCCAGCATAGAATACCAAAAATGAGTCTGACAGTATTACAGCTTGAGCTTTGGATATATTTTTGGACAGAGTTTGACTGAAGGTATTATTGCCCTCATAACTGACTGACATGTAACAGAATCAGACCCTATCCAAACACATAGATGGATTTTAAGACCTGGCCACATACCATGTGGTCCTACTGCTTAAACCCTATTCGAGGCATGTGGTTCTCAGTGCTGACCCGTGGAATGTGTACTCGGCATTTTTGCTCTCGCACATTTGGCAGGGAATGCAGTTCTCCTGCAGTTAGGTAGTAACGAGTAAAGCTGTCTGATTAACTGGCTTTAGGATCTGCCAAACACTCTGTCAGTTAGCTGAACACCCCACGTTTCTCCTGGATTAGGATTTTTAATGTGTGTACCTTGTACTAACCCACTCACCCACACATGCCAGAATTCCACCTTTATTTATAGTGGAACGTTTCTTAGATCTCACTCCCCCTTCCATAAATTATTTCACTCAGTACATCCATTCTCCACCTCCAGTTCTGAACCATAGAAAGCCAAGGGAGAGAAAAGGAAAACAGAGGCCAAACTAATAAAAGCTGCCTGGAGGGAGAGCCTGCCTCACCTCATCTATTAGTATATACACAAATCTGTGTTGTTATTTCAGCTTTCGCAAAAGCCATATGTGCAGCGATGAGATTGACATTGTTTTTATTTGAGTCAATACATCGCTCTCTGAGTTTTAGTTCTTACCCATTCAGGGAAAAGAAAAAGGAAGCACGCAAAGAGCGGGTTCAGACCTCAACGTTTATACTGAAGTAGAAATGCTGCTGTCTCAAATCTGCTTGTTTCTTAACATACTCACTTATTAAATGGCTCTCCGGAATACTCGATTTTGGATGGTAAATCGCTGCATTCAGCAATCAGCCGTTTTCAGTAGAGTGCAACAGTCAGATCTTGGAAGTAAATAACCAATTAATTTTCTCCATAGGGGAATTGATTGTTAACAATAACTTAAAAGCTTAAAGTTTTAAAGACAGATTGGGTGTGAGCTACACAGTTGTTAATCAACTGGTATATGCTTTTGTTGAAGCCATCAGTCCACATTATATATATATTAGTGCTGTCAATTGATTGAAAACAATTATCTATTTTTTCTGAAATTTATCGCGATTAATCCCACCTAACATATACGTTTTTAAAAATACTTTTACATTGCAAAAAATTCACATTCAGTCTTCAAATTAATGTGGAAACAACTTAAAGACAGCACATGTTTAATATTTGTATATTGGCGTCTTTTTTTATGACTGAGGGAGAGTATCACTGATACCACTGATGTCTCTAGGAAATAGTTTTTTCCCCTAATATTTAACCATTGACTAGCCATTCAACATTACAAGCGCTATCAATTTAAAGGGCACATATGATGTTGCTAAAAATAAACTTATTTTGTGTATTTCGTGTAATGCAATGTGTTTATGTGGTTTAAGTTTCAAAAAACATGTGATAACAAAAATAACATAAAAATTGTTTTCAACATACTGTACATTATTGTTGCTTCTCTATGCTCATTGTTCTGAAAAGCAAGGTGTATGCTGATTGACCAGCTATCCAGTGCGTTGTGCGTTGGCCGAAAACCTCAAGCTTGTGACGGAAATGTTACGCCCCTTACCATACAGTAATGCCGTGTCCTGCCGCGACGAGACAAAACCAATAAAGCCCATTACATATGAGGCATTTGTTGCATCCAGTGGGGACATAATTACTGATTATAATGACTTATACTGTCTTTTTAAGTGTTGCGTATTGCGCTGAGTAAACATAAAACCACATCTGCATTTGTGATTTGAGAAAGGACAAACAACAAGCACAACTCTCAAAACTCACGTTTGAATCTACCTACACAGTGACATAGACATGTGGGGGCGTGTTTAAACAAGGCATTTTAGGAGGGCGTGGACAAGTCTAACTTTTATAAAGAATATCTCTTTATATATATGATGGGTTGTCGTGTAAGCAGGTACATTATCACTGTCATAATTGTAGTTCTGTGCAGCTTAATTTTATCTTTTGTATCATTAGCCCATCAAAAATATCTAATCACGTCACATTCTCTGTATTTTACAGATGTTCACATGTACTTAAGTTGAGTGGTAATAAATTTCACACTCAAAGCTTTATTGCCTAAAGGGTCTCCTAAGAATTATGTGATATAAGGCTAAAAACTCTTATTTGTGATTTTATTACAGCCTCCCTGTGTGCACCCAACCCCCCATACGTGCGTGTGTGTGTGTGTGTGTGTGTGTGTGTGTGTGTGTGTGTGTGTGTGTGTGTGTGTGTGTGTGTGTGTGTGTGAATGGGTGTAATTTATGATGGCCAGGGTTTAAAAACATTCCTCACTGTAAATGAACGGCTGCATTTCAGCGTGGTAATAATGGACCATCAGCATATCATTTATCGGAATATGAAATATGCAACAAGTTTGCATATGTTTTGCTTCCATTTATCACCAATGACACATAGTGGCGCTTGGAGCACTTGAATATATTAACAAAGCAAAATGTTGGGAATAATGGCAATGCGTTTTTAATGCTTGACTCCTCAGGCAAACTGAGTATTGAGTGCAAACTGATGAATTAGGAGAAACAAGATGATAAAACAGAATTGTTACAATTCAGCTGGCAATAGAATCAGTTTGATTTGCAAGTTTGATAGAGAATCATTTCACCAAGCACATAAAAACAATTGAGGCTATTAAGTTTCTCTTTATTAGTTTCCATCAAATACTGAATTTTTAACCTGCATAAAATATTTGTAGGTTACACAACAGGTCAAAGCATTTTTTTTCTCTCTGTTTGCACTTCTAAAAGCCTCTTATGAAAATCAAATTAACATTCATCAAAGTTTTCCTTGCAGTTCAGAACCATTGACTCAATGTCTCAAGACTTAAATGTCTTTAATCAAGCTTATAAACACAGCAGTTTTGGCTGCCTCATTAGACAACCTGACCTCTGTGATGTCAGACACTCGCTTCAGGACAGAAAGAACTCATCAGGGTTTATTTATTTCATCATTTAGGAAGTGGATGCTTTCCCAGCCCCCTCTTTGCATAATTTGCTGGTAACATTATTAGCTCACATTATGTTTTCTGTTGGAAGCATCTGGGATGGCCGAGACATTCAGGTGAGTTTGCTTGTGGGCTAATGTGTTTGATTATGCATAACATGTAAAAGTATGGCTGTAGATCACAGCATATGACTTCACTCGATAACTTTTATTTCAGATTAAAGTTATCATTTAAACAGCAGTAGTTTTAGGTATTTTGTTGCAGGCGATGTAAGTTTGATGACCTGCTCTGCTAAAGGCAGGGTCACAGTTATTTTCAGTTTGCTTGTACAGTAATGTAAATCCACACTGAGCATGGAATAGGTCATCCAAAAATAGAAATTAGCTGCAAATTTACTCACCCTCAGGCCATCCAAGATGTAAATTTAGCATTACATCACTTGCTCCCTAGTGGATCCTCTGCAGTGAATGGGTGCCGTCAGAATGCGAGTAATTGTCAAGACTCCAGTCCTTCCATTAACAATTTGAACATTTTCAATTAACTTTGTTGCCATGGCAATGCAATACCTTAAGCCCTAAAATAACCAGAAAAAGGGTGAGACAACTCCAGTTATTGTCAGAACCTGTGTATTATTTGACTTGTAATGGGGATGTGTTTTTTTGTATGTTTGTTTGCTTGCTTGCTTGCTTTTTAAAGTCAAATTATACTTTAATAGTTTTAATAATTATAAGATTCACATTTACTTCAAAAATATTCCCTTTTCGGTTCTGAAGTAGGGCCTCTCTGTAAGCTCAATTTTTTAAGAAAACAAGGTACGGGTGGAATTTGTCTTGTGCTAATAAACATTATGCCACATATTGTGTTGAATTTAACTTGTATTGAAGCTGGAATATTCCTTTTAAGGCTTTATTTATTTAAGATTGTTCTTGTTATATTTCAAAATAAAAATAAATAAGTGATGAAACAGAGCCCCAATGTCTCGTTGTGGTGGTGCTTTCAGCCTTAAGCTTTTGTTCAAAAGTACATGTCATGAGACAAGACAACATGAAGGGGAAAACTGTTTTTTTAATAACATGCCTAGATGAAAGCAAAAATCATTGCAATGCAAGAAATGCATGAAAAAAAAAATTTGCTCATTCAAAATGCATGAAATGGTCATACTGTGTCTGGATACACATCATTCCTGATGCTCTTTGTTTCCTTGTAAAGTCTGATACACTGGCCTGCAAACATAGCTGTATACCGCTAAATTTGCTTTTTATATAGATGACGTCATCCAGAAACGAAAGATGATAATTTTCACCATGCATGTGGTATGATAGCTGTGGTGCATGTGTACTCCCACACTGAACTTCAATACAGCACGCCACAAGAATTCTTTTGATCTTCTGCTCCTCAGAGGGAGTCTGAGCACAGCTCTTTGCACTGGTATGGGATTTTCGGTTGAGTCTTGGCCAGGATTGAGTTCAATCATTTGGTTAAAAAGAAACACAAATCTCTGCAAGTCATCTCTTTATCCCATGCACCACTGTACTAATGATGCCACAAATCACTGATGAAGAATTGAACCGCATGAGCAAAGGTCATTTATAATATATAGTCTATACTTTCTAAAGTACTGCATTTTTTGGCTACAGTGTTGTAAAGACTATATATATTATTTTTAGGGATCAAATGGACTGGGTGGCACTTGCATAAGGCACTTTATATTAACTACGTAAAAAACAATAAAAAATAAAAATAAAGGCATAAAAAGGTAGCTCTGATGTAATCTGTTCACACCTTTTCTTATATGATTCAGTCCAACTAATCCAAATATATATATATAAGTTAGCCTACCATGCAATTATTCAGGCTAGCTCGCCTCGACCACACAGTCTGTTGAGCCTATGAGAGAAACTGTAAGTGGCCTTTGTAACCACTAGGTGGAGACAGCAACACATATGAGACTCTCAACATCACAGTCAAATGTTTTAAATTCAATATTTGTTCTATTTCCCCATAAGGTTAATTATTTTATGGTGTCCTTATTTTAAATGTAATTATACATCTAAATACTGAGTGATAATAATTAACAACATGTATTTAGGGTTGCTATATCCTATTGTTAGGGTTTAGGGTTGGCTGCTTTTAATTTAATTATGCATTTAATTACGCATAATGTACTGTTTTTACTATAATAAATACATGCAGTGTGTGACAAGAACACAATATTTTTTAATTAGTTAAATTATTATTGATATCATGTGTAGAATTATAGCCGATATTTTAATGCATAAACAAAGAACGGCATTACAGAACAAATACAAATTTATATTATGAATGTGGCATATCTGCAAATAAAATAAATGTATTGTTGTTATTATTGTTATTGGTGTTTTTTGTTGTTGTATGTAATATGTATACTTCTTATATTAGTTATTTATACGCGCTGTACTGAAAGTTCTGCGTCGAACAGAAGCTGATGCAAATAACCAGCCCTGTATTTTACAGAAATGCCACAAGAGGGCGCCCATTATACATTAGTCAGTATTTGTGAGTGCACCAGCTCTGTAGAGCTTTTTAAGGCGCTCTAGATTAATTATCTTGGGCCTCTTTGAACTTTCTCCTTTAAATAGCGACTGCGTAGATTCTTCTCACGTGCACTCTCCAAAACAAAGCAAACTGCATGCATATGTACTGCAGACATTTCTTTTCACAAACATATTTTTAAACGTAGGCTGTTTTTAGATTCCTGAAATTCTGCTAAAGTAATAGGCCTAAAGGAGTCGTTTATATCAAAATGATTCTGCTCCTTCTTCACAACTGCACCCACTTTTATACTGCACACGACTTGCTTTGAAGGGAAATAAATTCATAAACGCTCCAAAGCTAAATTCTTAGTGGTTGTTTAAGCTGTGATAAAAGGTACCTGTGATTTTCAGACAAAAGACAAGGATCCTCTGCCCATATTTCCGCCCTGTGGGACTCTTTTGTGAAGTGATGGATATGCTTGCATTAAAGGCTGTCATCTCCAAAAGTTTTTTTCAGCAGATCAGACCACCACACCTTCCCCCCTTCCCTCCCTGCATCCCTTTACTGCCACGAGATGGTCGTATCTCCAAAGTGTGCCTTTCGTTTTGAACACAAATCCTCAATACCCCTTGTCCTCTACATACCCCCACCGGTTCCAGACTTTGTATTTATGAAAAGGGGGCATCTCAAATGTCCTGTGCAGGCGCAGCAGCTGCCACTGCAACCACACCATTCTTTCAGAAGTTCAACAAAGGGAGGGGAGATTTTTCTCCCTTTTTTCCTTTTGACAGAAGGCTCTGTGCACTTTTGTGTTCTAACACACCCCTGATTCCCCCCCTACTTTGAGTCTTTGAGTTTAGAAGCAGGAGAGGAGGCTGAAGCTTTTGTCTGCTCATAGATGGGGGGAGCCTCTCTGCACCTCCTCTTTTTAACCATCTGATACGGCTCCTCTGCAACCCTCAGGGCCCAAGCTGCGCCTGACAACAGAGCCACACCACAGCTGGCCACTACAGACAAACTCCCTGAACCAAACCCCCTAACATACACAAAAAAAAACACAACCGATCCGGCCTGGTCCAGCACTATCAAGACATTCTGCAAAAGCTGGTAAGCCTCCAGCAGTCTTCAAGAGCCATAACAATGTCTGGCAGATAGAGCTGCATTTTGTCAACAGTTGCCAGCATGGATCAGCTTTGCATGCCCTTGATCTGGCGCTAATATGAGGCTGACACTTTTGTAACAAGACAATGGATTGTGTACACATACAAACATGCTTTCTTATCGCTGCAAGTGTATATGGAGACAGAAGTACACAATACGCAATTAGTGATCAACACCTGTTAAAGGGCCAGTTCACCTAAACATGAAAACTTTCATTTATTCACCTTCAGGTTGTTTCACACAAAATAAGATATTTTGAAGGGTGTTTCAACTCGTTTTGCTTATACAATGAAAGTAATACAATGGGTAATACAATTTTTTCTTTCTTTTTTTTTTATTTGGGTGAATTGTCCCTTTAACTGAAGCCATGAAGTTCAGTGCTTTGAAAATTGTAATAATTTTAACTGAGTGCAAATAGCCAACCTTGCTGACAAAGGGATTTTTCCACTAACTCCACCCACTGTTTCTCTGATGTTTTACTTTTATTATAAATAGCATATTACTTATTTATACTTTGTGTTAACCACATATATCACTACTTGCAATTAGTGTAAACAAGATGCAGTGCATTTTGTTGCTATTTATACTTGCTGTTTACACTGTATAATTAGCACCTACCTTTTTTTGCACATAAATTTCAGCCACATTTACTGTTCAGTGAACTTTCACCGGCAAAATCCAGTTATTTCAGTACGGAATCCACACAAGTTGGAATTTCGTGTGAGGGCGAAAGATTTCCCCTTGCAGATTTGGCAACGGGTTTAAGTTGCTCACCAACAGAAACCTACTTGTTTTGAAAGTGACTTCTGTGTGAGCTGTGCTTCAAGCATCTTTACACTATTGACATTATTTGCTTGTAAAATTGAGCTAATTTGACCACCTTTAGTGTAAATAATCGCCTGCTGCCATCTTAATTAGTTTTTAAATATTGAAACTTAAATGCTACAGTTTAATATTTGCATTGTCTTTTACCATATAAATCAAGCTAGGATTTTGGGTTGCCTGCTAATTCAAAATGAGATTTATTGAGGCTAAAGCTCCACATGCAGTTGAATGTTTGAGCAGGTGATGTGGAGGCCCTGGCGCTCGTGCGGGGCTGTCAGCATTAGGCAGGAGGGCTGACCTTCTGACCCTGTTCATAAAGACAGCTGGCTCACATAATGAGTGATTACCATACACTGCAGACTGGAGCCTGCAGGCCTGCTTTCCAGCCTGCCAGGGCAACACATGACCAGAATGAATTAGGAAAGTTTGAAGTAATTAAGATTTTTTTAATCATTTTGAAAGACATCTCTTATGCTCACCAAGGCTGCATTTATTTGATTAAAAAAATTATAATAATACAGTAATAGTTAAATTGTGAAAAATCACTGCCAAAGTGTTTTCTATTTTTATGTTTTAAAATTTGTATTTATTTCTGTGATGGCAAAGCTGAATTTTCAGTAGCATTACTCCAGTCTTCAGTGTCGCGTGATCCTTCAGAAATCATTATTAATAATAATTCCTATTATTATGAGTGTTAAAAATGTTGTTTTTGCTGCTTAATATTTTGTGGAAACCATGAAAGATTTTTTTTTTTTTAGGATTCTTTGATGAATAGAAAGTGCAAAAGCATAGCATCTAGTTGAAATAAAAAACCTTTTATAACATTGAAAATGTTTTTACTATCACTTTTGATCAATTTAATGAATTCTTGCTGAATGAAAAATTTTAAAATTCAAAAATAATATACTCCAAAATATCACTTTCCACAAAAAAGTTAAGCAGCAAAAACATAATAAAAGTTTTGTTTGTTTGTTTGTTTGTTTTTTGAGCATCAAATCATATTAAATAATATTCCACAATTTTTATGTTTTTCAAAATTCTTCCAAAAACATCATAAATGAAAAACTTCTAATTTATACATTTTGACAAATCTAATTTTGAACACATGAAGTGATGCATGCATAGCAAAAGTGTGCTGTTTAACGGAATTGCTAATGAAAAACCTTGTTGATTTTGTTGACATCACAATCAAGACATTCCTCCGTTTGCTCCCTCAAAATGTTGTATCACCCCAGGGCTGGTTCTTGATAAGGTGTTTGTTGGGACAACAGAAATACCAATGGCAGTATCCTGGGCAACAGGAGAACCGTTCCCAATTCACCCTTCACCACCATCTGCTGCTGTTCCTGGGGTGTCTCCACTTTGGGAGGAGGGGATGAGGCTTGGCTGAAAAGGCCATGCGATAGGACCACAGGGATAATGTAATATTATAATAAGGCAGTTAAAGCCCTTTACAGACCAAGACAGCTGGGGGGGGTGTATGTTGAGCAGCACTCATCCACACAGACGGCATGCTCTTGTATCAATCAGTGTCTGGACGTGACAGCGGACTTCAGCTCTGGATCATGTGTAGGCCCTCCCTGAGTGCTCCAAAGTGGTCCACCAGTAGAAATACGCCCCAATTGGAGGTCTTTGTGAGGGCCACTCTGTGGTGGAGGGGGTGACGGTTGTATAGTGACTGGCTTGTGCCAGGCACAGGGCCGCCCTGTCCCTCTTTCTCTCCTCCCCCTACTAGGCCCCTTCACTCCAGCTCATTATGCAGCAAAGCAGATGGAGCAGGTTTTTGTGGCCTAGTCTCTGGGTAGGTTTTAGGTTTAAGGGCTTGGCTTTATTTGTATTCTGCAGGCGCTGGCTGTCTGAAAGAGCACAATGGAGCTCGCCTGCATGCTGACGTATTGTTCTGCAGGGGCTTTTTATTATTTTGGTAGTTGCATGGGTAATGCAAGTTCAGCTGCACTCTGTGGCAAGGTCATTATATGTTTCTGAATATTAAAAATATTAAATGTATAGTTGATTAAAAGAGATAAATTGAGAAACAGTTGCTTATAACTTTTGGTTATATCTTAGAACTGCTGCAATCATGTGCAATATTTTAATGTGTAGTATTAGAGTAGATGACTTCAGATACCTTGCATGCAATGCTCAGTCTAAATCTATTTCAAACTAAGTTTAAGTCTGTTAACTAACTAATTGTGCTAAGTCTTGCAATATTATACATGGTACAGTTTTTATGGCTTCATGTTATTTGAGAGACTTCATAGAATTATTTCTTTTTTACTTTTAAAAAATTGTCACCCCAGATTTTAAAGGTAAAAAGTAAAAATGGAGGAGGAAAAATTAAAGAAATGGGGGAAAATGATCTAAGAGTTATTGGATATTTTCATTAACATTCAAATTTAAAAAAATATAGATATTTTGTTTTTAAAAGTCAATGGACAGCATGTCAATTACCTATAAGGTGCTAAATACTACAATCTCAAATACTGAATTACTTTCTTGTTTGACAGCATAACAATAAGTTTGAGATTGTATGGGGAACTGTGGGAGGGTGACCAGATGGCACTTTCTTAACCAATCAGACACTGTTGTTAGGAAGGTTCTGTCATCTGAGCCAAGCAGAGGAAATCACACTTCACCAATATATGCAGGAGGAAGCACAGTCAGTATTATAGATTCTTTTGAATCAGAACACTAATATATGCTGACGATTCATTTAGGGTCATGTTACTTTTGCCGTTAATCAGACACATTTCAAAAGAAACTATATTCACATTTATAGTCACAGTCAATTTATTGCTCTTGTGGAAAAGTTTAAATTTAAACATATTCTATAACAATGTGCCTGAGGTTAATGAGACTATTGTCTAATATTTTGTATAACAATGAAAGATTGTATGAATAAACAATGCACTTTAAACCCTAACTTGTTTAATGTGTAAAAAAAAGTAAATGTCAAGCTTTAAAGCAATGAAGTATAAACTAGTGTAAAGTTTTCATCCAATGTGCTCAGTAAACAATTTTGAATTGCATAAAACAGTTCTTCTTACTTAATCATTTCAACTGGTTAAAAATATATAATATAAGATTATTTAGCTGTTTAAACAAACAAACAACAACAACAACAACAAAAAAAAAAATTCAACAACAGGAGACAGAGCTAACAACCACTTATATGTCACCAGCAGTCTGAGGTATTAAGTGGTAATATTGAGTTATTAAGCCATGGAATCCTAATTTATTTTATTCTGAAGTTGTTCAAAGAAAATATTTCATCTCATGATCCTGAATATGTCATTAGGGCCTCTTGATTGTTTTAATACTTCTATATTAACAATGTATTTATCATGTTTGCTCAGCCTGGCCTGTAATTTGTTAAATAGCTAAATTTCTTTCTTAATTACATTCCCAATTCTATAGTAAAGATGCTTTGGTGAGTTAATTAAGACTATAAAATTCCATTTTTATATGTGAGATCAGGCTTTTCCCCCATTACCGATTAGATCGATTGAGCCTCATCATTCTGGCAAGTGCATCTGTTGAGTAA
Organism: Cyprinus carpio; assembly: GCF_018340385.1. Lineage (NCBI taxonomy): Eukaryota > Metazoa > Chordata > Actinopteri > Cypriniformes > Cyprinidae > Cyprinus > Cyprinus carpio. The sequence goes on from NC_056592.1 coordinate 10,507,753, forward strand.
ATGTCAAAATTTCTATATAAAAGAGGAACGTATGTTGTTATGTTATTGTTAGTTTCATAAGAAAGGCTAATCAGGTTGATTTAGAGATAAAAGTATAGATTCTAAGTAATCTTAATATTTAGGCCTTTGTGGGAAGACCACACTGTCAGGTTTTAATATAAAAGTCAACTCACATAAAAATTGAGAACACATACAATGTAAAAAGATGAAGAACAAGTAAAGATGCAAGGCCTGTTAAGTCACTGACAATTTCCTGCTGACTCAGTGGTTTTCATGATATGTACAAAAATAAGTTGCTGCACAAACAAGTTTAATTTAAACAATTTTTTATTCATGTTTGTCTCATACACAAGGTCTAAAGTAAAAAAAAAAAAAAAAAAAAAAAAAAAGCATATTTTTTTTCTTTTTTTTTCCATTTCCTTTGTCTATTTAAGAACATATTTAAATATTTTGTCTTCATTTTTTAGTCACATTTTTCTAAAGTTAAACCTTTAGAGATGTTTAAGTTAGTTTTTTTTTATTTATTTATTATGTCATTTTAACATTTCTAAAGTGAAACCTTTAGAGAATAAGACGATTCTGGAAAGTGGAAAGCACATTGCCGACAATAAAGTACGTTATATTGTGCAGCAATTACATTTTTAAAAATGTCCGAGATGTTAAAGTCCATTTTTAGAAACGTTGCTTCGACGCACCGCCGCGTCCTCTGCGTGTCCAACGCATGCGATATTTGCTCTGTGGAACAGAGGCAAAACTCGCTTCTCCTTCCTCTCCAAACCTCATCCGCACAAAGAATGAGGGCCATTGTGTCGCTCTCGTGGCATACCTGACCTCATTCACATAAAGAATGAGAATCATCTTGGCATGGACGGGACGAGGAACGACGTAGAACCGCGAGGGCCACTCGGGCCTGCCTCGCGCTGCCTGGACGGTTTCAGCCTCCTCAGGAGCATCCAGGGATGTGGAAACATCAGCATCCTTGCTTCAAAGGATGAGTCGAGTATTCCTCAAGGCTTACAGCATCTCAACAGAGAAGAGTAAAGCTCCAGATCAACGCTCGGGCAGAGTGATCTCAGGAACCCACTCGTTATAGCTGCGACTTTCTTCACAGAACAGGTGAAGCTTCTCCAGAGCTGGATCCTCCCAGGAGTCCTCAGCTGGGTTCTGTTAAAACAAAGCAGAAGGTTTAAAAAAAAAAAAACAAGTCTTGACACAAATTAACTTGCAATCTTGCACTTAAATGTTAGATATGAACATGTTCTCACCGTTATAAGGACACAATGAGCGTCCTCGAGTTGACCCTTGGTACCAACAAGAGCATTGAGACGTTTCAGGTCGTTTACTCTGACGATGCTGATGTCGTTGTCAAAGCAAAACGCTTGGATCAGAGTAAAATGGATCTGGAGAGCGATGTCGCACTCAAAGTCATCAGTGGCCAACAGGCAGAAAGACACACGATCAGGATCCCTGTGAAAACAAAAGTAGGTTTGAAATGAATTAACCTGCACTGCAGCATAATGACATGGTTAAATAGACAGGAAATGGATTATCGCATGGAAGAAGAAACTTACACGTTCATTATTTTTGCGCATTCATAGACGCCAACAGTGAGGCGACCCTCCGCCTTGGCAGACAGCAGGGCTTCGGACAGAGATTTTCCTTCATTCACCATCTTGGTTTGGATTAAAGTAGGAAGTAGCTGTGTTTGAAGTAGTAGAGGCTCGAGCGGAGCGAAATATGTTGAGTTTCTAGCGGACACGCGACCAGTACTTATAGTGGGATAGTGGCACGCGTTTGCACCCCGCGTTCTGATTGGCTGTTCTGAACAAGAAAGAAAAGGACGTATCCAAGGCTCGTGCCTTTAGACATGCTTGACATCTATAGAACAGTAAGAAAGGATCAAACTCTGATCCTTTCACTTTTGTCCTAATTAAATACACCAACTTATTCTACACAAAAGACGTGGCATAAATTCAACAAACTCAGAAGAAATACGCACATGTTGATGGGTAGCTGTCATGAAAAGTTCACGTTTTGCGAAAATACATAAGCATTTTACTATTGTTTTTAAATAAATATTGTTCATTGACATGTTTTTACTGTTTTATGAACTAGTGAATGCAAAAGGCTGATGGTGGCGAATGCTGACCAGTTTCAGAACGATAAACTTATAAATTTTAACCTAAAATATATTTTGACGTTGACCAAAACAATCCATTAATAGGCCTGCACAGTGAGTGAACCAACATAGGCCTATACATTCCATCATTCCTCAATCTGCGAATAGTTAGGCATATGCATTTTAGTTTTGGCGTGTACTAATTGTTTCTAAAAAGAAAGAAAAAAGAGTTAAGCAAAATAAAAGGGTTTATTTATAATGTATTAATGACAATCGAAATATAGTTCGAGCAAGCCTTTTTATTAAAATTAAAATCTGGATAATGTGGTTATCACTGATGGGGATGAGTTTATCCAACTTCTGAGGTTGATTTTATGTGCTGAAGGTTATTTATTACCTATGCTGATTGTATCACATACGCGTGGCTAATTTGCATACCCAAAGGTGACCGGACTTGCGGCGCGTGGCATCTGGACGTGCTTCTCTTTTGCTATGGAAACACTCCCCATCTGCTGATGGGGGAAGATAAGGATCAGCTGAGCAAATTTCTCCTGTGTTTAGCAACTGAGACTTCTATAAATGCCTGCAGACACAAACACTTTTTATGTTGCCTTTCGATAATAAACGTGATATAAATATTTTTAATTGCATTTCGAATCATGACCTAATCATGTAAGTTTTAGGCCTATATTTGTTTAGTTCATATGCTTATAACTTTAATTAAAATCGTCTTGAACACCTCTGAACAAACTTTTGGCTCACTTTTATTCCTTTGATGAAAGCTAAGTCATATAGAGTAAAATGCAATGGCTTTGTAACAGATGACTGTCCTAATCTGCAGCTGCAGGAGAGACTAAAAGTAAAAGCAATTGTTCGATTAGTCTTCTTTGCGCTCGAGCAGGTTTGCCTTGGAACACCTGTCACTCTCGCGCACTAAGGGGGGCAGGGAAGGGATGCCCGGCCTGCAGATGTGATACTGGAACAATGCATCTATATTCGTTGCAAGTGTCTTTGCTATTTGAAACCAGTTATTTCTCTTTCTTTCCTTGTTTGTACTCTGTGTAAATAAAGCACAAATTTACGCTCCATAGAACTTTCTGTATTATTGTGTCTTTTTACATTTTTAAGCTATAATTTATATCGTTTGCATGCAACTTAACTTGCAAAAAACGTAAACTTGTAAAACAAAATTTTACATAGTTTTTCCTATTGCTGCAGCCTCATAACGAAAACTTCAACCGAATCTAATTACGCTCCAGACAAAAAAAAAAAAAAAAAAAAAAAAAAAAACTTGAACACAATAGTAATATGCGCTGCTGGGCTGCGAGAGGCCAATGGGGGCATCCTAAAGTGAGGCCTCTCCATCTGCTCCTGTTCTGCGGGGTAACAATAGGCCTGCATCAGTCATTGTCAGCCTGTTATCTTTAGCCTCTCAAACAAACAAACCAAAATATTTCCTTCCATATAAGCTTGCATTCATAATGATCTGTGATTCTGTTTCTACATGATTCATAACATAGTGTTGTTTCCCCTAATTTTTATTAAAACCTGTCAACAAAATGACAAAAATAAACGCAGATTTAAACCAAGTCGTTTATGCGCACATCATTAATAGCGTTAAGGCTGCGAATGTTTCTGCACTTGGAGAACATACGAATATAAACTGCTAAATTTTCAGGATGGCCTACATTTGGAAAGCTGCCTATGGTCACGTGGTCCGTGGACGTAGCAGGCCAGATTGGGCAGCGGGGCGTCATGGCACGCGCATCTTATTTGCATTTGTAAAGGCCTTTAATAAAAGAAGTTTCTGAGCTCACAATAGGGCCGTTTCCACAGATGGCCACACTCCACCTGTCTTTTGCGCTGAGGGCGGGGGGATGCGTTCCCCTTATCCACATTTGCTCACTTTCACCATTAAAAAAAAAAAAAAAAAAATATAAAAAATATATATATATATATATATATATATATATATATATATATATATATATATATAAATACTAAGGTTTACGCAAACGCATTCAACAAATAGAAGTGTAATTGGATTCTCTGTAACATACTTCATTATCATTTTACTAAATACATTGCTAAATAACTACTATATATTTAATCAAACAATTATAGCTCAAAAAGAGAATATACACTAATGTGTTGAGAGTGAAGGGAGATATTACTTTTAAACAGTTTGGCCCGGGGTTAGAGAGATAATAAAACATTTTATTACAGCTACTAAAACACACAAAACTTTGCAAAATAATTAAATATGCTTTTGTGAAAGACTAATAGGCTATCAAAAAAAAAAAAAAAAAAAATAGGCCTAAAGTTAAGATACTGCTGTATTAATGCATGTGGTTCTATAATATAAAAATGAAAAAATCAAAATAATTTGATGAAGTATGCAGAAAGTCTTAAAAAGTGTCATTACAGCCCTCATCAATCTGCCACGAGCCAGAGTGTGACAATACCATTAGCATACCAATGCACCATTCATAGGAACCAATCAGAGGACGCTTCTTTCATAGCCACTACGAGCCGGAGAGTATAAAACCTGCGAGCCCACGCCGTTAAAGCACCAATCCTTTCGGACTACATCCAGCTTCAGCTCTGCTATCTGCTCCTTGTGGAATTACTAAACCAGCATCATCATGACTCTCGAGGAAGTTGTCACCCAGAAGCCCAGCGAGAGAGCTCAGTGCACTGGAAAAGCACTGGAAGAAGTTTTGGTTTCTTCCAAAGCGAACGACTGCCTTACCATTGGCGTTTACGAATCTGCCAAAGTTATGAATGTGTGAGTATGCTGTCCATTGTTTCTTCCTTCATGCAACAGCTTTTATCAAGCTTTTCTCGACTGATTTAGCAGTACAAGTTGTGCTTATAATTTGCCTTTCCTTGTATTTCAGTGACCCAGACAGCGTGTCTTTCTGCGTCCTGGCGATGGATGAGGAGTTTGAGTGCGATATCGCTCTCCAAATCCACTTCACTCTCATCCAAGCCTTCTGTTTCGACAACGACATCAGCATCGTCAGTGTGAATGACATGCAACGTCTTTCTGAGATTGTTGGTGACAATGCTGAACAATTTGAGGATGCTCACTGCGTTCTTATCACGGTATGTATGCGCAAAAGAAAATAGTTTACACTCATTAGCCAAAGCAGAAACTATATTTATGCATTTGCAACGTTTTGGATGCCAAGCTAAATTTGCATTTTTTTTTTCATCACAACAGAAACCAGCTGAGGACTCCTGGGAGGATCCAGCTCTGGAGAAGCTTCACCTGTTCTGTGAAGAAAGTCGCAGCTATAACGAGTGGGTTCCTGAGATCACTCTGCCCGAGCGTTGATCTGGAGCTTTACTCTTCTCTGTTGAGATGCTGTAAACCTTGAGGAATACTCGACTCATCCTTTGAAGCAAGGATGCTGATGTTTCCACATCCCTGGATGCTCCTGAGGAGGCTGAACCGTCCAGGCAGCGCGAGGCAGGCCCGAGTGGCCCTCGCGGTTCTACGTCGTTCCTCGTCCCGTCCATGCCAAGATGATCCTCATTTTTTATGTGAATGAGGTCAGGTATGCCACGAGAGCGACACAATGGCCCTCATTCTTTGTGCGGATGAGGTTTGGAGAGGAAGGAGAAGCGAGTTTTGCCTCTGTTCCACAGAGCAAATATCGCATGCGTTGGACACGCAGAGGACGCGGCGGTGCGTCGAAGCAACGTTTTTAAAAATGGACTTTAACATTTCGGACATTTTTAAAAATGTAATTGCCGGCCAATATAACGTACCTTATTGTCGGCAATGTGCTTTCCACTTTCCAGAATTGTCTTATTCTCTAAAGGTTTCACTTTAGAAATATTAATATGACATAAAATAAAAAAAAGTAAATAAAAAATAAAACTAACTTAAAAATCCCTGAAGGTTTCCCTTTAGAAATATTGGATATGTAAGAAAACTATAAAAAATATTTCACACACTTCACAACAAAAATTTCACATTATAAAAAACACAAAACACAAAAAAAAAAAATATTAAAAAAAAACAACAATTTCACCATTTTCACACTTTTCAGCAGATGCAAAACATTTTAATTGCATTCATAACACATTCACACACCATAGCTGGTAGCATATGTCATGGATATATTTAGGCTATATTTCGAGAATGAAAACGAGGCTGTGGGGGATCGACGTTCAGTAGCTGAGTTGTATTGTTGTAGGCTATATCTTGCTCAGCTGACACGGCATTGCAGAATGCATCAATTTCCTAGTGACATAGGTTATGCTCGAGAAAGACGTTTAAAGTAGACTCAGTATCTTAATAACTCACTGCACGCTTATCCCCCAGCCTTGTTTTCATTCCCAAAACGTAAAATGACGTCTTTGGTGAATAATGTCCATTCCTAAAGTTTTCATTCTTAAGTAACTCTGGATTGGGGGCAGCATATAGTGTCAGCTGCCATCTGCAGCCGCTGGTGATCTGCATGTGTATAGCTACAGCATAATAGTAAACGCGCTGTCCCGTTAAATTGGGGGCCCCAGCACAAGGAATTCATTGTTACCTCGGCAGATGTCTGAGCCACAACGCTACTCCATCTGCCAAGTGGCGCAGATGGGAGGTGAAGGCGGTGTGGCGGGGGTGAGTGTTGGGCTGGCACTCTTATGGCTCCCTGTCAGTTGCTGTATTGTTTACAAACCGCCCGTGGCTTCTGCACGGATTGCTGCAGCTCTCAGCACTGAGAGAGGGACTTTAGTGAACGCACAGAAAGCCTCTACACTGAATATGTAGGGCTATTTAGTGAAAGTTTGTACACAAAAAACGGAGGAAAGCAGTAAAATCAGACAAATGTTATACGTTTTTATTTGCAAAAATAAAAAAGCTGGCTGACTGAAACATAAATAGGCTATTACATAAGTTAAGCCACTGACAATTAAGTAAAATTTCTTGTGCAAAAGGGAACTATTTTAAAAGTACTGAATTAGCACATAGTTTCTGCTAATTCGATCTATTAAATTATTTGTGCTACAAGTGATAATCAGTAATGCCACAGTAACTCCCACAGTAATATGCAAGTTTGTAAATGGTTTGTTTGCCCCAAAATTAAAACTTTCCTAATGTTTTCACCCTCATGTTATCCCAAATCTGTACCTTCTTTATTCTGTGAAACATGAAAAGAAGATATTTTTTAAAATGTTGCATTGTTGTTTTGAACATATGCAATGGAAGTCATTGTGGTCAAGTATTGTTTTGGACCCCATTGACTTTCATTGGACAATTGAGAAAAAGACTGAATAAAAGGGTTGAACTATGCCTTTAAGAAACACACACAGTTTTGAGGAGTGTCGTAGGTTCCTGTAGGCACGGAGACTGTCTCTTTTAGGATCTTTGACGACTCCACTGATAATAGGCGCAGACTCGGCTCCATTGTTTTTTTTAACTCTGTGCAGTAGTATGCGGTAAACCCCTGTAACGGGACTGCGGATACGCTTTCCTTGGTTATTGAGAATATGTTCCTGAGTGAATCCCAGTTTCTCCAGGATACCTTTTACTTCTTCCTGGTCTCTGTCTAACTCCCCTGGGCCGGCCTCTATTAGATGGATGGGGTTGAGCTGGTATAATGGAGGAATAGGCCGGAAGAGTTCTACTGGCAGCAGCCACTCGCAGCCCAGCATCTGGTCTAGTGCGCATCGCTCTGAAGGTTCTGGCTTCAAGATCCCCCTGATCAGCCGCTGACATGGAGCTGATACCCAGGTTGGCAGGACGTAGGCACCCTCCAGCACGCTTTGGCGCAACTTGGCCACAGTGTCAGCGCGGAAAGGCAATGTGCCAGTCACCATGAAAAAAAGTAGGACGCCCATTGCCCACACATCCACAGGTGGCCCGAGGTAAGACTCATCTTTGAAGAGTTCTGGAGCTGCATAAGGAGGAGAACCGCAAAAGGTGTCTAGGGCTTGGTTGCGATTGTTGACCCTCGTGCTGAAGCCAAAATCAGCTACTTTTATGCAGGAGTTGGTTGTATAAAGAACATTTTCTGCCTTCAGATCACGATGGATGATGTTGTTCTCATGCTAAAATGAACACAGATATATAAATTCAAGAAACTGTCGTCAGTTAAACATTCTCATCCACTGAGTAAAATGATTTGGGTCAAAAATCTGTTAAAAATCTAGTTTAAAAAACCTTAGAAATCTTTTTTATGTTGGTTTTATATGGTTTTGAAAAACTTTATACCATTAAATATATGCATTGCTCTTTTGTTGATTTTGATTGCTTCCATCGTCCTCATTTGTAAGTCGCTTTAGATAAAAGCGTTTGCTAAATGACTAAATGTAAATGTAAATGTAATAGATCTGGATAAAAAAGAGCATCATGTCACTAACCCATTTAACAATTTTACTGTACTTATTATGACTTGCTATTGGTGTGTTTTCTATAATCTAGACTTTAAAAAGTGATATATTATTGACATAGAAGGCCTAACCATGTATTTAACAGCTGACAGGATTTGGGCGAATACAATCTTGCTTTCTTGGTCAGAGAGTTTTCCTCCGGAGCTGATTCTGGTGTGGAGATCTCCTCCTCCGGCGAACTCCAAAACCAGGTACAACCGACTTGGTGTCTCCAGTACCTCATAGAGCTGCAATAGGTTTGGGTGATACAAGCTCTCCATGTTGGAGATTTCTCTAGACAGCATCCTCTGGGTCTGCAGATCGAGCCTCATCTTATCCATGATCTTAATGGCAACCTTGTCTACAGGAAATGCATGTGGAATAAAATCAGGATGAGGTCATTACACATAAATCCTGTTACTTTCTTAATTCTGACCTACATTTACCATTTCCTAACCTAGATTCAAAAAGGCAAGTGTTTATTCAAAACCAGTTAGATTATGCTAAATCTCTTTTACCTTTGGTGAGGGCATGGATGGCCAGTTTGACCTTCGAAAAGTTTCCACAGCCGATCTGACCGCGGACCTTGTAGAAGCCCACCCTTCTGCCCACCGTCAGTTCCTTTATGATATCTTCGTCATTGCACATTTCCAGCGTTAACTTTTCCAGGGGTGTTAGATGTTTGGAAGGGTCTGCATCCTCTTCCGGCTCTGACCCACATTCTGAGCTGTCCGTCAGAGTGTAAGTTGTGCCGATGCACCTGCGGCGACACCAGGCTTGCCCTTGCAGGCATTTTGCAGCTGCTTAAGGCTGAAAAACAGGAACCAACAGTAACCAAGAGGAACATTAGCTACAGTTCACAATATTTTTATGCATAGCATGTCGATTACTGTGAAAATATTTTAATATATCAAAATATCTTATATAAATATTCTAATATATGCTTGTTCCTGATTGAGGAATAACTCCATAATATGCAATCTTAAAGGGATAGTTCAACCAAAAATGAAAATTCTGTCATCATCATTTTTTTCCCATACTATGGAAGTCAATTGTTACCAGCAGAAGAAAGAAAATCATTGGAACAACCTGGCAGTGAGTAAATGAATCAATTAAAACCATAGTTCTTTAACAATCAGAATGAACATTTTTAGCTGGCATGAACATTTAATTACAGCCCACACTAACATTAATCGTATAAATAAAAAGTTTTATGTAAGATTATTAATTATTTATATTGTTTATTGTAGAAGTTAACAAGCATGTAAATTGCACTCTGTTGACTCTAAATGTATAAATAACATTAGCATGTAAAATAAATGACCTTACCGCTGTGCTCTTGTAGAAGACCAATGCATGGCTGCTTTTCTTTGTTATAGGATTAGAAGTCAAAGAATATGTCCACATGTTCATATTGAGTTTCTAAAGTCATATGATAATATTTAACTTCTTTTACAGATAAAAAAAAAAAACAGTTACATTAGGTTTTTGTTAAGGTAATGTATGACCATCACACAGGCATTCATTTTAACTGTCCTCTTCTGTAACTGCATGAATAAAAATCATTGATGTGGTTTCTCCCGGATAGTCTTCCTGTCTCCAGGGAAGTCTTCAGCTCTCTCTGTCCATGACTCTTTCAAAGTGAGAGAGAACATGCTGGTATCATGTTTCCTAATCTGCCAGCTTTATTTAGAGTTACCTTAATTCTCCCCACTGTCCTAGACGATGCCTGTGATGAACAAAAGCCAAGAACCGCAGCCAAAGGAGGGTGAATAACCAGCAAACATGTGCACCACTGATTCTTTTAAAGCACTCGTGGGAGATATGTCATGTTTAATCTGGTGGGATACACACAATCATAAAGAAGGTCAGAAGACTAGAGACATGATTGTCATTGATCTTAATGAGGCTGATCTCTGACTATACAGCGTAGGATCAGATGTTATGTAACAGCATTACTAATGAGATTACTGCAGGACCACATAAAGGGGTTTGGCTCATATGATTATTACTAGTCCGCTAGCCTCTCAGTGTGAATGATGAGGCTTTACATTCTCATTCTGGAGAGCATGTGTGCTGCTCGTGAGCATGACACTGGATGCTGTTTTCTTCTGAGTATAATATCTGCTTTTATTCTCTTCCGAATAAGTTCAAAATATGTCGTAATGTTTAGTCTTGTTAGCATTAACTAAAACTATCAAATTTTTTTTTATTATTACTTAATATAGATAAAAAAAAAAAAAAAAAAATTAAATAATAAAAAACAAAAAAAATGTAATTATGTAAATTTTAAAGTATTAAAATGACTTAAAACTGAACTAAAGCTGAAATAAAAATTAAAATGACAGAAGCACACATAACAAATTTACTAAAAATTTTAATAAAATGCAAACTGAAAAAAAGCTTCTTTAAAATATGAATAAAAACTCTAATTTACTCAATTATATATTACTAAAATAACTATGTTGTATGCAATAATGTCTGCATGGAATAAATTATTTTAAATATATTTTTTTGTGATTTAAACTGTACTTGTAATTAATTTTAATAGTCAGATTCTCTGAATGAATCAGCATTTTCCTAATATTTGAGGTTGTAAGGCAATTCCTTTGTGTATTGTGAGCATGTGCATGTGTGTGTTCCTGAAGAAGGCACAGAATTACCAGCCATCTCTGTTGATGAGATTACAAGCTTTATCTGGAAAATGGCAGTTGTGTTTACAGGTGTCCCGAACAAATGCAAGAGCACTCAGGCCGTAATCTCCTGGAAGTCCATGTCACCTGCCATATCCTCCCCTTCTGAATGACCTCTCATGTAGCAGTCTTCACAGCTATTTGTTTATAAATGTTCACTTATTATAATGGAAAGACAAAAAACAGGTACACTGAAATTAAGAACAAAACAGAATGTAATTTAAAAACATTTTGAACATATTCTGTGGGAAAGGTGTTTTAAAATAAGTACAACTATCAAACATTTGAATAATGGCCCTCACGTATCAAGAGTCAGATCAAAATAAGTCTTCGTTTTTTCTCCTCTTTAGACGAGAGTCCATCAATCCGTGAAGGCTCTGCTGTTCCAGCTCTCTCACCCTCTGACGCAGAGCCTCAATGTCTTTGTTTTTCTCCTCCTGAATGAACTGGAGTTTATGGAGACACAAACAGAACCATTCAATATATTTACATTTAGTCATTTTATCCAAAGCGACTCACAAATGAGGACAATAGAAGCAATCATAACTAACAAAAGAGCAACAATATGTAAGTGCAAATGTAAATATACAGGGAAAAATAAAGGTGTGATCAGAAACCTTGCTTTCCTCAATGGCATGAGGTGTTTTGATGATGCATGCAGTACAACTCACTCTTTTAAAGATATTCTGTGGATGAGGAGCATAAGATTGTGTCTGCGGGTGACTCTTTGTGGACATGCTCTGGGCCCTTGCAAGCTTAGCACCGAATTGCAAAAGAATAATTTTTAACCTTCAACAAATGAAGAAACCAATAGTGTATGAAAACTTGTTAAAGTTTCATTCATACACAAAAAAAACTAGGTTTTCAAATTAAATTCTACCTCCATTTGAATGTTAATGATTTGGCCTCTGCATTTCTTTCTCCTTCTCTCTCATCTGCCTTCTCATCTCCTCCAAATGGCTGTCTCATTGGTTTTATTTATGTTGATAAGGACAGTAGATGTTGTGATTTTCCCATCACATTTCCTTTGGGTTTCTTTATAACAGTCTTCCATCTCCATCTGGTGTTGATCCTGTAGGCCTTTCATCTCAGCTGCCATTCTCTGAAGCTGAGTATTGCTTTCCTACAACCACACGGGGGCAGAACCAGCACAGACATTTAAAACTTCTTACGTGTTATGCTTATGCCAGCAGTAGTATATCTGAATACATGCCAATCTTACCTCTAATTCTGCTTCATTTTCTTTCTTCATCTGAAGAGCTGCATTTTTCAGTCTTTAATTTTCAACTACATAGAGTTGTGATTATTTATTAACATTTTTTTTATTTGGATAGGGTCCTAAATTATATTAAGCAAAGAGTAAGGGTTAAAGGAGTAGTTCACTTCCAGAATGAAAATTCTGTCTTCATTTACTCAGCCCCCACGTATTCCAAACCTGTGTTTCTTTCTTCTGTTGAACACAAAAGAAGTTAGTTTGAAAAATGCTAGAAGGCCTATCCGAACAGTTGATGGGGTCAATGGTGCCAATCAACTGTTCGGATACTATCATTTTTCAAAATATCTTCTTTTGTGTTAAACAGAAGAAAGAAACTAGTACAGGTTTCTTTTTTAACCTCATAATTGTCTAATTTTCAGTTAACTCTTTCTCTTTGTTCTGAAGTCTGCTAGTCTCGTCCAGCTGTATTTCAAGAGTATTATTTTCCCCTTTCATCTCCGTAATTTTCTTAATCATACAAAACAGTAATTTTTGACAGTACATTAGTACACTCATACAGATTTTATAATGACACGTTCTTCACAAGGCCTATTTTAATATCTTAAATATACATTTAGGCCTTAAATGCTCCAGTTGGAGGAAATCTTTGACAAGTGTAGTCAAGTCGACGACAGTGAGCTTTTTCATCTTGAGTCTAAGTTGGGCAACAATGAATAAATAACACTTCCTCGCTTTTAAGATAAATGTACTGTAAGTAAAATACATATAAACTACGGATATTCACGGTATGTTTGTTTCCAGGCGTTGCAAGATCAACACCTGGAAAGGAGCATGTGGGAAAATCCTTTCTTCAAAATATCAAGCACGTGACCCCTGGAAGTAGCACAGGTGACAGAGTGCAAAAGCAATATTTCTAAGTTCATTGCTGCCATTTATTTATAGACCACGTATGTACTATACACATTATAGTCATATTATAGCTTTAAAAACGTGCACTGATAAGCAATACTGAACCAAGGCTAAAACATAGCAATGAGTATTCAAACCCAGCTGAAAACAACAACCACAAAAAAGCCATTTGTGTGTGTGTGTGTGTGTGTGTGTGTTTGTTTCAGCTAAGAATGCTTGTTACGTGAAAAGAAAAAAAAAGACCATATTTCACAAAAACCTGTCAAAAAAACCATTCAATAAAATTACACAAAAAAAAAGAACCAAGGACAATAACAATTAACAATAAACATAAACCCCTTTTGATTTAAATGTGCACTATTTTTAACACTGATGTTGAAATATAGTATAATCTAAAGTAGGCACTTTACAGTTTGCACAGACATAGCTGGTAGTTAGTTCAGTGAAAACAAATAATACAAGTGCATAAAATATGGAGCGGTAATAGAGCATTATAGCTGTTACACAACATGTGAGGGCATAAAATATCAGTTATCGTTTTATGACAGTAAACAATCAGCTAATATTCTTCTGCTCCATATCTGCTCACACTAACTCTTGAAGCTGTTAACCATCCAAATTAGGAGAATAAAGAAAAGATTCTAGGCCTAATACAGCCAGTTATTAGCTTGCCAATAGATTTGTTAGTTTCATGACATCCATTCCACTAGAGAATGCTTGACGCATCTTGTTTGGTGTTGGCTAACCATGTCAGATATCTCACAGAGCAAACATACTCCACTTTTAGTCAAGGTATAATGTTGTCGAAGTAGGTCAGGAGTCAAGTACCCTTCAGGAGTCTTTACCGCTGCCTTCTATGGGGCAGTTGGTGTATTAGGTTTCAGGAGGAGACTGTTTTTCCAGTCCACGCCATCTATAATGGTGTACTCTGGACTGGTAGGCATTGCAAGGATGGGAAATGCAGTGGACTGTGGCGACGTAACCGTTTCAGTGCTCAGGATTTGAAGGTCCCTGAATGCACCGTGTTGTTCTTGACTCTGTGATTGGTCTGCCGGTGGGTTTGTTTTATTGTGGTGGGTGCTGATTGTGCTGGCAACAAACTCAGAGGTGTAGCCTCTTTCGTCAGGAATTACTACCAACTGTTGGATTTCTTTCCTCTTATTGTGGTCTTTATCCTTCAGAGCCATTGTTTCTTGCTCTTCAGGAGAAAGCACAACTTGACCACACTGAGTGACATCACTCACTTGTGAGTAAAGGCTGTTTGACCAGGTAGTGTCATGTGGACAGACAGCTGCAGGTTGCTCTGGCCCAGATTGTGCACGTGTCAATGGGTGGAAACCATCGTGGTTGCTGGCTGAAGGGTGATGTAGATCCGTTTGATCATGATCTGACAGGTCTGGATCACAGCAGCTAGCCCGACCCGAGTCATCATCCCTGAAACTACTGGACATTTGAGGTGAATCAGAGACTTGGAGCTCCTCCTGGCTCTCATGTGGTTCGTCGATGTCCACCTCTATGAACTCTACCCATGGATCGTTGCTGTACAGTTCTGGCCGCAAGCCCGACTGGGTGCCTAAGATTGACGTGAATTCACTCAGCTGACCTTTCTGTGAAGAAACAAACCAAATAGAACAGCTTTAATTTGCAGAACAAACCCTCAAAGTCCTACAAAAATGGATGTGAAGTCAAATACCTGTAAAAGCATAGGATCAATTCCTTTGATTTTTGGTCCAGGGACTGGCGGCAGGAAAATCACCATTAACCTATAACAAGCCACAGTGAAGTTGATAACTATGCGATTAGAAGTTTTGAAACAACAAATATATATAGAGATATTTTTTTCATGACTTTCAGGTCATGAATTTAGTACAGTACAGTAAAGTGGAATTAATTGGTAATATCTTGTGGAATTTATTTGCAGTGCAATAAAAAAATAATAAATGCAGTAGAACATTAAAGGTACAGCAGGAAAGGGAAAGGGAAAGGCCGAGGAAACTAATGAGAGGTTATGTAGAAATATCACAGGAAATTATTGTAATCATACATAATGCTAACAGATTTCCTTTACACGGTTATATAACAGCAGGTACTTACTTTTGTTGACGTGAAACTACAACCAGCATCAAAATAATCACGATACCAACAGCAGCGAAGACCAACACAGCTGTAACAGGAATTCTTGATTCTGAAAGACATTCAAACCATCAATCAATTGAAAAAGAAAAAAAATTAAATAACTTCCTTCCAAATTCAGGATTAAATCAGACCTATGTTAGGAATAAGTATCAAGATAGAGTCACTGAAGACACCAAAGTTGTAGCCTCTCATTTTTGACCTGACTCTGACTTCATATTCAATGTTGCTGCGCAGACCATAGATGTGCGCCTGTGTGTCTTTGCCATTATCCAGCTGTAGAGAGACAAACAAGAATAAGACACTTCATAACACTCCAACCTTGAAGATAATGAGCTCCAAACGCGTCTTATTATGGCTGCAAAATCCAGGTCACAGTCTTCAACATGGTGAATCAAATGTAATGACTTGTGAGTGTTCTTAGAAATCACTTTCAATAAAGCTTCGGAGGAACTCCTCAAGACAAACACTTGACTTTAAGTCTGTTTCTCATTAGGAGCTTATTAGAAATCTGGTGGTGCTGATTGCACAACGCTGTGTGAGACTCACTGAGTTCCACTGATCTGAACCCTTTTCTCTGTACTGTGTCTCGTATACCAGCAAGATCCATCCTGTTTTCATATTCTCTGCAGCAGATGGGGGTGGATCCCAGCTCACAACCACATCATAGATTAAGCCAGTTGAGCCCATGCTCAAAAGAGTCCAGTTCAGTCCCACAGGCGGGTCTGGAAACACTGAGAAAATAATGAAACTCAATGAATACATGCTTGCAAATATTTTGCGCATTAACACATTAGAAATGGTGATTAAGTTATTTGCAAGGATGGTGGGAATGCTTAGCGTTTTAGAGAGCATCATTCCATTCAGGAAAAAAAAAAAAAAAAGTATATTCTGAAATATTTAAAAATATATGTGAAAATATACTGAAAGCCATTTTGCCACATGGGAATGTGTACTTGAAGGCATGCCAAGAAAGAAGAAAACAAAAAGTCAACATCTGTGTTTACGACATGGCTTACCAATGTCCTCCACGTTGAAGGACATTTCATCATAAACAACATCAAGAGAGCGTGAACGCAGCTGGACCACGTAAGAGAACCATATAATGGTATTACTGGAATCAAAGTAGCATTCATTTTTTCTTATGGAACTGTAACTTGGACATTCCATCCATTTCTTAGAATCCCTGCAGACATGGGAAATTGGTGATCATTAAGTAGAAGAACAGTCATTTATCTAGCAACCTAACTGCTTCACTGATTGTAAATTTTTTGTTCATTCTCTTTACTTGCAGGTGCATAAGAATTGTGTTAACAAATAATAATGAATATCGTGCATTTTTTTATTGTATCAATAGTGCATTTCATTCTATGATGTTATGTGTTACTAATTACTTTTCTAACATGTAGAAAAGACTCAGATCCTCGAGTTCTGTGTGGTTCTGGAGGGATCCAGTCTCCCACTGACAACGGAAAGTCATCAGCTCTCGAGAAAAGCAGCCAGTCAGATGAGGCAGTGTTGAAGTCTGACCTGCAAAAAAGATGAAGGAAATATTGCTGTTGTTGAACATACTTGCTTTAAGGCATGCTTCCAAGAAGTCTGAAGGACCAGAATAAAATAACAGGAAGGTCAAGTTTTTAATTAGACTTTATTATAATGTGTCACTACATCTGCTGCATTTGCAGCAATGAAATATTTCAAAAGACATATGAATGTGACATCAGTAATGCAATTCTATATTCTACAGCTTCATATTTTTTTTACTTTATTTATTTATTATACTTTATTTAAGCACAGCTGACAATGATCAAATGTTTTACAACTAGAATAATATTCTGAAGGCACAAATTCAGTGAATGTCCTTCAGTATAAAGCAGCTTTGGACTAACAGGATGTAACATAAATCCCAGTAGGGCTACAACTGTCAGCTGTGTTTTCCTGGAAATGTGTGTTGGCATGTTTCGCATGTAAAAGCATTTGAGTGGCAGTGCGCCGTTACTGACTGCAATATCTTTGGAAGGATCTTCCCTAGCTGCTCAGCTAACAGCATTTAGACAGCAACACTGATAAAACTTTAATTGACGATTAGAACTAACAGCTAAATTTAAACATAGTTCCCAAAGGTACGATTCATCTTAAATTCGAGTATAACAGAAGAACTATTGAGGTTTTATTTATAGACCACAGCACAATCTATATGGTCTGCTTATTTACACTGCCAGTGTTTTACAGGTGATTACATCATCTCATATTGTGTAGTTCTTTTTTTTTCTTCGTTTTTTTCAGGAAATACAGATGAAAGGTCATTAAGAGCCATCATACTAGCTTGGTTTGTGTCTGTTTGGGGTTAGTGATGTATCAGTATTAGTATTTAGTTACAGAGCTAAATTACCTGCTTGATTTGCAAATATGTAATCTCTTGTTTATGAGTTTGATCAGGAAACTAACAATAATCTGGCTGATAAAGGATTTTTTTTTACATATTTAAAACTACATAATTACTTGGCTTTTTTTTGTGCAATAAATCGGCCAGTATATATATATATATATATATATATAATATTATATATATATATATATATATATATATATATATATATAATTTATATATTACCAAACAAACAAACTAATATATAACACACACATACATAAAAAAAAATAGAATCAAACCAACCATCCAGCACATAGACCTGCAGAATAATAGTGTGAAGCTAACCATCCATTTCATATAGCAACATGCACTTCCTCCCACTTACTGCAGCCCACTTCTATAAAATGGAGCAGAAAACATGTCTGATGGAACTCATAATGGACAGAGACGATCAAAAGACAGCACTTCAAAATGAAAGTATTTAAAAATGGTCTGGTGAAGGACAGGAGTGCAGCGGTAAAAGCTGAAATATAAGTGTGCAGAGTAAGTAATTAACTCCAGTCATGGAAAAATCTTGGTTCTAGCTCAAATTTCAGCCTTCTAATATTTTATATGTGGGCTTAACTAAAGACACAATTTCTCTGTAGCCTTCGTTTGGAGTTCTGTTATTAAAAATCTGTTTTACTTAATAGATTTATTTTATGTAAAAGCCAAACAATATGCATTATACAGCGGCCCTTAAGACTCTCTGAGTATTTGAAGAAAGCAAGGAGCTGCCACAATGGCTCCCCAGAGAGGGTGGGTTCCTAAAGAAAGCATCCTGTTTTCTTGTTGTTTGACTAAACTATTGTACAACAGGCTCTTAAAGGAGTATGTAGGGAAAAAAGTCACCGAAAGTGGCTAAGTGTGGCAATTATATGGCAGACATACCATTGGAAGACTTCTGACAGACATTTCTAACCTCTCAAGCCAGACAAATCATGTTAGTGCAAAACATTAAAACTGCCACACGAAACTGTAGATATAAAAACTGCAAACCTTGTATTGTAGGGGGCACACTTTGTGTTGCCACAGCACAGGTCAACAAGATACAGATGAGAAGGGCAGTCTCCATGATTTAGTTCCTGTGAAAACCAAAATAAGGTCCATTATGAAGTCAGTTAACAAACAAAATTGCTAAAAATGGAAGCAACCACCAGCTAATGGTTCTAAACTGTCATGGTCTTTACTCTAATTCATTTCAAGCACTGTTAGGCCATTCCCTTTCTATTTGAATAACCAAGTCAAATTATTCATTTGTTTAATTGTGGAAATGAATCAGTAAATGATACTAAAAGGTTTATGAAATCATAGTAAACACTGTCCTCTGACATCCATTTTAAGCCAAAGGCTCTAGCCAGCGATTGTGAAATATATCCTCACTGCAGCATGGCTTTGCTCCAATCTGCTTCTGGAAAACGTCTTCTCAGAAATCCATCTATTGACTCTGCACTTCAACTGCATGCAGATCACAACCCTTCTCTATTAGATTTAAATGGCCTTCACACCCAGTGCAGCAGTACAGCGATAACAAACTCAAACTGAGGGTGAAGGGCTTGGTCCTTGATAAAATGGGCACAGCCTGTTCTACAATGTCAAAATGCTTCATTAGAAAGTAGGTACAGTAATAGGAGTGCTGTGTGTTTGATATGAAGATTCCTGAAAGGAGTCTGTAAAAGTCTCTGAACCTTTATTATTTAACATGACAGTTCAACTACACACTATACCACAATACATCAAGGGACTATCTATCAATCAATCAACCAACCGTCTTTATAGTATTTCAGTACTGCATGTCAAATAAATGTAGTGGCACTAAGCATTCTGTCCACTGGGGCTTCTCTCCAATTGTAGCCCTGCTTGTGTTCATGGCGTTCCAGTTCAGAGTTTGTGAGTGGAGAGTGTTAACATATTGTATTTTTACACACAAATAACGTCAAGTTGTCTACTTTTGCCTCCAGCGAGAAACAGGTTTTTAAAGTAAAAAAAAAATGTTTTTTCAGGATCTCTGTTTTTTCAGGATCTCTGTTAGTGTTCTATATGGGGGTCTCAAATATAATTGGGTGGATGAAACCTAATTCAACGTACACACAAAAAAAAAATCATGGAAAAAAAAAAAAATATATTCTGGAAAATAAATTATATATTCATAAAATACATTTCACAAATGTTCGGAGCTGAAGCTAGTCCATAAAACGAAGTGCTCAAAACTGTGGTCCATTCTTCGTATGTTGAATAGAAGATCCAAAACAAAACGAACAAAACAAAACTCCATTCCACTCATCTTAATTACACAAGAGACAATGTCATTCCTTCGTTTTGACGTGGCAGACTCAAAACGAAGTGCTGTCACAAAAATCTGTGGTCCGTTCTTGCGTACGGCGAGCTGAGCGGGGATTACGCAGTAAGTAGCTGTATTTTATTGTTGCTTATTTTACATGATCCAGGGTTGTTAGGTTTTTTCAAATGGTCAGCTCGCAGCTGATTGGCATAAAGAGTACGACAGACCCACGTGGAGTTGCTGTCATACCAACATATCTGTTAGCTCAACACCGTACATGCTCAGGAGCAGGCTTATTTCACATAAATGTATTTTTATGAATTAGAATTGTAATCAAAAAAAAAATAAAAAAAATAAAAAACAAATAAAAAAAATACAAATATAAAACAAAAAACAAAAAAAAAAAAAACAAAAAAAAAAATATTACTTACTATTTATTATAAAAAATCAAAAAAATCCAAAATTACTAATTGAAGACATTTACAATTTTAGAATAATAAATATGCAGTCATACACACATTACGTACAGTTTGTCTAAGTGAATAATATTGAAAGTCATACAAGTATGCAGTCATTACACACATTTTTTTTTTTTTTTACGTTACAGTTTGTCTATAATAACAGAGGCCATGCATTAGGATTTTTTATGATGCACAATTAATCTAAACACAGTAAGATATGCATGCAAAGGGTGGCTTCGATGCATTGCAGGAGATGCAGGCCACTTCTCAAATCTCAAAATACTTTTATGATGCACAATTAATTTAAACACAGTCAGCTGTGTGTTAAAATAGATCTTGTGGATTAAGAAACATTAATTAATTCTGTCATATATAACAAACCCACTTCCAAATTAAATTAATTGGTAATTACAATACTTTTGACATTGAAAAATGCAAAATCTGTACAAATGGTGAAAAAGACTTAGGAATCATTTTAAAAACATTTACACTTTTTTTATCTATTAGAACTTTTATGCTCACTGTTTCCTTGATCTTAAAGGTGCTGTATGCAAGTTTTTGACTCTACTAAAGCATAAAAATACCATAATATGTTGGCAGATATTTAAGAAACATGCTAAGTTAACATATTTGTTTATCTGAAAAACAATGCTACAGTTAGTTATTCTCCTTTGAAAATGTGCGTTCCGGGCCGGAATGTCGGTCTCTGTTTTGGTTTGTGAAACCCACCCACTGCCAGTTTACCCAGGTGTATTTCGTCACCCCAGGTTGACAGCTGGCGGGAAACACAACGTATTTTATTTCAGTCATGGAATCTGGCTAATAAAAAGGGTCGGAGCATCAATCTGGCAACCTGACTGTGCATCAAGTCTGAGGAGGAGGGGCCGGAAAAAAACCACTCTCCAATATTTTGAATTTGGACTGCAATAGTTCAACCTAGTTCAACCACTCAGTGTCAATCCTACGTACAGCACCTTTAATTATATGACATTATGTTGCTGTCTTGCCACCAGCCAATCACTGTATTGCTGATCATGGTTTTGAGTATCGATATATCTGCCCTTCCCAATGAACATGTCGACACGGAGCAATCTCCGTAATCCAGATATTTGAATCAAATCCACTAACTTGTTTGAAGAACCAAATTAGCCAGAGATCAGTTATCAGGATTAAAAGATCTGGCATCTGTCGAATTATCTCAGCTGTATTAAGCAAGGTACGAAGAACAAACCCCTGGCCAATTCAAAGGGTCCTTTGGTATGAAAGATTTCGAAGGGTACAACAGATGTTGGACACCTTGCTCCCATGATTCTTTGTGTAGGTTCAATTGTGTGACGATGGATGGTGCCTCCTTAACTGGCAAGATGATGCAGAATTGTATTCCAAGGAAGGGTTTTTCTTTTTTTTTTTTGGTCCCCTACACACTTTGAATCTCTAACCCTTTGAAGAGATTATGGCATAGAGATGAGCCCTTCAAAATGGAGCAATAAAAATCTCTGTCGCTCCGCTCCACTCATACACGGATTTTAGTTTGCTTGGTGACTCTGGAAGCTTGTGAAAGGTTGGCTTCTTTCGATGTAATTTTCACGGAGAAGAAATAAACTAAAATGCCTAAATATGTCTAAAATAAACGATTTTAAAAAATATATATATATATAAACAGTATAAAAGCAATATCACACACACCATCATGCGAATATGCAATATTTAACTTAAAATACTGAATATAGCCTAATCATTCACATCTGGCCGCAAACACTATGTGAAAACTATTCAGCTGTGATGTTACGTTAGCCTAAAACGAATCCTTATTGGTTGTAATGCAAGCATAAACAAAACGTAAAAACAAATAAATATTCCAAACGGTGATACATGCATTAAAAATGACGTCTACATGATAAATCTTTATTATATGCTTTTTTGATTTGCCATTAAATTTTATTTCATAATATTAATCTTCCACAACATCTTAAATTCGGAAAGATACAGAATAAATCCCACGTTCTTACTGCACTGAACTCACCTTTTCCAAGAGTGCGATTCAGATTAGTAACGTAGATCCGTAACTTCTATGAAAGTATTCCTCAGGGAAGCTCGACTTCTTCGTATGATAGTAGCACGTTTAGTTCATATCTTCTATTAACGTTTTAGAACAAGCATCATAAATTAGACCTCTTTTCTCTTCTAACCCTTTGCCTAAAACGTGTCCTGTGTTTCTGACAGGACCTCAGACCTCTGCAAATGTGGCTCCAGCATCCGTAGCCTAATAGTTTTTCTTTTTTTCTAGGGCACATTCGAAGAAAGGCGCCACTTTTCCTTGAAGCACCCTGTGAAGGGAGCGTATAAGTAAACCTTATACATAAGTAACCCGTATACAGCAATGCACTCTTAATCGGTTTACTGCATGTAGAGTTTCGCATGCGAAAAAATAAATGTACACGGGACTCCGCCCTGACAAGCGTCACAGTGTTTTCCAACAACCAGTCTTTAGGAAAAATGGTATACACGTTATTTATTTCTCTACGCCAGCGTTTGTGTTCATCTTTATAATCGAGCGCTGTTAGAAGAATATAGCGGAATATATCAATCGAGCCTTGCGATGAGAGCTGAGATTATTTCCTCTCCCCCTAAAGCTGCAAATATTAACACAAATTTTCAGAATCTGAGCTTAGTTGGGTTTTCACAAAGCCATCGAATTCTTGCTTATTCCTGTTTGCTGTTGGCAGGTTTTGTGGTGTTTTGCACTCCATATACAGGCGCTTACATATATGATAAACAATGCAGAGCTGAATGGGTACACGTGACTGGAGTGGGGCACGTGTTTAAGGGGTCTTGCAGTCCAAAACAGTCGAGATTCAACAAACAAACGTGTAGTAGAAAAGTTTGTGGGGCAAAGTGGAGAATTCAAAAGTTTGTCTTTCTTTTAGATTCTTGCAGTTTATTTTATGTTGGTTGTTACATTTTACTAAGGTGAAAAGTCATTTTAACTGCAAAAACACTAATGAACATATTGTAAATGCCAATGAAAATAAAATAAAAAAAATTGGGTTTGATTACCAGCATTCTTCAAAGTAACTTCTTTTAAGTTCTGCAGAGAAACAAAAATAAGAGGTTTGGTAAAACGTAAAAGACAGGATTCTGGTTAACTATACAATGAAGTAAATTAATAAACACTTTTCACCAGTCATTGCTATACAGAAAAATAACAGTGAACCCTGCAATAAAATGCTTGAAAAAGACACATTCAGTAGATCCAAAGTAGTAGATCTGTTGATCAGGCCTCTTCAGTTAATATTCCCTGCAGTTACTGCAAAAAATAACACGGTGAAATGGTCAATGCAAACATTTTACTTGAATGTACTTTCTCATTGTCTCTAATGCTCCTTGCTAGTTCAGTCAGAAGTATAATAAAGATGATGTCTTGGACTCCAAACACTGCTCAGTGTTCACAAGTTTCTGAGTAACGTCTGCCATGCCTTCAGCTTCTATTGGTTACTACAAAACATAGAAATATTAAAAGAAATGTGTAGCATGTTAAGAGAAATAATCAGTTACTCCTGTGTGTCTTTACATCCTGAGTGAAGTACTGAGTAAAGTGATGAACTGTGATGCTGTGTTTGTGTTGTAGTCACGTGTGTTTGGGCAGAGATGAGCATCTGTATAGTCTGCTTATATTTAAAATCTGTAAAAGCAGGACAGAGATATTGCAGATGATCTCAGACAAACTGATGCATATATGTCTACAGTACATTCTCATCATAAAAATAGCTGAAACTAGCTAATGCATTTAATTACGTTTTCTTATTGCAACTGCATTTACAAAAATAAGAATGTGGAAGGTAAAAATACAAACAAACCTTTCTCTTTGTATATGCTGGACCACTGTGATTATCATCCTCATCTTCCTCGCCTGTTGGTGGGTTGGGTTGCTCGTCGTTTTCTGGAGTAGTAAAAACTCTAGAGTAGACCCACACAACAATTCGATCAAAAATTAAAAATATATCGTTTATTTTATTTAATTTTTTATAGGTTTCGCACAAAGCCGCATTCGCTGCAGTCTCACATGTGAGGTGAGGGTTTGCAAGTTCATTTATGAGCTTATAAGCGCCTGCGCTAGTAAAATACTAAAAAGAAATGCTCAACGATGCTAACCAGAAGTGTTTTTATCGAAATTAGTTCATACATCCATATCTCTTGGTAAATAATAATCCATTGTTTTGTTTGCATCCAAACTGCCCAAACATGGCGGACAGTACTCACCAGCACAGGTACGAGACTCCACCTACGCTGCACGAGTGAAGTCGTTTCTAGGTGCTGATCAACCATCTTGCAACCACCCAATAAAGCATTACAATAATCTAACCTTGAGGTCATGAACGCGTGAATTAACATGAGTAACATTAACATGAGTTTCTGCATTTGACATTGAGAACATAGGTTGTAATTTAGATATATTTTAAAGATGGAAAATGCAGATTTACAAATGCTAGAAACATGACTTTCAAAGGAAAGGTTGATATCAAATAGCACACTTAGATTCCTAACTGACGACAAAGAACTGACAGCACAGCCATCAAGTGTTAGACAGTTTTCTAGATTTTTACATGCAGAGGATTTGGGTTGATAATTAACACTTCTGCTTTTTTTTTTTAGAATTTAGCAGTAGGAAATTACTAGTCATCCCGTTTTGTATATAAGTTATGCATTCTGTTAATTTTGTAAATTGGTATATTTATGTAACATTATGAAGCTCTAAACACTCTCATGCAGTGTATGTTTCATTCATATTGGAAGCCAGATGGCGTCTCATGCAGAAAAGTCCAAAACGGAAACAAAATCCCTAATATGGACAAAGGCATCCAGCTATCGCAATATCTAAAAAAAAAAAAAACCATAAAAGTATCTAATCAAAAAAAAAAGTACAACATTTAAATCATCAAAAAATAATAGTTTTTAGCAAATCATCTCCAGGTAAAAAAAAAAAAAAATATAAAAAATACACAGCTATATTCACATAAAACAAAAAACAACACAAAAAATAAAAAATATATTCTACCACATTATTCTATGAAAAAAATGGAAAAAAGGGTTTGTAGTGTATAAACCAATCATGAACCATACAAATGAAAATTAATTGTCAAACACCAAAATTGAATTCTAATCCAATAAAAAATAAAAAATAAAAAAAAAAAAAAAAAAAAACATATATATAATATTTTGAATAAATATATATGACATTTCTGTTCCCCTCACTTCTGAAATTGTGGCTACACCCCTGTCTGCACCCGAGTTTTACCAAAACGTACTACAACCCATTCTCCATGTCTGTTGTTGAATGTTTGGTTTCCTAGAGACATTCAAGCTTACTATTAATTAAAAGATCCCAATTTTCATTTCCAGAATCAAAATTGTATACATTTAGAGTAAAGTCTCATGATCCACTTTTAAACTCTCATAAATCTCAGGATGACAGACACACACATATCTTATATTAACTCAACCATGTGTCTGTGGTGTCCAGTGTCAGAATGTAAATGTTCCACTCCAAATATTATTGTGGTAGTCTGGAAATTTCTCAACAGCTGTCAGACTTAATGGAAACAGTGGTTTATGATTTTGTAGCATTTAGTTTCTATTGATGTGTGGAAGCCAGCTGACGTGGATGACTTGATCTATGATGACACAGTACAAAAGTTCTCTTCAAACTGTCCCTAAACCCCCGAAAACCCGCCCTTTGCCCTATTTTAAAACTGAGCAGGATTGATCCAGGTTCTGTAATAGACAGTGATTACTTTACAGTAAAAAGTTTAAGTTGTTCTGAAAATGTCATTTCAGAGATTATTATCTAGGTCAGAGACTCTTCTCAGAGGCAGACTAATATCATTAACACCTCAGGGATGTATTTATCATCATAGTAAGGTAAGTAACAGTTAAATTTAGGGTCCTTTAAGTACAAAAAAAAAAAAAAGTTAATATAATTGCATTAATTTATGTTTCAGAGAGTTCATTTGAATTCATTGATGTTTATTTCTTCATGTGTGTTTACTGTAATGTTTGATGGGACTAAAATTAATATATGCCAATCCTTGAATAGTCTTTGTTTCTAAAGAGCTTTTATTCCCTAATCAGTTTGGAGATGATGCAAATCATTCAAACAATTATTTTGTAAAGTTATATATTTTGCATATACAAAGGAACAGATTTAATAAAAGTGTAAAATAAAAATGTAAAATAGACTTTAAAATAAATGAATACCCACTGTATTGATTCATTGTTTGAACAGCAATGATGTTTGCACAGATTATCAGTGTGTCCACATGTCCACATTGCGCTGTCAGGTTGTTTGTGACGCATGAAGCTTGGCATACTGCATGTTTCATTTTGCATGATTAAAATCACAGTTTGTGTTGATTTTTCAGCGATTTATTAACACAGCTCTTTTTATAAGCACTAATAAGACATTAAAATAAACATGTGTTTACCAATACGTTGTTGTTTGCTTTGAACTTGTCTTCTAAGAGCTAAAGTTTTGCCTGAAGCAAACAGCTATATATACATCACTGTGAGCATCAACAGTTTTTTATATTCTGTTTTTTATAGTGCCTAGGGTTTTTTTTTTTAAATAGAATTCCATTGTAAAGATACTTTCATTAAAGAAGAGAAAAACCCAGTTAACAAAAAAAAAAGTTAGAAGAATGTTTTGCTAACATTCCCATTAAGTTTTGAAAATGTTCTAAACCTTTTAAATTCTTTAAAATTATTATTATTTATTTTTATTTTTATTTTTATTTTTATTTATTGGTTATGCAAACATTAAGGGAATTGTCCATTTTATAATTTTGCTAATATTATCAAAACCTTGATTTGAATGTACTCTGAATGTCCTGAAACAATTAGTATAATTAAAAAAAAAAATATTTAGATGAAGGTACAACTACTACTTGACTTGTCTTATTTGATTAAATATAAATGTATATGTAGAGAATGAATTTTTTGAGAACATAATTAACTACCAGATAACTCTGAAACATGCATTTTCACTTTAATTGTGCCTAAAAATGTGTCATGCTCTCCCTGTCATATTAGGAATTCAACTGCTCTCATTTCTCAACCTCCCAGTCATGGAGTGCATGTTTTTATTCGGACCCCACAGAGGCCGTCAGAGACATTCCTAATGGCTCCATGCTTCTTGTCGGAGGTATAAGGAAGAACTTAATGCTTAAGCCATATTAAAACATGTGCCCACTGAAATGTGGCCTCTATACATGTTGTTCTGCACAGCTAGGATGCAGTCCTATCTGATAAGTTGTTCATACAGCTAAGTGTTATTTCCTCCCCTGATATCCTTTCCTGTAGATAGAACATAATGTGTGCCCAAGCAGTATCCCCGTGTGTGCTTAATTTCCCTCCTTTCTGTCCCAGGCTTTGGTTTGTGTGGGATCCCGGAGAATTTAATCAGCGGCCTGATAAAAACAGGAGTAAAAGACATCACAGCCGTGAGCAACAATGCTGGGTGAGAGAGATCTCTAATTAACGTTATCAGTAAAGTCAGTGAAGGGACACAGCGTTTTCAGAGAATTCCCTAATGTGGATGAACTCACTGGGATATATATACAACGGGTTCCTGTCATGTACCCTTAAACACACACAAAGATTGGGAAATAATCTGATTGGGTCAAGGGGCAGGAAAGAGGGGAAAAGGGAAAGAGGCCCATAAGAATCAAGGCTTGAAGGAACACCAGAGTGTATAATGTGATTTCATGTGTGACTAAATAACTAAGTGATTGTTTCTGATGGCAGGGTTGATAACTTTGGCCTGGGCATGCTTTTGAAAACCAAACAGATAAAACGCATGATATCTTCATACGTTGGGGAAAACGCTGAGTTTGAGAGACAATATCTATCAGGCGAGCTGGAATTAGAGCTTACTCCTCAGGTAGATCATTTAACTCATCACAGTTTACATTCTCCAAGTCTAGATTGACTATTTCCTATTTCCTTTTATTAAAATCTTTCATTGGTAGTCTTTAATAACTGATGTCAAGTGATATCCCAGGTAACAAAAACAGGTTATAATAATGTTATGCTAACATTCCCATTAAATTCTAAAAACTTTATTTCTAAAAGCTCTCTGAATGTTTAAAACATTGTTTTTTAAATGTTATACATTTTCAAGATATAAGATATCTTTAAATGATAATTCTGTTTTTGTTACTAGCAGAACGTTTGTTCATAACTTTGAGAGAACCCTGCCAAAACCAAAGTTTCTAAAGTTTGAAGAATATTCAGTGTAAGCTTGATACCAATAACTAATAGCTATTTAGGCACTGCTTTAGCAAACATGCATTCAGACCCTTTGTGTGTAACACTCACAATACAAACAATCTTCAAAATTCAACACTGAATAACCTTTTCACTCAGAAATACATCATGTTACAAACATGGGTTGGAAAAAAGGGTTGCAAACAATAATTCACGTTGACTTTAAATACTATTTGATTGATTTGATTCTATACCAGGGCACTCTAGCAGAGAGGATACGGGCTGGCGGTGCAGGCATCCCAGCATTTTTTACTCCCACTGGGTATGGGACTCTCATCCAGGAGGGCGGATCACCCATAAAATACAACAAAGATGGCAGCATTGCCATTGAAAGTAAAAGCAGAGAGGTGTGGTGAAGCATAGCATTGTCAAAACTTGTTGTTGATTGCTGTAATTTTTTCACTCTCAAAAAAAAAAAAAAAAAAAAAAAATGACATACATATATCTAAGTTTTTGTCCTTTGATTGTCTGGTCCAGGTCCGAGAGTTTAATGGCAGACATTATGTCATGGAAAAAGCCATCAGGGGTGACTTTGCTTTGATAAAGGCCTGGAAATGTGACAAAGCAGGAAATCTTATTTTCAGGTCAAGAAGTTTGTGTATTAAAATTATTTTATTTATGACACTTTAACACCATTTGTCTTTTTAAATTATCTTATTTTCAATATTTCAATATCAATTATGAGCCTACTACCCTAGATTGTCCACTAGGTGTCAGGTTTTATCTGTGTACTGATCTATAATTCTTTGTTTCTAGAATAACTGTATTCATATATAATTACTAAACTTTTTTTTATTTGCCTTTGCTGAACATTATCTTTTTTTTTTTTTTTTTTTTTTTTTTTACAGGAAAACAACTCGTAATTTTAACCAGCCTATGTGTAAAGCGGCCAAAGTTACCATAGTGGAGGTTTGTAACCTTTCCATTTGTGATGGACTTTGTAACTTTGACATTTTCTATAATCGGCCTATAAATTAAAAATGAAAATTACTTACTTTGGTGCACAGGTTGAGGAGATTGTTGATATAGGAAGTTTTGGTCCTGAAGATATTCACATCCCTTCCATATATGTAGACCGGGTAATAGAAGGAGCCAGCTACGAAAAACGAATTGAGGTGAGAAAAACAATTGAACCTATCTGATTTTCACAATTAGAGCTGTTTATTTCATTATTCACACTATATTGTTCATTTTGGACATATTTAACTTTACAAGAATGTGTAGGTCATGTTCAGGACTGCTTTTATTTATAGAAAAGGATGGTTCAGTCTAGCAAGGAAGAGAAACCTAAAGTCAAACAGGACTCAGATATTACCCGGGAGAGAATCATCCGGCGAGCTGCACTGGAGTTTGAGGATGGGATGTATGGTATCCTTAGGTAGCCTGACCACAGATATCACTATCGACATGATAGATATCAGAATGTACAAGTTTCTAACAGTCCTGTTCCCACATACCTTGACAACCCTCTCAGCAAATCTTGGCATTGGAATCCCTATGCTGGCCAGCAATTACATAAGCCCTGAAATCACCGTCCACCTGCAGAGTGAGAATGGAATTTTGGGACTGGTCAGTTTCCGCTATTAAATAACCTGAGCGAGTAATTTTCAAGCTAATGAATTTGCACTTTTGAATTTCCAATCCCTGTTTTAATTTACTTTTAGGGTCCCTATCCAACAGAGAGTGAAGTGGATCCAGATTTAATCAATGCTGGTGTAGACCTCTATTACTTTAACATATTTTATGTTTTGTTGATAAAATTGTTACTCCAAATACACAAATGTAGCAGTGAGTGAAAATCTTTAGTGCCAGATCCACCAACACTGAAGCCATGTAGTGACTATAATACAGTATGAAAGGTGTACAGAATACTCAATATGCTTGCTATGCACAGATATAATGTACACAGATATAATGTACACATTAATGTACACATTACATACATCATATATAGTGTAAACAATAAAACTGAGGACAGAGTATGGAAATCATAAGAAAGAACACGAGTCAACGCCATATATTTATATTATATATTAGACATACATTATTATAATTTATAATATATATATATATATATATATATATATATATATATATATATAATATATAATATAAAATAATAATAAAATCCTCCTTTAATATACTATATTTATATTATATATTAGACATACATTATTATAATTATTATATAATATAAAATAATAATAAAATCCTCCTTTAAAACCCAGATCATGGCCCTTTTGTGTGTGTTCAGGTAAGGAGACAGTAACAGTTTATCCAGGAGCTGCGTATTTCTCCAGCGATGAATCCTTTGCCATGATCAGAGGGTGAGCATCGGTCATATATGAATAAACTACATTCAAACAGCACTTGAAATTAGCATTTTTTTTAGTGTGAGAATTGATGTTCTGGAACATTTTTTTGTGTTGATCCCCTTATGTTTCTTTCACTTTAATTTCTTCACTTTTTATACCCTTTTGTTTAGAGGTCACGTTGACCTGACCATGTTGGGAGCAATGCAGGTTTCCAAGTATGGAGATCTGGCCAATTGGATGATTCCGGTATGAGTTTCATGCTCTATTATTGTATTATCACTGGCAGGCATGCAGTATATTTTCATTTGCTTGGTTTGACATGCACCATGTGTTATTCAGGGTAAAATGGTGAAGGGCATGGGTGGTGCAATGGATCTGGTTTCTAGTGATGCCACAAAAGTAGTCATTACTATGGAACATTCTGCCAAGGTACAATACCCTGAATCTTCAATCTCTCACTTACAGTCATTTTGTTTTAACATTTATTGTCTCTCTTTGCAAAATTTTTATTTAAATTTAAAGGGTGGAAAGCATAAAATCTTAGAGAAGTGCACACTCCCTCTGACTGGAAAACAGTGTGTTGACCGTATAATCACTGAAAAGGTCAGTAAAACTTATTTCAAAGAAATACATTTTTTAACACCTTGCATCTTTTTAAGGACAGCAGGATTTGTGTTGTCACCTGTTCTAGGCAGTGTTTGATGTCGATAAGAACAAGGGTTTAACTCTCATTGAGATTTGGGAAGGACTGACACCGGATGACATCAAAGCATGCACTGGGACGGAGTTTGAGGTGAGACTAACAGACACCAAACCGATGAAGTGTGCAAAATAATAATAATAATAAATGAATAAATAAAATAACATGGACTGTCTCTGTCATGACTGTTGAATTACTTCCGTAGTGGCTGTGCTGAAAAGTTGTATGCAATTAAAATGATTCATCTAGTAAACAAGATTATGAGCTGTTGAAACGTTGTGGGAAAGGTTTGTGTATAAGTATGAAATACATCAGTTAAGTCATTCTGGTATTTTTCAGGTGTCTCAAGACTTACGACCGATGCGGCAGATATGAGGAAATACTGAGGATTTATATTGACGGCCTTCTTCCAGAATGCTGAGACAGGACAAGAGCAAGAGAGAGGACTGGACTGCCTCCTTTTCAACAATTCTGATTCATTTGTTCTTGCCCCAATTTAAAATAAATAATGTTGGCGTGATGTTTGTTTTTAATTTTTTGTTGCTTTGTCAGCACAGTCATTTCATTTCTGTAAGATGCAACCCAATATAGTGTAAATAGATCAAATCAATGAACAAAGCTTTTTTTGTGATATATAAAAACAGGCCATTCAATGGACCTCTGCTCAGTACAAGTTTTGCCCCTAGTGTCACTCTGTGATTGGTCATCAACCTGAACAACAAACATTGCACAACTCTCTGAAGACAGAGGTCTATGTGTTCCACAGGGTTTGGGACAAAACACTATTTCACCATCCTCTTTACAGTACTTAAAGGACCCCATGATTTTTTTTTTCAAATTATAGACAAAAACAACATGCACACAATGTTTACTGGAATTTACAGAATTAAAGGCCAGATTGTGAAATGGTGACACTGTAATCCCAGAGATGAGATATAAACTTGCAAAGTCAGCGTGAGGGAAAACAAGCCAGCACAAACTGTCCCTCATCTGAGTCATGCTGGGAATTCCTGTCCTAGGCAGAATGATGTCATAAGCTCCTGTATATGAGCAGGTCCCAATCACTGCATCTGCCAAAACGCACAATCTGTCTAGTCTACAGCATCTACGGCATTAAGGTAAGAAGTTGTTTACACAAAAAGCTAATAAGGTAAATATATGAAATGCAAAGTATGGCACAGTGGTCAAGGCTAGATTCTAAATAGTGTGCATTATAGTTGACACCTACATGAACACTTTACAGCTGGCTGTGTTTGACTGTAAATCATTCTTAAAATGCTACTGAGGTTAGAAACGTGTCGTATGTAACATTAGAGACGCTCCCTTAAATTTGCGAATATCGAACATCCAACTTCAAGCCAATTTCATATGATGTTAAACCATTTCCAGGAATTGAAATAAAGATCAAATAAAATAAAAATATTAGCTAGATGAAAAACTTAAGGCCCATTAACAACAAAAACAAACAATAAAGATATACTAACTATATTAGCGTACGCACCAATGCACGACAATGCACTGATATAAGCGAGCTGCAGTTTTGTCGTCTGTCGCTTTAAAGGGGTCATGACGTCGCTAAAAAAAACATTATTTTGTGTATTTGGTGTAATGCAATGTGTTTAAAACATTAAATTCACATAAAAGCACAATATTCACACTGCTGTAATGTCAGGTCACTTCTGGCTGTGCTGATTGGCTGTGTGAATACCTCAAGCAAATGAGTTTATGTGATGTTTAAGTTTGATAAAAAAACATTATTTTCACAGTGGGGACATAATTACTGTATAATGACTTATTGTCTTTTTTATGCTTTGTGTTGGCGCCACGTAAACAAAACAACCATGTATTTGTGATCAGGCCTTGTCTTTCTCGTGGACTGTGCCGTTTTAGGTAGGAATACCTCAAGCTGTTTTTATTTATAACTTTTTAAACAATTAAAAATAGGTAAACATTTAAAATGTGTTCAGTAGCAAACCAGTTTTACTGTGGTATCAAAATTGGTATTGAACCCATTTAAATGCTTGTGCGCTTTAAAGTCAGGTCGATTCTGATTGGCTGTCAGTATTCAACGGCCCTGTCGTTCAACAGCTGAAAAAAAAACCTTGTTCTGAAAATTATTCCAACGATATTGTTCCTCTGTGACGTGGACTCTGCTATTTAGAACAGCTTTTAGAACTAACCTCATATCTTTAACGTTATCGACTTATCGTTGTAGTCATCATGGTGAACGGGACTTTAGACTTAAAAACTTAATAGAATATTAGAAATATTGCCTTAACCAGCTGAAGTAAGTAACGTAGGTTTAATTAAATTACTAGTAAAACATAAATAAAAAATGTATTCTAAAACAATTATTAAATACTGTATTTAAATATACTAAAATAACACTGATGTTTTCAGATGTGCCCAGCTGCTAGATCCTGTTTATTAGTTCTTCTCACAATTCTGCCTTGTATTTGGTGAGTGCTGTAGGAAAACTAGATTTTATTAGGTTGTTAATAAGTATTTTTTGGACATTTTGCATCTATTAATTTCCTTTCTTTTGCATACTTTTGTTATACAAGGTGTGAGCAGCCGGTAAACTGCAGGTGGGGACCGTATGGGGACTGGTCAGAGTGTGACGGCTGTACCAAGACACAAGTAAGAAAATAAACACAGCTTTATTTGAAGCAAGTTTAGAGAGTATAATTGCTACTGGCCACGACTGAATGATTGACCTCCTAATGGGGTTTTCTCTCAGGTTCGAATGCGCCCCGTAGAAACGTTCCCTCAGTTTGGAGGCAGCTCTTGTACAGGCGAGGCCATCCAGAGACAACCCTGTTCACCAAAGAAAACCTGCCCCCTACAGGCAGGATGCAGAAACAGGTTTCGCTGCACATCTGGTAGGTCACTTCTGTCTGTGATTTTGAATTTGTGTGGACAGTTTGCAGTCAGTTTACAGTTTTCATTGATTTGTTTATTTATAGGTCAGTGCATCAGTCCATCTTTGGTGTGCAATGGAGATCATGATTGTGAAGATGGTTTAGATGAGCAGCGCTGTAGTGGCAGTGTCACTTTAGTGTGTAATGAGCAAAAGCCACCACCCAACTCTGACCTCACAGGAAGAGGGTAGAATACAGCTTTTATGCACAATATAAATAATTGTAAAAATATATTATTCATGGTAAAATACAATACAGTGATATTTGTCATCCATTAGGTTTGATGTGTTGACGGGTGAGCTGAGAGCCGGTGTCATTAACACTCGTAGCTTTGGTGGGCAGTGCAGGAAAGTCTTTAGTGGGGACCACAGAGATTTCTACAGACTTCCATGGAGTCTACTCAGATATAGCTTTCAGGTGAAATTTTAATTTTAGGCCTATCTCTTTATTAAAATGATAACTATAGTCTATTGTAATATAAACTAACAGTTTCTATTATTTCCTTTCAGGTCAGTGTTGAAAATGATTTCACTGACGAGTACTATAACAGTTCCTGGTCCTACATGAGGCATGAAGAGGAAAGAAAAAATATCAGAGGAGGTCATGATCATAAAACCTTTCATAACAAATTGAAACAGGACAAGGTAATGATGGGTTCAGTACTTTAAATTATAAAAAAAGGCTAAAAAATATTAGATTAATAAATTAATTAATTAAATAAATTTATAATTTTTGTTCTTTCTGTCTCAAAGACTTATCACCTTCTTATAATAAGAAATGAGGTAGAGGTGGCTCAGTTCCAGAACAATGCACCTGAGTACCTCTCTCTATCTGAAGACTTCTGGAAGGATCTGTCAGCCCTGCCTAGCACATATGACCCATCAGCCTATAGATTCTTTATACAGCGTTACGGCACACACTACATGGAAGAGGGCTCTCTGGGTGGCCAGTATCGGGCCCTGCTGGAGCTGGATGCAAGTTATATGATGGAGATGAGTATGTGTTAACTTCCATTTTTCCTCTGTTAATATCTAATTGTGATATTCTATAAGGGCATATAAACTATATGGGCAGGCCAGGGTATTAAATTATGCCAGAAATATTTCTTATGGTTTTCAATTCAAAAAAGTTGGACTGCAATGACCATAGTTCAGTTTAGTCTGCCATATCACAAGAGGAAGGTGGGGAAAAGGTGAAAAAAAGTAATTGAATTGCATCATTTCTGAATTAGTTATATTACTAAACTAACTATATCTTATTTTGATATAAAACAAACACAAAAGTTATTTACATTATTAAATATAAAACAACAACAAAAGTTATTTACATTCTTGTTTAATTATTTCATTTTTTATTTTTATTTTAATGCATTTTAATATAATATATTCTGAAATATTTCTGAATTTTTGTATTAAAAAGTCTGTAGGCAAGACCATTATGTGCATGCTTCAGTCTAGATTTTGTTTGATGGATGCCAGAATGACCATCAAATTTTAGAGCTCCTTCATCACCACAATTCCTGTTAACCCCTTTGTAAGAGGTATGTGTGAATCTTTCATTTTGTTAAATATAGTTTTCTTTTAATGCAGGTAGAACGGATATTGATTTCCAACAGTGTATTACACGTGTGAAGCGACGGTTCTTCTATAAAAAGAAAAAAACCAAGTGTACGAAACTAATGAAGACAATTGAGAGTTCAAGCGGTTAGTCCAAGTGACTGATTCTTTGTCAATTGATGTCATTTAAATATATCAGATTTGAATGTTACGACCTGACAGACTGTGCTGCATTCCCTTTGAAATGTTTTACAGAGAACAGAAATCATAAGATGCCAGTAAAAACAGACATTATTGGAGGACATCCCGCTTATATTGCTGGCCTTAGTCTTCTAGATTTGGAAAACCCTGACAGTAACAAACAGATGTATTCCAAATGGGCTGGATCAGTGAAGGAGTTCCCTAAAGTAATAAAACAGAAGGTAGGTCAGAATTAAGACATCAAAAACATGTGCGTAGTAGTACAAGATTAAAGTAAGGCTATAGAAGCATTCATAATATGGTGTCATATTCCTAGCTGCGGCCACTGTATGAATTGGTAAAAGAGGTGCCATGTGCCGGGCTGAAGAAACTCCACCTCAAGAGGGCACTGGAGGCCTATCTGGAGGATCAGAGCCCTTGTCACTGCAGACCATGTCAGAACAATGGCATGGCTGTGCTCACTGATGGTGTGTGCACCTGTGTGTGCAGGCCAGGCACCAGTGGTAATGCCTGCCAGAATGGCCATGTCCTTGGAGAACAACCAGGTAAGAATGTTTGTTGATTTATTACAGATAAACTCA
The DNA here is from genome assembly GCF_018340385.1 of Cyprinus carpio. Taxonomy (NCBI): domain Eukaryota; kingdom Metazoa; phylum Chordata; class Actinopteri; order Cypriniformes; family Cyprinidae; genus Cyprinus; species Cyprinus carpio. Next base: position 10,544,949 of record NC_056592.1, read on the forward strand.
AATGCAAATGTGTATCTTCCGTGGCACACTATATCATCTGAACAATCAGTCAGTAATTATATGGACACAAAGTTTTATTTTGGTATAGACATCTCTGAAGATAATGAAAACTTGTAGTTCATTAAGAAAGTCAGATTGATTCAGCTGAATCAGTTCATTGAATTTTAACTATTCATTAAAACAACTTGTGAATAAGTTATAAATAAGTTCGGAAATCAGACTACACTTTGCACTAATTTCTTTAGGATTCATAATACTTTGTATGCTGTAATTCACAAAAAAAAACTGACTCATCTGATCATGAACCAATCTACCCAGGCTGCATTAAATGTTGTTCTTCTGCAGTTGCTGAGAACATTTCAATAAAATATATATATATATATATACTTTTATTGCACCACATTCAATACAGACTGCTCACGACTCACATTTACAATGAATGCAGATAAGATTTTCTTTTCATTGTGACATTAAAGAGTCAGCAGCAAAGCATCAACACATCACTTTATAAATTAAACATTACAAAAATAAAACTCAAAGCAGTTTATTTAAAAGTAAAAAACCAACAAACCTTTTCACAAATACTCAAATATGTCAAACATGTCCTGCTTTATAGGAGTGATTGAAGGAGTCTGGAGCTGTTGGTCTGCCTGGAGTAGCTGCTCTCAGAGTCAAAAGTCAAGGACTCGTTTGTGTAATAATCCTGCTCCAAGAAATGGAGGCAGGAATTGCATAGGAGAGACGGTAGAGCGTAAAAGCTGTGAGGACTCTGATTTTGAACACCTCAAGTGAGGATCAACAATTCATACATTTTATTTAGATTTTATTTTTTTCAGACCTAGACTCATGACAGTTTTTCATACTCTAGAATGATGGAGCCACACTGCTTTGATCCCTCAGTGACACCAGTGAAGACATGTAAAACTCCACCTCCTTTGATGAATGGATTTGTTTTGGTAATTGTCTCGCTAATCAAGGGAACTGGAGGGGGGTGGGAATACACACATTAGTGAAAACCCCTTCAATACACAAAACTTGCAACAGACATGTGTTTTACATCTCACCCATCATGTATTCAGGACCCCAAAGACACCTATCCAGTAGGCAGTAAGATTGAGTACACCTGCACAGACGGACATGAACACGTTGGCAATCCAGTCGCTGAGTGTACAGAGAACCTGACCTGGAGGACATCGCGCATGGAGTGCAAAAGTAGTTATTTAAACTTTTTATTATTCAAAAGAAAGAAATTCCCCATATAACATATATATATATATATATATATATATATATATATATATATATATATATTATATATATATATATATATTTTTTATATTTGTATATATTTTTTATGAAATTATATTATTATATAATATTGTTATATATTTTTGAAAATATATTTTAAAATATAAATGTATTTTTTTAAGTATTTTAAAACATATTTTGCCCTCCATATATTTCAATCCAAGACTATATAATCATATTTCACATATGAAGGAAAACTTTATTTGTCTATATAACTCGTGTGAACCTATAATATTTGAATAAAAATCAGCAATGAACATAATATACAATGTTCCAATATATATAAAAATGATTAAAATATGATAAATTTAGTTTTGATCTCTAGTAAGCTATTCCACCCACATTTGTATTTAGCCTAAATGTAGACTACTGTAAAACTGGAAATGCTTTTTCTTTCCTCTGAAATACATTTTGAAGTATATGAAAGTTCAATTTTTAAAATATATTTCATTAACCTTCACTGTTTACAACAAATATTTAGCATATATTTCAAATATATTTTGGCCAGTATTTATTTATTTTTTGGCTGTGTGAGTCATTCTGAAGTGTTCTGGATGGTTGTCAAAACTTTGCTCTGCAGTTGTTAAGGCATTTCTATATGATAACCTACTCTTTAAATGTATTTTCTTCTCATTGTGCACCAGAAACAGCATGTGATCCTCCAGCTGTTCTGAGTAATGTCATTGCTACACCCTCAAAACAAGCTTATCTGATCGGGGAAAGTGTGGCCCTGTCATGCCCAAGTGGGATGCAGAAAGAAGGCGAAGCAGAAATCATGTGCCGTCCTGGTCTCAGCTGGTATCCAACACCTGAGAGTGTCCGATGCAACCCAGGTAGGCTGTAGATTCCTAATAAACACCAATGAGGTACTTGGTTTCAATTATTACTTATATTGTTTTTCTGAATAGTGGAAGCAGTGCCCACTCAACCAAGCCTGTTTTGCAAACCATGGGAAAAACCAGCAAAGGGCCAGTGTGTTTGCAAAATGCCATATGAATGCATGTAAGTTTATTAGTTAAGATATAGAATACAAAATGAATTATGAATACAAAAATGAATAATGGCCATTCAAAGCAGCATGAATTAATGTCAAATCTCTATGTGATGTTGAGCAGGAAGTCATTCCAGATTTGTGGCTCTGTGCGTCCTGGACGCGTGACTAGAATGAGCATCTGCCAGCTTGGGGCCTTGCAGTGTCTGGGGCAAACATTTACTTTGCTACAAGATAGTGCATGCATTTGGCCTGAAACCCAATTCAAATCCTGTCAGGACTGCCATCAGTGGGAGACATGTGATGGTATGCTCTTTGTAAAACATCAAAACCTTTATATATATATATATATATGTGTGTGTAATATATATATATGTGTGTGTGTGTGTATGTGTGTGTGTGTAAGTGTGTGTGTGTGTGTACTTTATTTATTTATTTTTGTGGGGCTTAAAATACAAAATACCCAAGTGCATTAACTGTGCCCAGATTATGAACATACATATATATATTCTTATTTTCATTATCTTTCAAAAATAGTCTACACCGTGTATTTCAGGTATGAAATATATATTTATTCTTGACATTTTAGTCATATCTCAGTGGTTTGAAACTGTTCCCATGTGTGCAGAAAAAGTCATAGCTTGAGAATAAGTGTATAAATGTATAAACTTGCAAAATCAAAAAAATAAAAATTATTTTACCAAAATACTAAACTAAAACAAAACACAAAAAAATTATTACTAATAAAAAACATAAATAATATATTACAAATAACAGAGCTGAATTAAAGTCAAACATAAAAGATGTTTACATAAAGTCCACAAGAGGAAATAATAGTTGAATTTATAAAAATGATCCCAATCAAAAGTTTACATACGCTTGATTCTTAATACTTTGTTGTTACCTGGATGATCCACAGCGCTGTGTTTTTGTGATAGTTGTTCATGAGTCCCATGTTTGTACTGAACAGTTAAACTGCCCACTGTTCTTCAGAAAAATCCTAAAGGTCCCACAAACTATTTGGTTTTTCAGCATTTTTATGTATTTGAACCCTTTCCAACAATGACTGTATGATTTTGAAATCCATCTTTTCACACGGAGGACAACTGAGGGACTCATATGCAACTATTACAGAAGGTTCAAACGCTCACTTATGCTCCAGAAGGAAAAACGAAACTGTATGTTAAACATGTAAATGTATCCCCAGGTTCGAAATGTGAATGTAAAGATCCTGAGGACTGCTCAGAAGACTCCACCCACCTGTGTGTCTCTCTAATGGGCGGAGCTCCTGAGATGGTTTCAGAGTGTGAGGCGGGAGCTTGGCGATGTCAGGGGAAAAACATCAAAGTACTCAGCATTGGAGATTGTCAGGCATAAACAACTTCTTTCAATTGCTTGTTGCAACTAAATGTTTTTTTTTTTTTTTTTGCTTTAATGTGTAGTAATATGTAATAATATATATATATATATAAATATTGTAAATAAGTGCACATTCATTAATAAAATGCTTCTTAAATTGTGGGCAATGTGATTGACAAGCAGATCAAAGTCACATTTACACTTTTCAGTGTAATCCACATAAAAAAGGGCTTGTTTTTGTTTGTCTCTGCATTTGCAGGGATGGAAGAAAGTATTTTAATGTTGCAAAAATATACACTTAAGCTTTAACAGATGAAAAGTACACATCTGAAAGTCTGCTAACATTTTTTTGTGCTGTTCCACATCGATATCCAGATTGCTCAAAAAAACCTGAATAGCATGCGGTGAGTGACTATAAAGCAATAATTGGCTATTTGTACAAATCAATAATGAGTGAGCATTTCAGCTGTGAAAATTTCTTAATTGGTGCACAATTAGGAACTTGTGCAAGGACCTTCATGCAGAAGCTCAAACTCATGGCAGCCATGAAGCACAGATTCAAGCTCTGTGTGCTTTGCGTTCTTACAGTTTTCAGGCAGTACATTTGCTTCCCATCTTTTGAATATTCTCTGGGGATTTTGCACTTGCAAGTTTTTGATACTAAAAAGAAAAGACAATGTTGAATTATTTCAATTGAATACAAATCAAAGACGCTTTGATTCTGAAATAACACATTACATAAGGATTTGGATTGATCAGATCTGTACCTGAGCAGGTCTCCCACTCGTAACAGGTGTCTGAACCACAGGCTCCTGGCTTGAGTTTTGCTCAGATACACTGGCCCAGTCCAGACTGCCTGCGTCAGTTTTGCAAGGTCCATTATTCACAAAGTATAATCTGTCTCCATGACAACGGTCAGCATGAAAAGCACAGAGGGATATCATAATGGCAGTCTCCTTGTCAGCGTCAAAGACGCACAAATCTGCTCTGTAATTTCTGCAGGATACACAAATACATGATCAAAATACTTAAAGGTCAAGTTTCCCAATAGTCCACAGCACAAGTAAATAATTGTACACAAAACTTGAAACTATTGACAAAATGAATCTGGGACAAATTCATACCTGCATCTCTCTTTGGACATGCAGTTGATTTAGTCCCATCATGCATCTCTCCAAGTTCACAGCTTCTGTCTGGTACAAAAGGGTTTATCTGCGGAAAAATATGTTATTCATTTAACCATGTTTGCGTCAAAGGAGCTAAATATGTGAATGAATGTCACTTATACTCAAGGATGTTTTGTGAATGGGATGAAATATTATACAAAAGCACATTTATTCTGTTAAAGTACCAATCTTGCAGTGTATATCTTGTGGGATACTTGGCTCCCAAACAAGACTCTTCCCACATGTGTTATATTGACAACCTGAAGGACTCATGCCACATGCAGGCCAGCATGATGTCACTTCCTATTTGATACTCCATTTTTTTCTGGGCATATCGTCATTCCATCAGGCACTGTGGGTTTGGAGCAAACCTTTTCTGGAATGACAGGAAAACATATGGAGTGAAAACTGTCAGGGACAGCATGAGCTTTCAGATCATACATTGCATTGTTTTGATATTTATCAGCATTACTATGGCTTACTGATGCACCGTCCCTTTGGTTTCTCCGAAACAGTAAATGAGCTGGTATCCATCCAGTTCAAAACCAGTGAAGCAAACAAACTCCTCGTGATCTCCATAATCATACTGACATTTGTTGATCTGGAATTAGAGGGAAAAAACTGGCTCTCACAGGACCCTACATTCTCAAAGTCATCATCATCTTTGCCTGTGAAAGACGTGTCACATTCATTGCGCGTGAAATTGTGCTACATCCATAATTGTGCTTCATCCATAAAAAATGCATTTCAATGCATACCTTTACAATTCAATTGTGAACCAACTGAAACTACATGTACGCAATAAACAGTTAAGTCAAATATTAATTATTTATCATTAAATAGCAATTATTTGCAATTAATGTCATCACTTACTCACCCTCAAATTGTTGCAAATTTGTTTGAGTTTCTTTCTTCTGCAGAATAAAAAAGGAAATTTTGGTAACTAAGCAGTTTCGGGTCTCACTGACTTCCATTTATGGTCAAAAAATATAATGGAAGGCAATGGGAACCGAAACTGGTTACCAACACTCTTCAAAATATCTTTTGTATTTTCCATAAGAGAAGAAATCATACAGGTTTGTAATTACATGTGGGTGAGTAAATTATAGATTTTTTATTGGACTATCCTTTTTTGAAAATATGTTATTAGAAATTTTACAACTGAACACAATGGCAAAAATATTATGTCTGAGGATCAATAAACTAAAAAAAGCAACCAGTATAGACGTGCACTGCTGGTAAATAAGAGGTCTAAAGCACAATCACATGTACAATCACATGGATAGAAAGAGTGTGAGAGAGCGCCAGAGAACAGAAGAGAGATGTGAGATTGCATGGATTGTATGCAAATGACTAGCTACAGGCACACACTCCCTAATTTAGAACAATACAAATTCATCAACAATAGAATGAAGGTAAGAACAAATTTATATGCATTCACACATGTGGTTATGTGCAAATTGCAATTGCATAAATTTTTAGTGAATGAGTGACCCCAGTGACACCTCTGCTTGTAGTCTACAGACAAGACAGGGCACTTACGTCTGGAAAATTGAGATGGTTCATTAGTCCACCTGTTCCTCAGGGCCTTGGCAGGGTCTGCCGCCTCGCTGCAGTGCAGGGTTGTTACAGGTACATCAGCAATGTTTTTTAGAATGTATTAATATTAATAAATTAATATTTTATATTAGTTATTTTTTAATATATTTATTATTCCATCTTATTTCATTTCTAGATACAGATATTCCTAGACATCCATGTGAACGTTTCTCACAGTTTGGTGCATAAGTCCCCGTCTGGCAAATACAAATGCACTCTGTTCCAGAAAGAGCAGGCCGAGTATTGTTTGGGCAGGGGGCACATTCGCAGGAATCAAATTTGGTGCGCCCTATGAAGATGCCATCTCTTTGTCAGAGCACAAGAGAAGCAACGCACCAAATTCACTAAAGGCAAAAGATAAAACATTGACAAATCAATAATAATCTGATTACAGTGAATTATTGTACCTATTCATTTCATGTTCATTTGCAATTCTTTTGAATAAAAGGGTATTTTGTACCCTCAGTGTGATACACTTCTCTGCTGCTTTTACAATTGACCCTGAAGTGGACAAGTGCACTTCAAACTGGGTTTACATAAAACACAAGCCTTATGTAAATTAAGTAGCACATTTGTGCATCTGTTACCTTCATATTTAGTTTTTAATGTATTTTTCCCACATGTGGAACTATATGATATTTTGTTATAGAATATAGCGATGATTGTGATTGGAGATTGGAAAAGGAGGTCATACTTCCCTCCTAATGTCCCAAAGCTGAAAAAAATCTGTCCCAAACAGCTGGAAGATCTGTCTGTAAATGGCATAGTTTTATTCCAGTGGCAGACTGTTCAGAAACTGAAGGAACTGGTCTGATAAGTAGAGGTCAGAGGGTTTTTAATTCTGAATGTTGATGTGGCAACAACCTGATGCACCCTGAAAAACTGAAAAAGCCGCGACACAAGGATACGGTTTCTACCTGTATTTATGCTTTCATTTGAATGAAAACAGCACATCCATGCAGCGTGGCTGACACAGAAGAGAGCGTTCACAGTTTACGTTCAGAGGATGTTCTCCAAAATGGCGCTAGGGAGACACAGAGGAGAGGAATTGTTGAATAAAGTTGTTATTTTTGTTTTCTTCGCATACAAAAAGTATTCTCGTCGCTAACGTTACCGTTGAACCACCGATGGCAGATGGACTATTCTGACGATGTCTTTCATACTTTTCTGGACCTTGAGTGTATTTTACTTGGCAGTGAATGTGACAGTCATAAGCCTCCTGGTTTTCATCCAAAATATCTTAAATTGTGTTCCGAAGATGAACGAAGCTTTTACGGGTTTGGAACGACATGAGGGTAAGTGATTAATGACAAAATTTTGGGGTGGAGTATCCCTTTAAGGGAAAGTAGAAAGAAGTAGGTTAAACGCAAATATATGCATCAGTTTTAATATATTGAGTAAACACGCTCAAAAGTATGAAAAATAATTAGTAATAAGCAAACAAAGAAAGTTATGTACAAATAAGAAATATTGATTTAATATAAAATATTAATATCCATTGCGGTACTAAACATAAAAAACTAAGCTGATAAATAAAGATATTAATAAATTGAATTTGAATTAAATTATTTAAATAAATCAAGACCTTACCACAGACATTTTCTTGAGAAGAGGTGCAGAGATTTAATAATTCCTAAGCTTGATGAATAATACATCAATTTCAGATTCCGCCGAAAGCATGTAAACACACTGTCATGTGTAATTTTAGTCTCTGTGTCCAAAATCAGCAAGACTCAATAAGCTGATCTGAAATAGTAACTATTATTCTGACCTGGATGAATTGTCTTCCAGCATTTTCTTGCAACAGAATTTGTCCATCCTCTTTTCCTTCCAGTAAACCCCTGCAGCTGGATCTCTTCACTTTGACATTTGTCTCCTGCTTTAGACCATGAAAATGTGGACAGGGACTATGTGGATAACATATTATTAAAGAAGAAAGTTATTGCCTTTCTTCATGCCAAAATAGAGGTCTCTTTTGCACTTTATCTTATTTTTTCATAATCACCTTGGTCTTTATTTTAAACATATCAATTTCTTAAGATTCTTTAAGGGTTAATTTTAAAAGCAAAAAACTGAATGCAAATTACTATAGGCTACAATAAAACACAATTACAATAAAAAAACAACAACTTTATTATCATTATAAAATGACATATAGCTTATATGAGCTGTAACTATGCATACTTTCTAGATACCCAACATGAGGAGCAAACAGCATGCTGCAAACTCTCATTTAACTGTGATATGCATTCACACAAACCTGATGTCTTGAATGGATAAATGAAAAATAAAACTTTAAAATCAATTATAATAAATACAATGTTTTATTTACAATTATTTGTATTATATACATAGTGAATTTTATTGTGTTATATTTGTTTCAAGCTTAGAATGAAATAGCAATGGCTTTAGTGCAGAGCACTCTTGTGCCCTTAAAATAACTAATATAATTTTTACAACATTTCCCCTTCATGGAAGACTAAATTAAAAGCATTGCACAGTGACTTAATTTATATAAAAGAAAAAAAAAACAAGAAGCAAGAAGATGAAATACAGCAATCCTATAACTAAATGTGCCCTTTCACCGACAACAAACTCCATGACTATGATAAAGGAAAATCAGAGACAGATGTAATTTTACGTCATTCTCTTGCTTTTTTTGTACAATCGTATGGTTCCACAGCACATGACAAAGAATGAACCTCTTGGAAACTAAAAATAACCCCTCAATATGCAGGGTTTTGAGTCTGGATTCTGTCCTCCAACAAGGGATTAAGTAGTTTTGACACTGTCCAGGGACAAGTTACATTAGCAAAACATTTCCAGAGACACGAAGGAGACGAGTGAAGCGTAAATTGATCAATGATCAGAAAAGAAGACTTGAGAGTATTGAAGGTTCAGCCAGACACAAGGCAACAAAGCCTGGAGAATCGCCTCTTTCTCTGCCTCACCAGTGGATAAGGAGTCAGATTTAGCAGACTGCTGTCATCTACACACATGAAATCGCAGCATTAAAAATAAACACATTTCTAGCTGTATGATCATATTATTGGAAGTTATAAAAACTCTCTTATTATATCAAAATAAATTCCTAAAAAATGTTGAGACCCACCTTGATTTTTCAGTGGCAAAGGCATTGTCTCCCTGAGTTTGCTTAGAAGGTTTCTCATTTCTCGCATATCACTGGAAGAAATTTCACAACATAGGATGTCAATTGAGATTACAGCAAACAGGATTTATAGTACAAGTCAAGTACTTAAGGACCCCATTAAATTGGTGGACAACCATTTTATATACATTACAATTTAAAATTACAATTTAAAAATACAGTAAAAAAAATGTCAAAATTATTTTTAACAATTAAAATAATAAAAAATGTTAAAAAAACTTTTCAATATTAACATATTTTCCTGTGATGGCAAAGCTGAATTTTTTAGTAGACTTTACTTCAGTTTTTAGTGTCTCATGATCCTACAGAAATCATTCCAAGATGCTGATTTGGTACTCAAACATTTCTGATTATTATCAATGTAAAAAATTTGTGCTGCTTAATATATGGTGGAAACCATGGGATTTTTTGATACATTTGTTTGAAATAAAAATCTGTAACATTATAAATGCATTTACTGTCACCTTTGATCAATTTAATGCATCCTTGATGAATAAAAGAGTACATTTTGTTCCCAAAAAATAAATAAATACCGACCCCAAACATTTTAATTGTAGCTTGTATAGATAATGGGGAAAATGCAATGCTTAATCTGGCCACTCTATTGAAGGAAGCCCCGCCTTCTGAGTAAAAGAGCCAATGGCTAATCTGTGAAGTCATAGCATCACTGCAGCTGCTGTTGCTATAGGAACAGTCAGCATTCTGAGACACACTACGACTGTGCATGCGCTTTGGCTGGTCTTGTCTGAAAAATAAGCTTTTTTAACACTATTGGAGCATAAGAAACAACATTTTTGAGGCAGTTGTCAGGTTTCATTGGTGATTTTAAATTTTAAATTTAATCATAAGCTTGGTAAACAGTTTTGTAGAATTTGATGTTTCCCCATTCAAAGAGATAGAAGCTGCACTTCCATGCCCGAGAGGCTTTTCAAAGATGGCCGATGAGTGAAATGACTTGTCTTAAAGGGACTTTGGTTGGTTCATATCCCTATGGAGTAAATTAATTTGAAAAGTACTTCCAGAACCAACACTGCTGAAAAATTGGAAGCTGTCTTTCCTAATCTATTCATCCTGTTTGTTGTACCTCTCTATATTCTCAATGTCTGTGCACACGACCCAGGAATCCTGTGGAAAATCCACAGGTGACGATGATCGATCTTCCAGCATCGGAACATCAGAGCTTTCGTCGACCTTGCAGTCCATGTTTGACTCAGGACACACATCGTTTCCTAAAGCGAGTGAAACAAAACAGTGCAAGATGCTTTTATAAAGTAGTTGTGCTTTGTCTTGCTTACAAGAAAAAACAAATGAATGCTCAAAGGAGCTGTTTTAGGCATTTATTGTGCCATCCCTGCCACCTTCAGACTGACAGTATTATTTCACCATAGCTGTATGTACTCATGTCTGCTTATGTAAAGAATCTGCTGTCCTCTGCTGGCTGTCATTGACACAACACCTTTCCTATGGAGCTGCAGAACACCCAACAGACACATAGACTTGAGCATCTCTGTAATGTACATCTCCAGGCAGCACTGAAGCTGGATGAACAATCTGCATATTTCTGGGTGGATTTCACCATCCTCTGGCCTAAGACAAGTATAGAGAGAAAACCACATTAAATTCCATCTTACATCCATGTTGTCAAAACTACATGGCTTTTCTAACATCCATGCTTACCCAGAGATTGCAATGAGGTTTTGATAGGCAGCCTGGGCTACGGCGCATCCTTTGATTCGAGTCTTGTGCATCTGTGCCCTTAAAGAAGGACAGTCGACTGTATTCTCGCCTATGGAGATGACCTGCTCACGATGGAGAGCCACAAGAGTGTTGAACTCCTGAACTGTCTAAAAATTGAGACAAATCTTGCTCAGTCTATTTTTAGAAAGTCAATGTGTGTAGATTAAGCTACCGGCCATGTTTTGGAGAATGGTAGCTGGTTTGGTTGGTAGACCTTCTTGGACCAGCACCAAACCAGTTACCAGCTGGTCAAGGGTTAGGGCTAGAAGGGATACAGCTACGACCAGATTGTCCTACTAGGCATGCGCACATCAATATTGCATCATTTTTGTCACGCTGAACAACAATTAGTTACAGTATTTGCATTATTGTAATGTTAGGTTTCGGGTTGGGGTAGGTGTAGATGTTAATAAAACACAATCTAATAGGTAGCAAGTTTAAGTTATTGTTATTTTCCATCTGTAGCTGTATCCCTTCTAGCTACAAGCCTGGTCAAGCTGTCATTTGGAACATGATAGCTGGTTGTTCATTTTGGATTAACTAGAAACCAGTGTTCCAAAACACAGCTAGCAGCTTAAACTGGATTTTCCAGCAGGGTAAACACGAGTTTAGCTGGCATCATCTAGATGCCACATAGCAACACATGGGATTGTGGGGAGGAATGTAATTTCTAAACAATGGTGCAATATGTAAAAACAAATAGTAAATGATAAACATAATGACACCAACTGAATAAGCAATTCACAAGCAGAGATCCAATAATTAATCATTTCAATACACCACATCCCCCGTACGTTGGCATTTAGTATGTTAGTCTCACCGTTCTACAGTCATCCATCGCCCGCTGAGCTCTCCGCGTGCTCTCGGTACTCTTCCGGCGTTCCGGATCCCTCACCGAAGTCTTGCCGATTTGAAAAATGTTGGCTGCGGATCTGGGGCGGTTCTTTCGCCCGTTCGGTGCAGAACACATGCATACGCATCCACAAATAAAACCACCTCACTGAGAAAATGTCTTTAATTCGTCTGTCCTCGATGAGGGTGAAGTCGAGCCTTGGATGCAGATTGTTTCGATGATTAGAGTGATGTGACGGAGCCGAGCGAGCGTCCGCGACGCTTCCTCTGCATCTCCCGCACCAACACGCGAGTCACCTTCACCCTGTCGAGGGCCGAGCGCCGCTGGAACGCCACAGATGCGGGCTTCAAGATCCCTGAAAAGACGGGTTCGCCGAAGAAACACAATTGCTTAGTATGAAGGGGGAAAAATATTAATGAATTTATTTGTAAGCGCCGTCTTAAACATACTGTATCACTGCGTAATATTTGTTTTGTTGGACAAAAACTGCTGTAAGTCAAACACCTTTTTGAAACGGTAAAAAAAAACCTTTAAAGACAGTAATTGGACAAAATTATGTAGTTAGGTTGTCACTCAAGAACAACCCAAGAAAATTCATTTAAACGTTAAAAATAATTTAAAAAAAAACACTTATTAAATTTTTAAAACGCTTGGAATTGGTTCCAAAAACAGTTTGCTGGGGGTTCTTCTTTAGGATTAAATATGATGAACAAAAATACATTCCCAAACGGTATTTGGCATTCTAGGCCATTGCCAAAGCTTAACAACTAATTAAATCTCATTCAAGAACAATGAATTGACACATCAACATTTTCTCAAACATTTTACTGTGTAAAAGAAGCAATTAAATCCACTGTACAACAGATTGTTTTTAGTGGAAGAAACCTGGGTTCTAGCATTAGACAAGCATCTAAATGCTCCAAGTAATAGCAACTGAAAAAAGAGGCAGCTTATTAAAGTGTACAGACGAACAAAGCATTATACCCTTAATTATTGCTTTTTCTCTTTTCTACTGCATTATAATACTGTTTACAGGTCAAATAGGCAGATGATATTTATATCTATGTATTGCACGAACCCTGTAAGACCGTAACCACAAACAAACACACAAATTATTTCCACAGGAAGAAAAACATCTTAATAATATTTCATCATATTTGAAGCTACATTGAAATAAAAGTATGAGGCACTTGATGAGATGTCCACTGTCAACAACTTTTTGTCCAGCAACAGCAAAGTGAGATTTCATCCTCCATACATCAGAGGAGGAGGAAGTAGCAGAGGCCACAAAAGATGATGAACGCCATCACCCAGTGCAGAGAGTAGATAGAGATGATGATAAAGTCAATGTCAAATGGCCAGCCCCACATGTCCCCCAGATCCAACGCATCCAAGCCAAATGCTCTGTGGGGAAATTGCCAGCGACTGGCAGGTCCTCCATGTCTCTGAAATCCTGAAATGGCAAAGAACAATGAAATAAATGAGCAACTTGTAATTAAAACTTTGTAACGCCTAGTGTTAAATGACATGTGACAAACCCCAAAAGATGCGGAAACGCTTTGGACAGTTGGGCAGGGGCCATTTGGAATAGTTGGTTTTCTGAAAGGTCTCGTGTCTTGACCGATACACTTTTGGGAAGCACGTCTTTGTAGTTTGACTGAGCTCTGAAACAAGAAGTTCATCAGGTGGTTACATAAAGTCCTTCCAATAATATGATATGAAAAAAATTTTGTTTATCAGCTCGACTCACCTTCCTGAAAGAGCACGTGGGATATAAGGGTCCTACAGAGGGGACACAGGGTATTGCTTGGCCTGTTCTTAGCCAGAGTTCTCAAACAGGGCTCACAGAACACATGACTGCAAGGATGGCACTTGTAAGGGCTGTAATATACGTCTAAACACACGGCACATGTGTATCCCTCCCTCTCTTCATCATCGCTGCCCGTTAAGTCCCATTTCATAGCCTGACAGATAAAACATCAATGAAGAACTGAAACACTTTTAAAAAAAAAGAAGACATTCAGACCATTCTTCATATAAAAGCTGTGGCCTATTGGGTGTCAAAACAAAAATGAAATTCTACAATAAAATGAAACCTGCTGCAAGAGCCACATGCAGCTGTGAATGGTTTATTAAGATCCTCAAGATTCTTGCAGCAGCCTATTATGTGGTTTTATGCCTGTTCTGATCCACGGATCTATAATTGGTACTTCGCCAGAACTCTTTTCAGTACAATACAGCTCCTCACTTAATAGCTCACATCAATTTCTTGTTTATCTAACGCCTCACACAGTAAACAAACTAGAGCTGTATAGCATTCAGAACTGAGGAAGCAAGCAAGATGCAGAATTATAATTCAAATGGGGAAGAAAAAAAAAAACCTACCGGCCCATTCACCCCAAGGTCCACAACTATAATTTCATGAGTACGGAGCTAGCAATGCCAAAGTCATGGGTTCAATTTCCAGGGAACGCGTGAACTGATAAAACATGTACACTGAATGCAATGTAAGTCACTTTGTATAAAATCATCTGCCAAATGCTTAAATGTAACAATATTTCAAAAGTTTTAATAAAAAAACCAATCCAACAATAAAAGAAAAGTTCCAAACACCCCACAGCTATATTGATGTTACAGAGGAATGATGTCACCGGAATCACTTTCTTTATTTTCCCTGGTGAACTGATCAATGATAAAAATGTTAACTTAACTGCAGCACTTATAATATACATTTTTTTATTCTTATAATATACAGAATGTTGTAATGCATTGGTATGGACACTAGAGTAGTTATTGTTATATTTATTTTTATAGTTAACGTTCTTGATGTCAATGGACCCTTGAAATGAAACTCATATAACATCTGCCAGTGTAATTTTTAATAATATATTTTTAGTGAATTACCCATAACCATGTGTTGTTTATTTTATATATTCATTTTTGTTCATATTTAAGAAGGTTGCAAATAATAACATTATAGTTGACATTATGTTTAGAAATGCAATCTCACAAACTTCAATGTTGTCACAAAAGTTATCCAAAAACAGAATACTGTTGGCCACTGTTTAAAACAATTGGTATACTGTTTTAAAATGTTTAAAGTTTGTGTTAAGAAAAAATGTCTAATCATTTCAGAAAAAAAATGCATATCAGGGAATAATTAGCCATAATTATTCAAAATTATTTTTGTTTTGTCAGAAAAATAATTTTGGACTATTAAATATGTGTGACTGTTTTGAATGTCTTTGATTGCAATCCAGTAAATTCCAAATGAACATCTTGAGGGGGAGCCAAATCAACTTAATTGAATTTAACAAAGCCATTTCCTAAATTCTGAATACTGCCTGGGCTTTCTTGGTAGTTGTTAAATTCACACATAAGAACAAAGCAAGTCAGACTTTGGCACAACTCACAACTTTAAAACATCTCACCAGATCTTTTTCCTCCTGCTGTCTCTGAATCCAACGTTCCTTCTTCCTCTGCTTCCTTCTTAGGCTTTTCAGGCGGTTTTTCTCTCTCTTGGAATACTTTGGTTCTAGGTTGGGTGAGATGTTTCTTGATGGCTCTTCCATCACTCTTAATCTGACCTCCTTTGGATTCACAGCTCTGTCCAGAGAGGTTCTGCTCTGGGAAGCGGAATGCACTTGCCATTCCTCTAAGCTCTCCAGATAATCAGACAGCTGTGGTGGCAGTTCATAAGGTAAATAAAAATCTGTGCCTCTCTCAACAATCTCAAGAATCTGTGGTTCTTCACTTGACTCAACCTCAAGTTCAGTTTCAGGAGAGGCTACACGGGACACAGTACAGGAGAAGTTGAGGGCTGAGGAAGGAGATGAGGATGAGTTTATTGTCTGAGGGAGAGACTCCACCTCATTCTCCTTCCTCACGGGTTGTTCTCTAGTCCTTCCTAGTCTTGTCAAAAGAACTGGAGGTTTTAAATCCTGATCAACACGACTCTTACTGAGATGCACAGCCGTATCATGTCCACAGGAGCATTTGGAGCAATTTACAAAATTAAAGCCTCCTAAGCGAGCTCCACAGTACTGACATTTTAATTTCCCCACTGTCCAATTGGCCTGCAAGAAATGTATGTTTTATCAGAATAGATCACTTCCAGATGTCACCAGCCCAAATTGCATTAATTAAAAAAGAAAGAAAGAAAGAAAGAAAGAAAGAAAGAAAGAAAGAAAGAAAGAAAGAAATCCATACCTGATCAACACTTGCAAAAATCCAATCTGGCAAAGATTCAACATTCAAATGCCACACACTGCATGTGGCTGCAGCCTCCCTTGATGTTATTACCTGTGTTAATATAAAGCATTATTTATCACTTAAGAATATGTTATTGATGATTATCATTCCTTTTACATAAATGAAGATATTTAACCATTCCCAATTTGTAATATACTGCATTTACCGTTTAAAGACAAAGATTTTGGATCATAATGTACCCACCTTAAGGAGGCTTCTTGAGTCTCTTAGACATCTACGGCACTTTCTGCAGCGAAGGTTTATTGGACCTTCTAGTGTCACTAATTGATCTTCTTCTTTGGTCTGTTTGAAATGTGCATTAGAAAACCATATTTTATTCTTACACAAACAATATAATGCATGCATAAATAGTTGATTGTTCTTAAGTAGTGTCATTTGTCATCTTAGTAACGTTATGTCTTCAAACTCTGCCATAATCTTTTTTTTTTTTTTTTGCAAATTAGCAAACTTTATGCTTGAGCATATAATATGCCAGTACAATCTCTTGCCACAAACATCAAAATTAGTCAAACACAACAACATTCGCTGTATTTACTATTTAAACTGGCACTAAATGTCACGTCCAGTTTGTACGTAGATTTAAACAGTTAAGTTTTCTTAATGAGAAACAAATATACAGAGATAGTTCCTGTACTAGCCGGTGTTGTTCCAAACATTATTATTTACGTGAAATACTCCCTGTTTGTTTCAGTAAATCTGTTTTACTTATGTACCAAAAACATACACACCACAGAGGTAGCCATTTCCTTCTAGAGAACCTCAACTTGTTTGGCTAAAAGGCTAACAACAATAGAGTGCTAGCTCTGTACTGCTCGGAGTACAGTTGCCTTCAATACGGAAGCTGCAGAGGGACAAAAAAACTCTAGGAACGGGGTACACAAAAATTTATTTATTTCAAGTAACGCATTCATGTATTCAATCAATCAAGATTTCCAAACCTTTTAAACCTGTGGTATATTTGTGGTGTAAATATATAATAAAGTCAGTAATGACAGTGTTTTGTCGTTGAAATGCGCTTTAAGCCTCAATATATATGCGCTTTAAGCCTCAAACACAGGGTCAAACCCACTATAAACCCCCTATAATTCGCACACTTGGTATGGGGACAGACAGTATGTGGGGGTCTGGATGAAGAGGAGGCGATTGGGCCAAACGTTCCGTTTTCTCAGCAGCAGCAGCAACAGCAGCACAATTTTCAGCTCGACGGGTGTCGCTGACTGCGGTGCCGAGCCGAACGAACGAAGATAAAAAA
This sequence comes from Cyprinus carpio, assembly GCF_018340385.1. Lineage (NCBI taxonomy): Eukaryota > Metazoa > Chordata > Actinopteri > Cypriniformes > Cyprinidae > Cyprinus > Cyprinus carpio. The sequence continues at coordinate 10,562,655 of NC_056592.1, forward strand.
AAAAGTTGATTTCTAAAGGAAAAGTTCAATCTTTTGGAAATCCAGGGAATTAGACACCTTCCTGACAACTTTTAAGTCATCACATGTTGGATTTGCTTCAAATCAGATGATGGATGGACCTCACTGGAGGAAATTCTGGTGAAACGAGTGTGCATATTGTATGCCGAGCGCACCCGGTACACCTGCGTAGGTAACTGACGTCTGGAGTCACTGCTGATATAAATGGAGCCGCGTCGTCACAAGTCGTCAGTAACAATGTTGATGGTTGGCATCGCTTTCAAGTGTATGAGCTCCTCTGAAAGGAGTAGTGTTGTTTAATGAGGTTTTGATAATTTTATGTTCTACACGACATGGAAGAATACAGCGACATGTCTTTATCATTTCAGAACGACAGTGGTTTAGATCACCAAATCGACAATGTGACTTTACCAGTGAAGGTTCCGCTAAGTTATCAGATCTCCACGTCTTTTCTGATCGGCGCGCTCATTCTATGTTCCATATTTGGAAACGCCTGTGTTGTGTCGGCTATTGCTTTGGAAAGATCCCTGCAGAATGTTGCAAACTACCTGATCGGATCTCTTGCCGTGACGGACCTCATGGTGTCGGTGCTTGTGTTGCCAATGGCAGCTCTTTACCAAGTTTTAGACAAGTGGACACTTGGACAGGTAACTTGTGATATTTTTATTTCATTGGACATTTTATGTTGCACATCTTCAATTCTACACCTGTGCGCTATAGCTTTGGATAGATACTGGGCGATCACCGACCCAATAGACTATATGAAGAAAAGGACATTAAAACGTGCCGCTCTTTTAATCACCGTTACCTGGTTTGTCGGCTTTTCGATATCAATTCCACCCATGTTGATCATGAAATCTCAACCCAAGAGTAAAGCAGAAGACATGGCCAATCCTGAAGCTTGCATGATCAGCCACGACCCATGGTACACTATTTATTCCACCTTCTGCGCATTTTACATCCCTCTGATTCTCATGCTGGTTTTATACGGACGCATATTCAAAGCGGCAAGATTTCGCATTCGCAAAACCGTTCGAAAACCTGAGAAAAAGAGGGTGAAATGTTTGACTGTGTCACCTGCGCTTTTTAAGCGAGCCAACGGAGAGCTGGGCAAAAACTGGAAAAGCGCAGTCGAACCCAAGCCCGCCACGTGCGTAAACGGCGCGGTTAAGCACGCGGAGGACGGCGAGTCTCTGGAGATCATCGAGGTTCACAGCAATTCCAAAAACAACCTGCCTCTGCCCAACACGCCAAACTCTGTCCCTCTGTTCGAGAACAAACACGAGAAGAACACCGAAGCGAAGAGGAAGCTCGCCTTGGCGCGCGAGCGCAAGACAGTGAAGACTCTGGGCATTATAATGGGCACTTTCATTGTGTGTTGGCTACCATTCTTCATCAAAGCGCTCGTGCTGCCCTTTTGTCCGTCTTGTGATATGCCTTTGTGGCTCATCGACGTCATTAATTGGCTCGGGTATTCAAACTCGCTTTTGAATCCCATCATTTACGCATACTTCAATAAAGACTTTCAGAGCGCGTTCAAGAAAATCATTAAATGCCATTTTTGCAGACCATAAACATACTGTCTTTTCAGTTTTAAATGTCAGAAACACGAGTTTAAACAGTACCGACGACTGAGAAAAACAATATGATGTATTTTAACAGCACCGGAAACTTAGTACCACTATAAATATGATTGATTTTATTTATCAGATGTATATGATATCAGGTAACATAATGTGTACTGAAAATGTTTATTTCATGTCTATGACAAACAAAGATCATGTCCATGATGTAAAAATAAAAAGTCCCACTGTATGTTTACCTCGTGTCCTTGTCCTTCTGATTGTATTTTTTTCTATTTAAATAATCACATCCACAGACCAAAACTGATAAATACTAATGTTTATGAATGAGAAGATCACGCTGTGCAATACACAAAGAAAAATAATTGACTTGAATAATAAAAAATAAGTAATTATTTGAAGAATATTATATTTTATTGCTGTATAACAAATTAAATAAATATTAGCAAGAAAATAAAATTCTATGGACCCTATTTATTAATCATCACCTTGAACTTTTTATGCCTGGGAAAATATTAACACGCTCATAAGATTGACTTGGATGGAGGGAGGCATATGCATATCCATTATATAAGTATCAGTTTATACAGTATGTTATACTGTAAATGTAAATCTATTATGTCTGATGGCACATGACCACATTTCATATGTCACAGATCAAGGATTTCAAAAAGCTAATCAGATGTCCTTTGCTCACATGATGTTATTCAAAGTACATCATCAATATTTGCCACTTGAACATTTATATAAATATGGCAGCTGTTATTTTCTCAAGAGACAGCTATATATTTATTGATGCATCACTCTTAATCCATCATTTAAATCTTTATACTTTTCCTCTTTGCCAGGAACTGTAAAACCCATTAATCCTGACTTGCGCCTTCATCCCGTGTGGAAACCCTGTGTGAAACATGGATACAAAGAAGCAATGGAGAGGCCAAAAGATCCTCTTAACAAATCCCTTCATATAAAAATGTTTTCACAACAAGATGCTCCACCGCACACATCCCTTTATTTCTGCGGTGATAGAAATCTCAAGGCTTTTACACGATCAGGAATGTGCCAGTGCAAATTGTTCCAATGAATTATATTAACAGGTCCCCAGCTGGCACTGTTTATGTCAACTGATGAATTCTTGTTGAAACAAAATCGTCTGTTCCATCAAGTGCTGAAAATGAAAATGTGAGAAGTCAATAAAACAAGCAACTGTGCTGCATTATGACTTGTGCGTTCAAACTCCAAATCTTTTGTCCCATTAGAGCAACAAATCTATGGACTACTGCTAGGATCGTATGGTCTCAAAAGTTGCTACAGCAGCCCTGCCATCCAGTTGTGTTTGAATCACTAAAAGCCACTCAACAGAGCAGACACAGTGATGCCGGTCACCATAGTGACACTCAGATGTTTCAAACTCTGGGTCTGAGGTGCAATTATCTGATCAAAGGCCTAGGACAATAGACAGAGCCCACGTGCACACCCACAGCTGGCATGATTTAGCAACCTGAGGATCTACAGCTATTTATTAACAATGATAAAGCTCCAGAACCCTGCTGAGAAACCACTGCTTATCACTCAACAAATGTCCACAGTTGTCTATTGTGGGTTACAGCTCTGCAAGAAATGCTTGAGAGCTTACTAACAAATAAACAGTAGAGACCATTTGAAACTGGTTAACAAATAAACCTTTTCAGCTGAAAAGAGCAATTGGGCCTGTCAAGCTCTGAAAGGGGCAAAAAAGTACCAGAAATAGTCCTGTAGTCCACAGCGCTATATTACATCCAGTTGTTTTGTGTGAGGAAAAGATCAAAATTTAAGTTGGTATCCAATGAATATTTAGGTTTTTCCCTGGGGTTCAGCCCTCAGAAATCTAGCTGAAATATGATTAATAAAATATTTGAATTATGGTGGGCTAAAGATATTATTAAGCACTTATTTGTAACTTAATAATTTATTGACAGTGAAAAAAATGTTTTGTAATATTTACTCTGACACAATTTTCCCTCATAGATTGCTTGTTAATTTCACAAATAACTGCACTGTAAAATTTTCAAAGTTGTAAATACAACAAAGATTACTGGAGTATTTTATTTTGAAATACGATTTCAGTCTTTCTGCTTCAAAATGTCATGTTCAATTCAGTGTGTTACTTACCTTTTTCCCAATTGTTTGTGAAATGTATTTGTAATTTCTAAAAAGTTGTTACTTGCTTGTACTGTACAAAGAAACGGCAAGTGACATATTGATATTAAACATGGAATTTCAGAAAGACTGAAATAATAATTTGTAGCAAAACATGCTCCAAAAATATTTGTTATATTTACAGTTTTGAAAAATCATTGTTTTTCACATGATGCAATCATATTTAAAAAAAGGCAGGAACTGCAAGTGTTAATTAAATAAATGAAAACAGTTATTCAGGTTAAAAAAGTGTGACACCAAGACCACTTTAGGTGAAATTTCATAATCAGGCTTTCTACGAGCTGTGGTTATTAAGTTTGAGGTCTATAAATTCTGAATATTTCTAAGACTTTCAACCAAGAATAATCAGAGGCAGATGCACCGTCAAAAGAAGAGATTCTAGAAAGTCCAAAGTAATCCAGCAAGCTGAGTGCTGATTCTCGTGTGGCCGTCTTCACAGCGGACAAGAGACAAAGGTTCAAACTCAAGAACTCAGCTCAGCCATACATAATTCACAGGGGACTTGATACAATAAAAAAAAAAAAAAAAAAAAGTCCTGCTTGGGTCGTGTGCACACTAGCAACAATTTTCAAACAGACCTAAAATAAAACAACACAAAATGTGGTTCTGTGGTTCACAATTACAGCTGGAGTGTATGTCAATGAAAGCTTTCCCAGAGGTGGCAGGTGCAAGTATTCCAGCTTCAGTTAAAGGACATATGAAAGGTAAGATTTTCAAAGCACTTCATTCAAAATCACCACAGAAGAAAAAGGTTTCCCTTGACCACAAAGCCAGCCATAAGGGGTCAATTTTTCAAAATTGAGATTTATACGTCATCTAAAAGCTGAATAAATAAGCTTTCAATTGATGTATGACAATATTTGGCTGAGATACAACTATTTGAATATATGGAATCTGAGGGTGCAAAAAAAATCAAAATACTGAGAAACTCACCTTTAAAGTTGTCCATATGAAGTTTTAATATATCTTCAAAATATCTTCATGGAACATGATCTTTACTTAATATCCTAATGATTTTTGGCATAAAAGAAAAATCCAAAAATTAAAACTATATTGTATTATTGACACCAATAATACACAAAAACCCCAAAAACATAAAACTAAAATAAAAGTACATGTTCACAAACAATGAGAAAGAGACAGGCAGTATACCATAAAATTAAAATGTATTGTTCGTTGCTATTTAAGGTTTGGGCCTTTTGCAATTTTTAACAAAAGTTGAGAGCATACAGGAAATGAAAGCAAGGGAAAGTGGGATCAGTATGTGATACTAGAATAAAAGACACGTCTGCTGCATAGGAGCCACTTTTTGTGTGTGTGTGTGTGTGTGTGTGTGTATGGAACATTAATTACATGGCCATAGCTCCAAAAATACAGTATATTTTCACCACCGAAAAAATATATTTTGTTCATTTTATACATGCTCTTGTTTCCAGTTATCAGAAGTTTTAGACTGTCAAATACAAAGCACAAACATGCAGCTTGGTGTAAAATATAAAGACTCTCACATACACATGCAATCATGCACATTTACAATCTTTGTAGGGATGGAACTGATTCTAGCTTGTTTCCTAAATAAGAATTACCTCAATATTCACAAACCAGAACAACATAAATTTGACAAACAGTTGCATGTGATATTATCCATATCTCAGTGTTGAAAAATATATTGCTTTATTTCCACAAACACTTCAAGTGACAAATTTCTTTTGCTTAATGAAATGTTATGAAAACAACAACAACAACAAAACTATCTTAAACGTAAAGGACAGCTTTCTTTCATCATATACACAAGCAGACCTGCAGCGGTTAAATGGGAAGAATAGAGCTTGTACATCTGACCAGCAAGTGCTTTGAGCATTGATACATTAAACTGTGACTGAATAATTCAGCTGTGAATAGCATACATCTTAATCACTGATTAAAATACATCAAATGTTATGGGAAATATGATTTAGACCAGTTATATTCAAGGCTGATCCGTACTGAGTAAAATATAAAATCTGTGGCAAGTTTTCAGTTTAAAAAAGGTTGTGAACTTTTGCTCCACAGTTATCATATTCCTCCCACAGCTATTTCACAATGCTAAATTATACATTATGAGAAAGGGAAGTGGTAGAGAGTCATCAATTATTCAGATATACTTTGTGGCCTTAGAATGTTTGTACATGAAACCTGAAAAAAGTTTTATGGTTTCAAGAAAAACATTTTCAACATTGATAATAATAAACAATGTTTTTTTGAGGCCCAAATCAGCATATTAAAAACATCATGTGACACGGAGGAGTAATGACTGCTGAAAACTCAGCTTTGCAATGACAGGAAGGAATAAATTACAGTTTCAAATATATTAAAATAGAAAACCGCTATTTTAAATTGTTATAATATTTCACTGACTTTTATTAATAATAATAATAATAATAATAATAATAACAGTACATACAGCCTTGGTGAGCATAAAAAGCTTCTTTCAAAAACATGAAATTTTTTTTTACCAATCTCAAACTTTTGAATGGTATTTATATTTATTTTATTTACTTTATAACACATATTTACTTGATGTACATTTGCTAAGACAGTGAGAGTGAAAGAACATCGAACATTAAAATCCTAAGAGACAGAGAGGAACAAAGCAATGGAAAGTCTCCTCAGGAAATCCCACCCTTTAAAGGAAATTACAAAGGCAAATTCAGGAACAAACAAACCCCTTTTCCTGTTACTTTTCCTAACATAGGAGACACATTTGAAAGCTTTTAAATGTAACACATCTAATAAAAAAAGGGGGCCCAATGTAAATTCAAACATGAATGTACTTACAAAGATGGTGATTATCTTATCTACCCCTAACTCTTTAAATAAGACAAAACAGCCCACAATAACCACAGCTAAGATGAAACCAGCTGTGCATGGACTTGAAAGCATCAGTCCATCAAAGAGCAGAGTGTTCAAACAGGATCACCTGGGTCTGACTCACGCTGGAGAGTCTTGAGGGTCGCAGAACTCCGATCCGTGAATACACCTCTGCGTCCGAGCTAGCTCCACATGACGGGTGAGGGCTGGGTGGGGTGGTGTGAATGATGGGGGCAGATGCATACAACATGTGCGGTGGAGGTGGAGTGACATGAACTGGAGGCTGGGGAACAGGTGGAGGTGGGGAGGGAAGAGAAGGGGTCACTACAGGCAGGTTGGGCTCTTTTAGATCATACTGAGCCATGTGGTAGAAACCAAAGTATTCCAGAGCATTCCCGGCCTGAGCAACGCGGAGCCTGTGGCGCAGCAGGAGCACCCAGTACAGCAATGCCAAGATCAAAATCCCAGCCAAGACCATCAACACCACAGCCAAATTGAGCTCAAAGTCCCTGCAAACATGGGGCAGGGATGAGGCCCTACATTCCATGGATGACTGATTCACAGATGATGGCTTCCTGAGAAGAACATTGGGCAAAACAATCAAGTTTCTGTCTGTACCTTTAGTGGGCATAGCTCCTGTCAATCAATACATGCATTTCTTAACCACACACTCTTCAAAAATAAAGGTTCTTTATTGGCATCTATGGTTCCATGAAGAACCTTTAATATCCATGGAACCCTCCATTCCACAAAATGTTATTTATAGTGGAAAAAGGTTCTTAAAAAAGGTTCTTTTAAGAACTTTTCTTAGGGGAACCAAAATTGTTCTTCTATGGCATTGCTATAAAATCCCCCCTTTGGAAGTGTCTCAGCAGAGGCGAATGTAGGCAACTGTCGCTGAACATCTTTTCTGGAGAACACTGTTTGCAATCCCAGGAATTGGATCAGGGCTTGATGGCAACTCGTGGAGCTCAATTAAAACAGCAATGGAACAGAATGAACCTTTGTGTGAATGACTGAAATATGTAAGTGGTTAACCTGCTGAGATCAGTCTAGTAAGATGGCCATACTGTGGAGATCTCGGGTCATATATAGAATTTAATCAAAGGCTTTGGTGAGTCTGGCACACCATAGAGCTGCTGAGGCTAAGCCAATATTGAAGCATTTGTGACGCATGTGAACTGTTACTATGAGATGAAGTGTGTAACATATACACTTTACAACAGCATAATTATCCAGTCTTCTGAGGTGTGCATAACTTATAACACTGTGGAAATGAAATATTTGTCCAAAAATTAAACTTTAAAGGAATTTTAAAAAACTTACTTTTTACACAGAATTCCATAGAAGTATTCCTGACGAGGAACTGAGAGTTGTGCTCTAAAAATGTGGGAGAGAGCGTCTGTCGTGGAAGGAAATTCGTAGAGAGTACAGGAAAACATTCCACACAGTCCTGTCTGGGGATTGGCTGAACTCATTATCTCTGTGGTTACAGGAAACTGGCAAAGGATGTTGGTCTGTTTTGCAGAAGTATTCTCATGCGAAAGGAAAGTACTAACTTATTAAAAAATGCAGGCTTGCCATCAGGGGCACGAGCCAGTGTGAAATGACTTTTAAACAAAACATATAAAATACATTAAAAGTTGCTGACATTTTTGTACAGTACTGTTTACTTTTTGTGACTTCAATTAACATTATTTTAAAGTAGCATAAATGTCTCAGATCCAAAAGTTAATAATAAAAGAACATACTGTATGATTTATTTTAAGGAATTAATACTTTCCTTCAACAATGCCTTTAATTGGTCAAAATTGACAGTAAATAATTTGTTAATGTTACAGAAGATTTCTATTTGAAATAAATACTTTTAGCTTTCTATTAATCAAAGAATAATGAAGCACAACCATTTATAACATTAATAATAAGAAATGTTTCCTGAGCAGCAAATCAGCATATTAAAATGATTTCTTAAGGATCATATGACACTGAAGACTGGAGTAAAGATGCTGAATAAATTATATTTTAGAATATATTAAAATAAAAAACAGCTATTTTAAATTGTAATAATATTTCACCATATTAATGTTTTTTAAAATGTATTTTTTGATAAAATAAATGTAGCTTTGTATTTGCTTATTTGATAAGTGATCTAGAAATAGTACATAATTTTAAGTATCTTTTTATTCATTTGTCATAATGCTACATTGTTTTACACTTTTCTAGATTATTAATCTTTACATTTATGTCAAGATTTTACATTTTGTTAAATGTTGTCTCAGAGCATTCCTTTTCTTCTACTCTAAGATTCAACTCGCAGGGAAAAGGATACAAGAAATCATTAATGAAAAACTCCTATTCAAAATGATAGATTAATCAATACTATTTTAATTATCCATCGATTACTTCTGTTTTCATGTGCAGTTGAAAAGTCTAGTGAGAGACGTCTCTGAGGAATATCAATAGTTTTTTGCACACAGTACTGTGTAGGCACAGACCATACAGAAAATCAAATAATTAATTGAAGGACAGCAGTTCTTTCTGAAATCTGCACCTATTGAAAAGCACACACTTCAGTGCTGGAGTGGTGCTGCTCTAGAGGTTTTGTGTATTAGGAAGCACTGTGCTGTTGGCATTGGCTCCACTGAAGTCTGAGCCACCTGCAGCCCTCCCCAGGCATAGTGCAGCGAGACAGATTAAAGCCAGCTCACAATCACTCATGTGTGTTCCCTATGGACAGGTGGGAACCCAGCAATAATGGAAAAAAGTGCAAAAGCTCTCAGAGGCCACTGCAGGTTATCAGCGTTGGGTGCTGCAGGACTCTATACAAGCATAATTCAATATCACATTGATATGCCTTATAAGCAAGACCAAGTCACATTGTGAGTTATAAACTTGCAATTGGGGGGAAAATAAATAAATAAAGTCTCAATTGCTTTTTTTATCCATGGGCAGAAACTGGCTTCTATAGATAAATCTGTTGGAAATATTCAACTCTATATGATATCAATAAATATTCGCCATCTATACGGTGTGCTGGACTTAAAATATTCTTGTCTCTTCACATCACATAACCAGAAAATTTCCATTTAGCCTCAAAAAGGTGTTTAGGTGGCGAAAACAGGTCCTTGTGTGAAACCATTTAGATGTTGCTCAGAAAAATAATTGCTTTTCCTGTTATGAGAGTGAAACGAGATTGTGTTGTCTAAATTGCTGTGGAGAAGATGCTCTTGACATAGACTACAATCTTTAAAATAAAAAAGGCATATAATGGAAAAATAAAATGAGGAAATGTGATGCCTGAACACTGAAGTTTTAGGGATGTTGTGAATGGCAGTTGTGTTCAGTCTATCACAATAAGGAACATCATACTTTGAGCATTACAGGAAGTGTAGGTTTAAAAATGCACCCATGTTCTTCTGAGCTATGGGAACATTAAATAAAAAAAAATTGTGACATTAAAAGTGTCAACTGACAGTATCAGCAAAAAAACTACACCCATCACATCACCCAAGTTTTTAAGAGTTGTTGAACATCATGAATCCATTACAACTTCAGGTGTATATAAAGCATAAAGTTCTGATCAGCTGTGGTATTTGCAGTATTGAGATGTCACTTCATACACATACAAACAACTCTCCTCATGCATATTTAATAGCATATTCAACTGAACAAGTAGGCATCCCAAGAAGAAGACAGATATACTCAATACAACATGCTGTTGTCAGGGTTGGAGTTCTATGAAGCAGCACATGTCCAGGGGCTCACGGGAGTTATCTGTCAGATCATCTTATCACACAGAGATGGACAGGACAAGGTCATCCAGCTATCACCTCTAGACATATGTTAAACCGTCGGCACCAGCTGTTTGAAAGAATGCCTGACTTTTCCCAACAACCGAAGAAGCTTCACAAAGCTGTACTCATAATACAAAGAGAGGAACTTACTTGCAGCTGAGGGAAAAGTTTGCAGAAGTCAGCACAAACTGTAAAAAAATGTGGTGTTTGTAAAACTTTCAAAGAATAAAAAGACAGCAGTTTCTATGACTCTTAATCTAAATAGAATTTATTTTATTTTAGTAAATGTATAGACTGAATTAAAACAAATCATAATGGCATAACTTAAAATCTGATGTTAATATTTTAAAAACTTTTTCACCTTTTTTAAGAACCATTTTAATGGAGTATTGGTTTCTCTAAATAACTTTTTTTTTTCTTTTTATGTTTAAAGACTACATGAAAATGTTTAACTTTAAAAGAAACTTTTAAAAGAGCTCTACACTGAATAGAAACAATTTTCTTTATTTCTTATCACAACAACAAAAAAAAAAAAAATAATATTTGTCATTATTATTATTTTAATTTAATAAGGCCAATGAAAAAAATGTTTTTTGGTTTGGTCTCATTCAAACTAGTCCCAGTGTGCACTGGGAGATGAATAATTATGGTTTTTTTTTTTACATTATTGTTGTTTTATGATGTCAGGATAGGTTTGTTTTTCAACTTAAAATTAAAATGTAGTTGAGTGTTGCCCTTGTTGTATTGAGGCATGTATTATGACATATTGGTCTATGTTATATAAGTCTTTCGTCTTGTGAACAGGGGCAGTTTCTTCTTTAGGGCGATAGGGCAACGCACAACGGGAGGGATTTTTTTTTCTACCACATTCAACCACAGTGTTATGCTAGCTGTCACTGTTCTAGACTGTTTGTTCTGCGGCCTCTGGATATTTAGTCCAATCAGCGTCAAGTCACTTTATGTGGAGTACCGCCCCTTTTTGGGAGATTTCACTCTGAGAATCGCCCAAAGTGGACTTCCATTCAAAGATTTTACTTTCAGGCCGAATCACAGCCGTGCCGATGTACAGCCATATCGCACTGCTACTCGTGTGATATTGCTCATACAGTCAGGTTAAGGCGACTGGTAGTGGTGTGTTGGCATCTCCGTGTGGTCCTATTTAATATTGCAGCTTGACTTGTAGAACGAAAATGATCTAAACAAATGTAACGTTTATTTTTTCCTTTCCTTCCTTATATGTTTATTTAAAATGCTTCGAGTCTTGATATTTTTCCTTTTGTTATACTGGCATGTATGCTAAAATTGTTGGACCTGGTACCCTACCTAAAAAATGTTCCACCAGCCGCCACTGCTTATGAATGCTTCTATGATGATTGTCATTTTAAGACAAGAAACATGAGATAAAGCACATAATATTGAACCATTTAAAATAAATACACAAGAAATAATTAATTAATTGAGTTAATTAAGTTTATTGCTATATGTTCTATAAGAAAATACAGTATTTGTAATTCAAATTTTCAAAATTTGATTCAATGTGTTACTTACAGCATTTGTAATTGTTTGTGAAATTTACTAGCAAGTACTGTTTGAAAACTGAAAGTTATTCCTGAAAGTTGTTAGACGTTTTTAATAGTATATAAGCAACAACAAACCAATACAATCAAGAAAATATTATATTATTATATAAAAACTTTTATGTCAGCATTATTTACTTGACTCATTTTTACAGTCCAGCAAATTCACCAACATTGCAATGAACCAACAGATGTGTTCATTTCATGCTATTTGTGGTACGTTCTTGAGGCCCCGTACATGGACTTGTCAGTGAAGAAAGAGAGAAAAGAGGCCGCGATGGGATTGAAGGGACTCTTGATGCTGAAGAGGGAAAGAGGGAAGTGCAATTTGAAATATTTGGTGGTAATCAGTTCTCTTTGATATGAAGATACCAGCATATGGAGATTTTTTTTTACATGTCTACACAGCAGCCCACTGATGGGCACTTCAGAGAGCCCACGCGTTGAACTTCAGACGTGGATCTCACTCACTCATGACCTCAGTGATTTGCCCTGGCATTTAATGAAGCCCCTCGGTCCAAAGAAAGTCATTTCAATCACCTCCACGCCCGCTCATAAATATTTATCTCATCAGTGACAAAAGGACTTGCTCACTATCATTATGTCCTTTGTAAGTCAAATAGAAGGGGTGTGTCTGTGGGGGGTGGCAGTTCTCAACTTTTGGCACTAAGAGAATCGAGCAGAAAAGCAATTTCTGACCACCAAACACCATCAAAATTTATGCATGCAATTTATTATTGCCATTATAACCTAGATGCTAAGTATATTAGAACACTATAATCATAAATTAAATATACTGTACAGTGGGGTCAAAAGTTCTGAAACCACAAGTGAAAATTTTCTGATTTAATAATAGAATAATTTTTCAGTATATTTGGTACAAAAATGTAAATATACAGTATGCATGTATATATATATATATATATATATGTGTGTGTGTGTGTGTGTGTGTGTGTGTGTGTGTGTGTGTGTGTGTGTGTGTGTGTGTGTGTGTGTGTGTATTGCCCTCCCTGCACAAAAACTGTTTCTTTGTTGAAAACATTTTTAAAAACTTAAAACTTTGTTTATATACATATACATACATACATACATACATATATAAACAAAAACAAAAACTAAAAACTTTTTAAAAAAATCTTATAACAAAAAACAATCAAAATAAACAAAAAAAAAATATATATGTTTTAATAAAATCTGAGCACTTGCAACAGTGGAAATACACCAAAATATAATGCATCTGCATTTAAATCCATCAGCCAAGGTCCAAAATCCACTATAACTTAATTGCAGGTTAGATCCACTAACCACAGCTGGACATGTAATGGACCATGATCAGACATGAGAGTAAATGGCTGATTTTCACAGAAGCTCATGGCCACTGTGTCAAATTCATTATGAGGTTTCAGAACTCATCAGAGGTATTTAATAAGAGCATTCATTAAATACTTAATAGGCATATAATGCTGTGTGCAATGCTACTTAATCAAAGCCTAAAAAGGAAAGCAATTTCCATATTCAAAACTTAAGCCCCAAGGTCATGCTATAAACCTCTCTGGAGATGTCCTTTGGGAACTGTCACAGAGGCAAGAGTTCACACAATGTAATTTCATCCAGCGGTGATGAAAGAGAGGATACTTCTAAAATACGATAGATGGACTGCAACTATTAATGCACATTTTTAAGATAATTTAGCACTTTCAGAGATAAAAGGGGCAAAGTAGTCAGTTAAATCATATTTACACTTTCATTGGAGATAATAAAAATATATGACCTGTTAGAATGCATAAGCAAATTACTCACACCAAAAAGCTCACACCAATAATGGCTTGTGGCGCAACGGATACACAAGAATACAAATCAGTTTCCTGCGTTTTGTTAATCAGCATGACAGTTTGTCATTTAGCTGGCCCAACACACACAACCCCACGCCTCACTTTAGCACAAACACATTGTAATGATTAGCAAGTGGAAAACAATTATGAAATTATTTCACAGCCTAAAGACAAGAGTCAGCATCTGTATAGGTCAATCTGTCTAAGCTTATTTGACAACAGAAGCTTACAGATGTGTTTTAAATGTGCTCTTTGGCCTAAGAACATTGCAATCAGCAACTATACTATATGTCAAAGTGAAAAAACTGCACTAAAATCCTTCTTCCCATTAAGCAAATAATTATAGGCTTGGCTTGATTGGCTGCCTAATATGCACCTAATTTTCATTCCTCTTAATTGTCTGGAAGGAAACACTGAAAAATGTAAATGGAATGACAAATAGGGTAACTGCTCATCACTGAATCACTTTAAAAAAAAAAACCAAAATTTAATTCTAAACAAAAGTACTGTAGGAATCTTTTTGAAACAGTCTTCATAAAATGGATAATTCCGACTCTAAATTTAGATTGTATGAGCCATATTTGAAGCCGTAGTAAAATGCAGATAAATTCACACCTACGTTGCTCAGCAACCATAAACTCCCACAGTTGGGATAATGATTAGTTTATACTTAGTAGAATTGTTTATTTAGATTACTGTAAAGCTTAGTAGTCCTAACTTCCGGAAAGTTAATTTCTCTTAGGAGTGCATAATCCTTATTTAGCAACTTAAAATAAACACCTTTAAAATTCACACCTGAGAGAAATTAGCTTTCCGGAAGTTAGGACTACTGAGCTTTACAGTAATCTAAATAAAATGCACTCTTTTGATTAATCAAAACTTCACTTTTGTGGGAGTAGTAGTCTTTAAGTACTTGTTAGCAACTTTTTTTTTTTAAACAGCTGCAAAATTGATGGTTTGACAGTGATTGATGTTTAATGTTAAAGTAATGTCTACTTATAAACAAATCATTAATCCATCATTAACATGTTTTAACTTTAAACATCGCTTATGGCCAAAATATGAGTCCATAATCCATAATTACACTTCCTCCTGTTGTCCTCTCACATCAAAATCCACTGACATATTTGTTTAGAACTGTTTTAGCTTGTAAACAGTGCTTGATCTGTGCATATTTCTCTCCTGATTCAGACAAGACAACTTTTTCACTGGATAAAGCAATATTATGAATAGAAGACTCATATTTAGCCAGGAGCAACAGTTTGAAGTTGAAAACATCTTAATGACAAATCTGTTTATTACAAAAATACCCATTTACAATCAAAAAAATTAACACTAGTGGCTTGTGGACTATTATGATGTTTTCATCAGCTGTTTGGACTCTCATTCTGACGGCACCCATTCACTGCAGAGGATCCATTGATGAGCAAATCATGTAATGCTAAATTTCTCCAAATATGTTCTGATGAAGAAACAAACTCATCCATATCCACAAATAAATTTTCATTTTTGGGTAAACTATTCCTTTAAAGGTGGGGTAAGTGATTTCTGGTAGTCAATGTTGATATTTTAAATCACCAAAAACAAACACACCCCTACCCCAAAAGGGTCTCGCCCCTATTTTGATAGCTCTGCTCCACAAATACATACACAATCCAGGCAATGATTATGGCGGAATCTGCTGTATTATTATCTGCTGTGCTAAACATATTATTTTACTTTTCGGACAGGCTTTGGGAGCTGGCGCTTCAAACAGACAGTGGAGAAGGTTTAAATGCTCCAGGCTTATAGTGTCTTTATCATAGCTGAAGGAAATGACAATACGATTGCCGATGAACAAACAAGCGAACATGACACAAAAGCATATTCGAGCAAAAGCCAGCATTAATTAGTTCTGTGAAACAAAGCAAAACCAATGTTACTCAGCTATCGAGAAGAAACAAAGCAACCTCAGCGTCCAATCACAGGCCTTCCCGCGAATTCTTGAATTCTCTCCAACGCTGGAAAGCTGATCCAAAATTTACACGGGTACTTCTTGCCTTATCGTAAGCGTTCTTTTGTTCCGCAGACGTTTTCCTCTTTTGTTTTTTTTCCGCTATCTCTATCTTTCTGTCATCGCTCGGCTTGGCTAATGTCCGTCCTTTGAAATTAGCGTTTTCTCATCCACATCATGAGTAAACACGCCCCTTACTGCTGATTGGCTACAAGTTTGTTTTGGTACTCGGTACAACTTGGTTTTCTAAAGCGTTTTTCAAAAAACACATACCCCACCTTTAATAATAAATATAAATGTAGAACAGCTCACATCTGTAGTAAATTCCTGTAATACAGTTTCATGTGGCTTAATACTATAGAGAAGTAAAATATTTAGTATGTTTTAGACACTATCAAGGGAATTTATGTTTAGTATTTCCCTGAGGTTTGCTGTAGAAATCACATAACAGTTCTCACTTGTCCTTGAACAGCTGTCAAATAATTCAGTTTTCTTGCTCATGGTTTTTATTTGTGGAAACATTGGTATGGGTGCCTGTTAAGACTCTCATGAATCAAAGTATGTTTTTATGTGTTTATGTATCGATTCCTTCTGTTATGTTGTTGGTCTTCTCAATTGTACAAAAATATATAATAAATATAAAAAATATATATTGGCGCTTGAAAGGGTTTCTTTCAACATCACTTAAAGTCAAGCTTGAGTAGCTTGAAATGATTTGAATTACTCACGATTTGAAGAGCAATTGTGTTGGTGTTTATTCTAGCAAACTCCAACAAACTGTTAAAGCCACTGGGATGAAGATACTCACAAACCATGTAATTGTTCTTTTCCTCTGAAAATTGGATTATTTTAAGGTGTTATAGTCGGTGGGGTCATGCAGCGTTTAAGTAATCAGGGGACCATAAACTAACTTACACAACTTGAAATGCTGAGATTGACCAGCATCATCAATATCTTATCAGATCAAGTGTAAACCGAGAAAGCCCCATGAGGTTGAAAGGAAACAGGATTCAGTGGATGTCTTTTGACTCAAGTCAGAGTGTGTCCGTCAGTCGTGATGTACCAAGTTCATTGTATAGACCAGGTATTGTAAAACCCATAATTTTTTATATAGTAATGATTTTGAAAATGTTTTTTTATTTAAAACAAACATTTATAAATGTATTTATTGTTTTGCAAACTAACTCACCAAGCTATATGCTCACCAAGACTGCATTTGTTTAATAATAAAAAAGCAATATAAACAGTAATAATCTGAAATACTATTTAATAGGCAATTCAATAAACATATATCAAAAATAAAAATGCATCAACATTAACACAATCTTCAATAAAACAAAAACTCTCATAAATCACTCAAAAAACATTATTTTATTATCAATAGGAATTATTATTATTGTCAATGTTGAAAACAGTTGTGCTGCATAATATATTTATTTGTGTGTGTGTGTAAATAGTGATAATTATGATGAATAGAAAGTTCAAAATAGTAGCATTTTACTTTTGACCCATTTAATCCTTCTTTACTGAATAAAAATATGAATGTCTTTCTATTTCTTAATGATTCCAAACTTTTGAACAGTTGTGTATTTATCATAAATGTACTACAACATATTATAATATTGTAAAAAAGACTAAAGTTATAATTATTAATAATAAACATTATCAGCTTTACTTTATTAATTACCTAAATGCACAAATAAGCATTCTGAATCACCTTAAACATATAAAATGCTCCTGTTTCCACCCATTTCATCATGGTCTGCATGTAGTGTGTTATCAATCTGGTATGAACCACCGCGCCACTACTGCACTCACATGAGTGAATACTGATTTGCTCTTCTGTTCTTTCCCTCTGGTGCACGTCACATCCACTCACTGCCTCACTGAGTGATGTGGTCAACGGCATTCATCTACCTGAGATACAGATGCCCATCAACAGATCTTTAATCATTTGTCCAATAGACCACACGCATCTGAGGGGAAAACACACACACACACACACACACACACACACTGAATACAAACCACTCTCAGACAGTAAACAGCCTTCAGAATATAAAACAGTCCAATATTAGCTATAAAAATAGACATTTAATGCAAGAGATTTAATGCAAGAATTTACAAGAGAACTGAGGTTAGAAATAATCAAAGCACTTCACATGTGCTTCTGCCTGGCCTTTTCTCAATAGATCAGGCGGGACGACCTTCCCACAAGTGATAGATGTCATCACTCAATCAGGAGGACTGCTTTATAGTGTTCACATTCACTCTGAGTCCCATGACTCACCATTCTGCCGTCATTTCTGGAAGGAAGTCCACACAGATCACCAAGATAAAAGGCTTGAATCACCAGTGTAATTTGCTGTGCTGAAGGGGACACAAACCCCCACATTATTCAAAAGAACACACTTTAAAAATCGACATGCGTCACCTATATGCTACATGTTTGCAACTTCCTTTTGCCACAATAATGCTTTCAATGCTTAATTTAAATTTGCAGCACAAACTGTTTTGTGGAGAATGGACTCCAGAGTTGTGACATGACAGATAGCAGAGATCATTCTCTTAAAGACAGATGTAGTGCACACAGTATGAGATGACTGCAATCAAACTGAGAGAAGACCTGTCATTTTTGACAGCTGAGGGTGCTCTTTCCTTGCCCTTCGGCTGATTGATGTCATCATAGACGATGATAATGAATGCCAACTAAATAACTCCAGACAAAGTCTAAAAACTAGTATTATCTATTAGTATTGGTTCCAGCCATGTTTTTTTTTTTTTTTTTTTTAATATTGGAAGAAAATTATGTAATTTTCCAATTTCCTTAATCAACACTTTTTTTCTGCAATATATATATATTTTAAATTATTTTAAATTATCCAATTATTTTAAAGATGAAAACTTTCAAGTGTCAGCTCTAAAATTAAAATAAGCTTTAAAAAAATCCAGGCAGAATGAACATTTTCCCTGCAAGAAAAAAAAATTGCCAGTGTATTACAACAAAGTCATTTCTCTGCAGGTCTTTCAGACAGGTTGCTTTTTCAGCGTTTGACGTAAGCATTGCCCCACAACTTGAGGACAAGAGACTTTGTTGGGTTTAACTCTAAATTTAAGACTGTCACCGCCAATCAGAGCGAAATTTGTTGACAAGCAGAAATAGATACAGCTCTGTAGCATGATAAACCAGACTGACAGTTTATCCAAGAAAGCCTAATTCATCTCTCCTAAGCCTCTTCTACTCAAAAGAATGTTTATTTCTTTATTTATTTCCACATTCAACAGTAGAACTATTTGGAACCAAAGCTGTGGTGTGGTGGTGCAATATCAGAGATAAGCCACATGCTGATGTTTGCCTGGCCAGCTTTGGGAGGTGGCATTATCACCCACTGCTGTGGCACACGGATCACAAACACACTTCAACCTTCAGAAGGCAAACCCTGTTATCTGGCGAACATTCATGCCCCTTTTGAGTATAGAAAAATAACCTAATTTTACACGCTGGGCCTAAAGATATTTGTTTGGACATGACATAAAAGTTCTTGAAATCTTTGGTTTAAAACATCATAGGAAGGTTAGCGAGACAAGAGTTCCAATTTGTGGAGAAGTACACCTTTTAAATGAAAGGAACTTCCTTTGATCTTAAAAATAAGCCAAACACTTTCATCTATGGGATGTGGCTGAAATCCATAACTTTTGTTTACATGTGTCAACCATTTCTGTTACTCAAAACTAAATGTTATGAAAATTACCAATCTGCTTTAGATTGTGGGCTTTTGAGAGAGCTGAGAATTAGGAGAGTGACTGGATTCTAGATCAGGAGTTTTCAAACCTTTTGATGCCTAGGACCCCCAAACAAGATGAGTTCACTGCAAAGAACCCCCTTCTTAAAATATAATAAATGCAGCCTTGCTATGAGCATACTGCTCCCTGTTACCCAGTTTCTGTCTCCTGCATCTTTGATTTAATCCCAGGTTTCCTATGTGTTTCCATTAGTTCCAGGTGTTCTTCGTCTTCCCCTCATCAGTCCCGTGTATTTATAGTGAGTCCCACTTCTAGTTTCTTCATCTGCTGTTATACGTCTGTTCTCCCTGCTTCGTCTGTGTCTTGCTCCTATGTCTCTTTATTTGGATGAATAAAGATGGTTCCATGTTGAAGTACTCTGACTCCGAGTATGAATCGAGACACATACAAACATTCAAAAACGAAAAGAAAAAAAATCAGATAGATAGATGGTTTTCTGAACCTTTCCCCATTTTTACATTACTTTCTCTGAATCTTTCCACATCCAAACTGTGAAATTTTCATTTTTTTGCACCTCAGCATCAAGGAACAGCACAGAGATATTGCAGCAGTATCTACAACTTAGCATTATGTCCAAACAAAACAAAAGCAAAACACAAATACTCATTATCCTGTCCTGGAGGCAAATGCTCTATTTCTGTCAATTCCAGCTGCCCTGAAAATCTTGATGTTTACCATGGCAGATTCAGAGTGGCACATGGCTGGCTGTAGTAGAGAAAAGAACAAGCAATCGATTACTGATCTTAATAGTGCACACCAAGGAAAGTTTGAATTAATTTACTCAGCTGTCTAATAAAAGCATTGATAAAGGATTGTCTATGACCATCACCAACATTCAAGATGCATGAAAGAAGATTCCACAACTAACTGGAATCCAATTCCTCTATGTGATCTATTTAGCTATTGTAATAATGAAAACTTCAATATTCTTCCTTCTCAGTAAAAGTTAAAGATACAGCATTGATCCATTTAATAGTTTTATTATGGATTCTGAACCTAAACCAATATTGACCTCTCCATGGTCAAAATGAAATAAAGGGTCCATATTGGAGCACATTGTGGTGAGGGATTCAAGCCCCCAGCAACAATGATCTTTGTCATATACAGTATTGCCACTAATGCGTTGAGAATAAAAAGTAACAAAACACGTCTACTTTCTGAGCAATTTCATTGTCTTCGTGTTACAGTGTCCCTGCAATTTCTGACAGAAAAAAAGGCATTTCTAGCGAACAATGTCAGGACTGTGGTTTAATGAGAGATGCTGATTCATCTATGGATTCTTGGCAGTGCAACCAAATTAAAAAGAGATAGCTTTGTAAGTTCTTAAAGACTATCTGTTTATACTGAGATATCTGTAGACACATGATGTCCCACCTGCTTTGAAAGTCCCAGATAGAATTAGCAAATAATAATAATAATGGAGCCTCTCATTATCTGCACTTTGTTAATGAGATGAGGTTTATTAACCCCCCAAAATATCGTTTGGAGCAAGGCACCACCCTCTGTTTTTGTGATGTATATCTATTTATCATCACATATGAATTCATAGGTGTGCAGTCAGTCTGTTGACAGAGTGATCTCTCCAGCTGCTGTAAAAGCAGAGACAGCATCTGCTTGAATCTTAATCAAACAGCACATCTCACTGGGTTTAAGTTGGTATCAAAGGCTTATTTCAAATGCAGGTGCTTCGCTGGACAGAGGGTAATTATCCCCATTATTCAAATGACACAAAGGCGGCCCTTTCATATTTCATGGCCTTTTTGTTTTGTTGCCATCCCCAACGCAAGTGTGCACTTTTCTTCCAGCACCACACAAAGGGCTTGATTCTGTTTTCCTTCTCCATGCTCCCGCTTTTTCCTCTACCAGAGAGGGCTTAGGTCTCTGTTTTGCAAACCGATTCACAGCAATCAGGGTGCCTGGCGATTAATAAAGCTGTCTGCTCAAAGCAAGGCGTGTCTGTCACAGCAAGTCAGCGTCACCTAGTTCTGCAGCGTCCATACCATACATACACAATCATAAACAAGTTTCAAGTTCCAGTTTCAAATGTATGTCAGAAAAAGAGCAATAGATGGCTAGACAGCTATATAGATAATGGATGGGTGGAAAGATAGATTCTTGTCAAATCTGATATTTAGACTACTTATATTAATGTATCATCTTTTACCTGTATTTTTTTTTGTGTCATTTTCTTTATTTAATCTGAGCATTGGCCACATGACCGCGTCCAGCAACACAACTAAAATATTTAAATGACCACTCAAATTACATTGACATTTTAATTTTTTTTTTGTGCTCTTGTTTTACTATAGACCAGTGTGTGTACACCACACACATGGTACAAAGCTATTAAGAATACAGTAAAAATGCTGTAAAAACAACTAAATCTACAGAAACATAATATTGTAATACTGTAAGGTAGATAGATAGATAGATAGATAGATAGATAGATAGACAGACATGCATATATACACAAAAAGTATTTTAGTAGAAAACAAAGTATTTCAAGCCACAATTCAAAACAATGGGGAAAAAATTTATAAGATCTGACACTTATCATCAAATGGCTCCGTATGTGATAAGTGAGTGTGTGGGAAGAAGGCTCAGTGCCAGTTTCTGTCTTGCTTATCAGTGTTACTATGTGTGAGATTGCCACTGACATTCACAGCTGGTCTGCTTCAGTTCTGTGACGTGAAATAATGTGAATGTGTGTGTGTGTGTGTGTTTAATTTTAATGTGTGTGTGTCTGTGTATATATATATATATATATGTGTGTGTGTGTGTGTGTGTGTGTGTGTGTGTTGTTTACATCCGTCATATGAATCTCACCTGAGCACTCAGAATTAGCGCAAATCTTGTCAACACACCACACAGGCCGCGTTGGGAGAAATGAGCGATGCAAGGATGAGCAGCCGATATTTTAGTTGCCTACAAGAGAGAACTTTTTATCACTTTGATTACGATTTGGCAAGCCATACTGCGCTCGAGAAAAGTTAAAACTTTGAAGGCAGCGCCACCTGTTGGATAAGCTTCTTTAATACATGTGGAAAGAAAGAAAGAAAGAAAGAAAGAAAGAAAGCAAGAAAGAAAGAAAGAAAGAAAGAAAGAAAGAAAGAAAGAAAGAAAGAAAGAAAGAAAGAAAGAAAGAAAGAAAGAAAGAATTTCTTGAACTTCTCAGAATTTTGTTATGCACGATGCGCAATTGTCAGACGATATCTGATGTTTCTGACATTCATTTCTTCCAAGTGGCTTTACAGTGACGTCAAACACGACGAGTAGCCTATCAGCAGACTGAAATGTCTCTATAATTCTTATTACTCCCTTTAATTTCTCAATCAAGACTCTGTCTGTATAATTCCAGAATGCAAACATTATCCAAAACATGACTGGAAATACTTATTTTTGGTCTAGAGGCAATAGGCCTACATATAATAATTCATTGCTCACATGGTAGGCTATAAGGTCACGAATTGCTAATGCTGAATAATAATAATAATAATAATAATAATAATAATAATAAAAGTTTACCTGGAGTCTATTATAAAAAATAATGATACTTTTTTTTTAATCATTTTGTATTTAATTGACATACCGGTCGTTAAATACAATAGACCTATATAAATAGCACCACATCTCTCCTTGTGAAGAGACAGGTTTACCTGGAGTCTATAACAATCATCCACAACCACAAGAATATAGTCATGACATGCTGTAATTTGTAAAATCAAATAGCCTAGCCAAATGAGGCGGTAACATGTCAAAAATATTTGCTGTTACAATAACGTGGAGATTTTCAGTGACATAATTACTGTGTTCTTCTGATAGAATGAAAACACATAGAAACAATCCTCCTCTATTTTCATTCAAACTAAGAAATAATCCAGCAGTCAGGGTGTTTTTCTCCTTTTAATCAGAGTGACATTGATGAACAAATGTAGTCCACTAATATTATTGTAAGTACATTTTCAAAAGGACCTTCAATACACAGCACTCGAGGAGAAGACTTAATGTTTTCACACCTTTTGCCGCACAAAAGACTGTTGGTTTCGATACACTACGACCCAGGGACATGTATCCCTTTATGGATCACAGGGGCACTTCAAAGACCCAAAGGACCTCACAGACCATCAAAAGACTGTAAGTTTCTATAAGTGAACTTAGATGGCCAGCCAGCACTCATGAAGTTCACTTTCCAGAGGACGGTGTAGGAGAAGGATCTCGGGGACAGTCTTCCGCCTCAGTGTGTTAGATTATAACCTAGGTTTGACATGAGGTGGTTCGTCTGCGGTGTCCTGAGCGCAGTTCTCGCGCTCTGGGTCGGTCTGGTGAGCTCCACGGCGTCGTTTCCTGGATTCCACGAGGCGTTCAGGAGTAGGATGCGAGCACCTGGTAAAAACCGCGGAGCTCAGGCGGGTCACAGCCGACACACGAACAGATATCCGCTGTATATGCTGCACCTCTACCGGACCCTTCTAACCGGAGACGACAAACATATGAGCCATGAAAATCCAACTCTTTACGAGTCCGATTCGGTCTTGAGTCTCGTTGCCAAGAGTGAGTATATGCATATATATATATATTTAATTATTATTATTTTAAAATTAATTTGAAACATTTTATTTTTATATTATACATTACCATTATAAAGTTTTACAATAGCCAATAGGTATTTTGTTTACTTCTTAGACATTTTAGATGTAAAGGATGATATTCAATTGAATTAATGAATGATATATATATATATATATATATATATATATATATATATATATAATATATCGCGAATGATGACTGTAGCCTATATAAAATATATAAGCGACATTTTATTTTTATTGCACGGTCAGTCGCTGCATTCAGCGGTCATTCATCGCGAATGATGACTGTAGCCTATATAAACTATATTCTAACTCTTGTTACCTCCACGAAAAAAAAAATGAAATAAAACATTGTTTTATTTACATTTACTTATTTGTTTAGTTAATAAAGTAGCCATATGTAAAGTGGCAATATGTAAAGTCACCCACTGGTCATTATCGCAAAACAAATCTCTTCAGGTTTATACAAGACCCCCGGGGAAAATGATTTGATAGGTAGTTTAGCTGGTTCTTGGCTATTAGCCAAGTCATGTATTATGCTTATTAGTTACTGTGTGTATTAGCTTCAAGACGTCTGTTCCAAAGTGACTTGGGCAGCAATACACATCTAAACAATAAGAACATTCTACTTTATTAACTGCTTGTCCCGAATGTGGCCATGTGTGAAAACATCCTTCAAGATAATTAAGCACCACACATCACTTATCCTTTCTAGAACGCTTAACTGTCTGTCCTTTGACCAGTCACTAATTTCTTGTCCATGTGTTTTTCAGGTTGCCATCAGGTTGGTGACAAACTAGCCGTGACATTTGACATGTCCTCCATATCAACAAGCGACAAAGTCCAGCGGTCTGAGCTTCGCATTCGCCTTCCAGAATTCGCCTCTGAGATAGAGGTGGACATCTATCACGCATCAAAACGTGAGTGTGACCGAAGCCCCTGCGACGAAGTAAGGATCCTCCTCGGCACTGTGAAGGCCAAACCAATTGACTCAACCTCCCATTCCTCCTGGAGGGTCTTCAACATCACAACGCTGCTCAAGTACTGGTTGCACCAAGGTGAGAGCGTGTTCTCAGAGGAACCCACTCAGATGCCCACAAGATCTGAGGGCGAGGGGCACGAAAACGTCCAGCATCTTACAGCCAACAGGGTCATGATGGTGGTTTACTCCAAGCAGAACCGGGCAAAGACATCCACCCTCATCCAGACGGCAGAGCACTCCAAGTACGTAGCTCTGGACCGGGCCGGTGGTGCAGCTGAACCTGTGCCTCGGCGTCACAGGAGGAACCACCGGACTGAAGACAGAGTGCGTGACGCAGCAGCCAGTGTGATTCCAGTTGTTTTGCAAGAAGGGGAGAAGAAATCTCTCTGCAGGAAGGTGGATATGTGGGTGGACTTCGATCAGATTGGTTGGAGCGACTGGATTGTATATCCGAAGCGTTACAATGCCTATCGATGTGAAGGTAGCTGTCCTACACCTGTAGATGAGACCTTCACCCCAACCAACCATGCCTACATGCAGGTAAGAATCTCTAAATCTTTGAAATAGTTGCAATTAAAACGTTTCCTCTTTCCTAGACTGACTCTAATGATTGTCGTCTTCTCATTTGCAGAGTCTTTTGAAGCTGCACCACCCAGACCGTGTCCCGTGCTTGTCCTGCATACCCACCCGTCTGGCTCCACTCCCAATGCTCTACTACGAGAACGGCAAGATGGTCATGAGACACCACGAAGGGATGGTTGTAGGAGAATGTGGCTGCCACTGAGTCTCCAAACCACAAATGAAATCAACTCTAGCACTTTTTGGATATGTTCCTTAAATCCAGAAATACATATTTAAGCACAAATAAAGAAAAATTGCTTTAATTTGTACAGTATTTTCACTTGGAATCATAAGGTATCCTGCACTGAGGCACCTGGATTACTTAATGCTATTTTTAAAAGCTTTGTGTGTTTGCCTAATTTGTAAATAGTAGAGTATGTAAATTACCAAATGTAATAAAGTGTTTTCATAATGAAATAAATGTATTTTGTGTTTTTTTTTTTTTGTTGTTGTTGAAAATCAGCAGATGAATAAGGAAAACGTATAAATTCTCTGGTGTTTATTGTTTTTTTATTTATTTTTTTACACTTAAATGTCTCTTCAGAATTAACAGGGCAGTTTTAAAGAACTTGACAGCAAAAAAAAAAAAAAAAAAAAAAAAGGCGTTTTACATTCTGTTGGATGACACTTTAGGTGAACATACTCATTAGGATAAACAGAAATTAGATTTTACATTACAAAAATATCAATGCCAAATGGTAAGTGGTCAAACTCACTGATTGTGGTTTGCAAAATTTATAGGAGTTGGCATCTGGATTTCCTCCACATGATTCTTGATAAAAATATCACCAAGAATAGAACCCTTGCTCTCTCTACTGACCATTCTGTAAAACTACACAAATCTGTATCATACAAACAGTGTCGCATGATGGCCTGTGAGATGTCTTCCATGTCTTAGGCAGAAGCAGAGCTGCATCGATGTGCTTGGGATGCACTATCTGACATCTGAGATAGTGGCTCTTTCAGGCACAACAGTGTTAGCTGATGTCGAGAATCTAAAGTAATGGCTTTGTGCGCGTCTTGAATGACAGCATCAGTACAGGAAAAGAAAATATCATTTAAACAGTAGATAAATGAAAGAGAAAAAGACAGATGACATGGAAGGAGAAGTCTTCTGTGCATTTATCCTCTCAGGGAACAGTTGTCATAACAGCAATATTTGTTACAGTTGTCACCTCTGTGTCCTCTGTTGTAGTTAGATGTCCATTTCAAACTGGGCATCATCCACTTGAAAAAAAAAAAAAAAAAAAAAAAAGAATTTTAGTTTAATATTTTTAACCCTATAAAGCCTACTGCATTATATTTGATGCATACTTTTCTAAGCCCTCTATATGATCAAAACCTTGCTGAAAAACCTGTTGTACACAATCTACTACATGCACTCTGTCATCAGATTGATCATTTATACTTTTTTTTTTTTATCAAGTAAAAGGCCTTCAGGTCATGGTACACATGTTGTTTAGCTGTGAAATCTTTCATGATTTTTATCAAGTAAACCTAAGAATAAATTTTATACTGTTAGTGATATTTCAAGATGAACATTTACTGGACTGAAACCACCATTTTTAGAAAAATCATGTTTTTCAAATTTTAGCTTCAGTGCACATTTACCTGCGCTCTTGTCCGCTGGGGGGCTGATGCTGTTATTATTGACAGTCTGTTTGGAGTGGGCCTTGTCATTTTTCATGGTGACCGAAGGAGGACTGGTCACCCCTGGAATGTCAGGGAGGCAGCAGGGTGGTGTGCGGGCCAATGGGGAGCTGCGACAGTCCAGTAGGAACTTTCGGTCATAGATGATCCGGGTGCCTATATAATAATTTAGTAATCAAATCAAGATTATATTATGGGAAGGAAACACCAGTCCTACAACAGGTTGCAAGAGCAAAGTTCACTGACAAGCCTGTGTAATAAATGGAGGCCAGTCAGGTGCGTTCAGTCTGTGCTGTGTTAGTATTGCGGGTTACATTCAATCCAAACAAGTTTAAACATGCTCCTATGACTGTGCAGTTTGCAATATTCAAGAGTTGCATCATTAAAAGTTGAGCCTTGTAAAGTGTCACTGTTTGGCAACCTATTTTTCATTAAATTATTTCCTTCTAAGAACAGAAACGCAACAGGCTGAAATGGAGTAGTGAGATATACAATCAGCTCTTCTCCTATCAGTCCTGTTGAACCATCTCACACACACACACATCCTCGAACTAAGGCTAATCAGTGCATTATGGTGTAAACCACAGCCTGAAACACGTACAAACATAACATTGGTTTATACATAGTAATCAAACATTCACACAAATGACAACAGAAGTGATAAACATGATGCACTATTTAACCAACAAAAAGTCACATGACCAAAATTCCCAAGAGCAATATATCATGCACCTACTGCATCCCATGATGTACATTACGGCTCAATTGATAATCTAGACAAACAGTGAATGATACACTGTTTACAATAATAAGAAAAGCGTCCCTATGCACTAGAAAAGCAGAAGTGGGCGTTTACAATGGGAAACCAACAGTCACATGCCTTCAGAGTCCACACGTCCTCTTTTGTCGACTGTTTACAATCTCTGTCATCTGACAAAATCCACAATGTATATAATAAAACATAAAAAATAAATAATTATAACAGACATGAGATATCTATCAATTTTTCACAATTGCTCAAGTGCCTGATTTTTCCTCTTTAATGAAATAATCTTTTATGTAGAATGCATAAGTATTACATTTCATAATTTAATCAATTCCTATGTCTACATTTAGAATTGTATAATTTAAGCATATTAGAACATTATTTCTGCCATTCCAACTTCCGAGAAAACCACAAGAGCATTGTTTAGCAAAACAAGCACAAGACTTTTAAAGGCTGCCGTCGTGTCACGAAAACAATGTTCTTCTCGTCGTGACGATAACATTCCTGCATTTATTACCCAATTCACAGGTACAGTTAAAGGGCAAACAATTCAAGACAAACAGGCTGGAGCGTTATGAGCACGCGCACCGCGGTCTGTCAAGCACAAAGACAATGCGAGCGGTGCACGAGCTCTGAGATGCATCGCTATGTCGCGGTCAAAACAAAACCAGTGCATGCACTGCGACAGCTGCGAATGACCCCAAACGATTCATCTGCAAGTTCGTTGCATTTACCTCCAGGAGTCGTGCTAAAAAGGGTCCCTCCAGGTGTTGTAGAGTAATCATGAGGCATATGGGCCGCATCGTTGATTGTGACTCGTCTGGTGGTCGGAATTGCCTGACTGGTGGTCTTCTGACTGCTCAAGGACATTTTCAAAACTAGTCTCCCAATCACTAATTCAGCCAGCTGCCTTTATCAAATAGTGTCTTTGCACCTTAAAGCAAAAGAATCAAACAGTTTAGCTCGAATTTAACCGGGAAAATGTATGTGTTCGCAGCAGTTCAGTATCAAGTTAACGTTACTTTCTAGAATTATTTACCTTGTCCGTTTGTGGCAAACTTGACTACATACAAAAATAAATAATACTAAATATTGGAGCCTGTATAACACTTCATTCACACATTCACACTCGCAAACTAGCTAAAATGCTAGGCTTCTCCGTGACCACGTTTTCTCTCTCACTCCCTCATGCACACACCAAGCACTCAACAAAACACGAGCAGGAAAGGGATATTTAAAACGGAGAGATGTGATGGCGCCCCCACTGGTGTGCGGCGTTACTGCAAGAGCGCGATGGGAAATGTAGTTTTTTCCCCCGACGTTTACACGAGTTGTTTCCGTTACGCTGATTCATGGACAAACCTTTACCTGCTATTTGTGTACTTTAAAGGCGATACTTCCACCGAAATTACTTTAGAGATGATCTTACTTAGAGGGTGTTCTTTGTAATATAAAAATAAAATTCTGTTTGATTTTCTCTTAATATTAACAAAATTATTTAAAAAAAAAAGCCATTTTCGAATAACAAAAATAAAAACAAATTCCTTAAAAAAAAAATAAAATTAATAATTAATTTTCTTTACAGCACAATACACAGCAACTTCAGAAAAACTACTGTATTTAATACACGTGGATATACAAATTTAATACTCGATATGCAAAATATGATTATTATGTCAACACCATGAGATTTTCTGTGACTATGGTGACAAGTTAGAGCTGAAGATTTGTTTTAACCCATCTCTGTTCATTAATTATTTTAAGTTAATCCTACTAGATTTATAAATGCACATCAGTAATATTTGGCACATTCTCTCACACATGCACACAGTGTCACAATATGTCACATCTTTCTTTATTAATGTTTGTAAATGATCTGAGCTGGTGTGCAGGGTAAATGATCTATATACATATCTTCATATCAGAATGAATCTGAATAAAAGGCTTGTATACATATTCAATGTTCATATTTCCTCTCTGTGTTATACAATAATAATAAAAAAAAGGAAATGAAACCATGTTCAAATAGCTACAAAGCCTCTACATTCCCCATGACATGGGCATGTATGTATTACTGGATTCTAATATACTTAAAGTACATCCATAACAACTCTAATAAGGGTGCATAGCATTCTAATTAAATATAGTTTGTCATATATTTATACATAGATTCTTTATTAAAAACATATTTTTCTGTGCATGTGCGCAGTTGCATTCCTTAGTACAGAGTAATATGATATTGCGTTTATATTGTCATTAATCCATTCTAAAGGAGTATAGGTGAAGTCTATTGTTGCAACAGTTAAACATTGTACATAAACTGTTTTTAATACATAATGATTGCAATGTTAAATAGTTTTGTTCCAAAAATAAATAAAAACTAATTAATTAATAAAAACTTCACTTACCCACTTCCCAACACCCCTGATAACCCTTATACTCCTTTGAGTGGATGTAAGAATTACCACAAATCACTAAGTAGAATAATGGAAGAGAAATCATCTGTCAACATAATCCTGAGTGAACTGTAGAAAACAATATACAGTGAAGACAGAACTCATGAGTGTTTTAATGCAAAGGGATGTGTGCAGTCTCACAAAGCACACAATTTCAAGAAATAAACAAAAACACTAGGATCTGATTAAACATTTTCTTAAAATATGAAAGTACAATCATTGTCATTCGCCCAATTGTCCATGCATCCATAAATCTTTTTTTTTTTGTTGTTGGAGGATAAGTTCATTTATTTATTCACTCACTCATTCATTCAATGGCATCCCTCAACTTAAACTACACAAATGTGTGAGCCAGTATATCACGGTGTGCTCGTGACTATGTAAGCTACTGTGCTGTGATTAAATTCTGAGCACCGTACCTGATTTCATTATGCTTGCCAGCCGTTCAAAGAAACCTTGTCCATTAAAGAGAAACAGCTACCGTTCAGTGAACTCGAGTTGGCATGTAGATCACATAATTGCATACGGTGTGAGATACTCATGCATGCTGTTATATCTCTTGAATCGTATACGTCTTACAAATGCTACTAAAATGTCGGGTTAATACAGTTTATACTGAACACACAAGCACTCGTAGACAGAAAAACACACGCACACACACCAACAATGACGCAGTATTCCAACTGTTGCAGCACGTTTGATATTATTGCTTTGGTAGACTATACTTCAAGAGTTTTTGTGTATGTTTGGGCTCTTTCGTACTTAAAAATAAAGAATAACAACTAAAAAACACATGCAAATGACGTTAATAGGGAATCGGTTACATGAAGTTGCAATAGATGTAGTTTAAGCTTCTGATAGTTACCACATAACCTTGTTGGTGTGTGTTGGTACTGGTAAAAGTGAGACATTTGAAGCCAAAAAGTGAGACAGACAGTTGTGAGTTCACAGTTCAGGGGTCAATTTTAAGGTGGACTTTCACAGTGCTGTCTGTATATTTATCGGTCTATTTTTAACTGTACATCTAAATGAAAACAAACAAACAAAAAGAATAATCGAAAAGCAAAGTTTAAATCGCTTCCTTGTCACATAACTCCATCCGAAATCCCAAACATTACAAAGGCAGTTACTCAGAGATAGTCCCCAAGCCCCACACATCACAGCTACAACCGTTTTTGTGTTTTGTTTTTCACCAGCACAGCTTGATTAATAAATCTAAAATAAATAAAAACATCCAGGCCTAGTGCGGGCCCAAGAGAACAGCATGAAACGTGGTGTTAACCAGCATGCAATGCTACATTAGTCTGAAATCGGTCCGACATGGCGGTTTAAGTCGATCAGCTGAGCTACAAATGTGGATGAACAGATGGTCAGTAGGTCAGAGGTTAGAGTTGTGAACTGTCAGAAAGAGAAAGCACATGCCCTCCCTAGGTTGCCATTTTTGGTGTTACGTACAAAGCTACACTACCTGCAACAAATAAACTGATTTTTTTTTTTTTTTTTTAAACAGAGGGGGGCTTAAAATTCAAAATGAGAGATATAAAAGCAAAAGGTGGCTGACAGTTCAAAAGAACGTGGCTATGCTTCACAAAGTGAAAATAAAGGAACGCGGACGCTCATGAGCAGGAGAGCACAGTGGCTTGTTGTCATCCCGATGGCAAACACCAAATGAGCTCTGACCTATCCGGAAAAAAAGCTCAGTACCAAGCCAGAAGCGAGTACACATGCGTTAGATACCGCCACACACGCACACACACAGACGCACATTCACATAGCATTAGAGTGCATATATCACATTGAATAACAGGATAAAGGGCCTGTGGAAAATGATGTGACGGGGCTAGCATCCACTGTGCTGCTGTGTAATGACAATCAATTTGACAAAATAAAGAACTGTTGCTTTTTTTTTTTTTTTGGGCTGTTGTGTTCCCAAGACCCTTTGTTTCAATAGTCTCTCGTTTTCAAGATCAAAGGTCTAAAGGTTTTTCCCTCGCGCTGCGAGTCCTGGAACGGCCCTTTACCTTGTACCCCTTCAGATTTTTAGATAATGACAGCTCATAGGTCATGCAGCAGCAGTCAGTCATGCGTTTACAGTTGACAGGAAGCACTTTTGTTGCTTTTTTTTTTTGCATTTTTCTCCACATTTTGTATAAAAATTTCATGCCCTATGCTAGTTGTATGTTTTTTTTTTCTTCTGTTAAAAATGTTACAAAACTACAGGTAGAGAACTCCTTCTCCTTGTTTTTTTTCCAGTGGCGCTCAATGGTTGCTTGGCTGTAGGATTTGGGCGCGATGTGTTGTTCTTTCACTGGATGTTTTATTTTTGTCCCTCATCGCTCAATGTCTGCCAGTCTCCCAGTCGTGTGTAGATGAAAGATGGTTTGGCAGTGGATGTTGGACCCTGGAAGAGCAATCCTTCATAAACAAATAGCTAATTCAAAGAGACATTGTCTGAAGCAAAGTCACTCAAGTTCAGCAAATCTAGACTGCCCCATGGGTTTGAAGTTGTTCTTATGTAATACACCAATCATGTTACCTGTCCCGTACCTTCAGGACAGTTTGTGTTTATTTCAGTGCTTTACTCTCCGCAGACTGGAGTGCTTCACAGTCTGGACATCCCTTTTCCCATCCATGCCCAACTGGAGAAAAGAAGGAGGGAGGAGAGAGTCAAGTGAAAAGATGACTGAATCATTATGTAAGTGTGCTAGTTGTTAACTAGAGGTAATTTGGGCATTTCGTTAGATTGATTTACTGATCAGACATGCCCTTCATTAAATAAGTCTATGTTGAGTTCAAATGAACTTAATGAACTGAAATATCTCATTCAACTATGCTCTTTCCGGAGTCTCTTAGTAGATTTGTAGACAAGAAAATCTTAATAAATGGTAAGCAAACACAAATGATTCAGTGACCTACGGAGCACAAAAAACACATTAACTTCTTGTCACCTATTGCCGTAATTATGTAACCTAAAAAGGCAAAACTGAATCAATCAGTGAATGAATCTAAACAAATCTTGGTGAATGGTTTCAAAGAATCACTGAGATGATTCAAAATCTTAATCACTTCAGGACAGCCAATAGCAGATAATAATATATACTGTAACAAGTGTCTAGCTAAAAAACGCTAAAAATGTACATTTTGTGCTAGACATCCATCCATCCATATATATAATAAATTCACATACATTATTCAACATTACGGAATCAACCTGACTTCCATTTTTTTTTTAAATCTGTCATTTTGAGGTTTCTATTCATCAAATTATCCTGAAAAAAATGCATCATGGCTTCCACAAAAATATTAAGTATCACAAAAAAAAAAAATGTTTCTTGACCACCAAATCAGCATATTACAGTAATTTCTGAACGATCATGTGACGCTCTGAAAATAATTTTTACTGTCTTTTTGAAAAGTATAAAAATCTATTTAAAAAAAAAAGATTGTAAAACATTACTGATCCAAACTTTTGAATGGCTGTGTATATAGAATAAAGTTTAACAATCGCAAATTGTTAAGTGAAGGTGAAAAATAGTTTAACAATCACAAATAGCAAAAAATAAATGAATTAGGAACAAATTAGACAATTAGAAATGATAAAATAATATCTATGAAATGCTAGAAAACAGAAAACTACATTGCCCATCATTAATGAAATCTCAAAATGGTGAGTCAGATCAATAAATTCATTTGAAACTATTAAAAATAAAAACCTAAAAGAAAACAGATGACCTACCTTGGTCACAACATTCCCATGCTCATCAGTAAACTGCTCTTCATGTTGATGATCACTGGTGAGATCTATTGGATCATCCTTCTGCAAAGAGGGAATAATAGTTGGATTAATTATCATTACAGAATAATCTAAGTCAAGACTCTGCCCAAAAACTTGCTCTTTGCTCAGACCGGACAGGCCCAGGGGACACACCTGTGCCTTCCGTCTGTCCTGGTCCCATGCACGTAATTCCCCCTCCTGATGGGAGAAACCCAGCCCTTTATCAAAGGGCTGAGTGCCCAGCAGACGCCCCTGCAGGACCTCGGAATGGCCTGTATCACATACCGGTGTAAGCAGGGCCTCCTGTGCTACAGGTGACTGATGGTGGTCCTGGGACGATGACATCATGACCTCCATGGTCTGCCTTGCTTTGGGTTGGGACCAGCTGTGAAGGGAGTCTTTCTCCTGCGAGTAAGGCTGGAAGGCACCGCCACT
This sequence comes from Cyprinus carpio, assembly GCF_018340385.1. NCBI lineage: Eukaryota > Metazoa > Chordata > Actinopteri > Cypriniformes > Cyprinidae > Cyprinus > Cyprinus carpio. The sequence goes on from NC_056592.1 coordinate 10,597,582, forward strand.
GAGCCTGCCAAGGAAGAACGGCCAAAGACAGTGTAAAGTTGTCTGTCTAAAGGGCCGTTGACACCAAGAACTATAAAGATAACTTTAAAGTTTTAATGATGTTTTAATTCTATGAGAATAGTGAAGTCCACACCACAACTACAACATGGAATACTAACATAATCCGTACCTGTCCCCGTTGTGTTCAAGGGCCCGGGTCAGTCCGGTTCTCTCGCACAACTGAGCGTAGAGCTGTTGCCCTGTAAGAACAGAAAACTTTTCCTCTGAACTTGTCCCTTTTCCAACCTTTCCTCCTCCTCTAGCTACACCCGTCAAACTGCTGCCCTCCGCCACCGCTGCCACCTCTGTCCTCTTGTCCTCCGACCTCTGACCTCCAGCTTGCCCATTGTAGTTGGCCTTTGGGACGGCGCCGCTGGCCCTCGCTTTTTCTGTGCTTGCCGACACGTGCTCGTGCTGTATGTCGTCTTCCTCTATATCCTCTTCCTCCTCCTCCTCCTCCAGCTCCATGATGGAGCCGCTTGCCCCACTGGCTCCACTGCTGGGCCTCCCCAAACTGCTGCAGGGCAGGCTCAATGTGTTGGCCTCTGAGTCGTCTGCGCGGCTACTACCATCCAGGGATGAATCCTCAACGGTCACTAGGGATGGACTGACCCCCGCCGGCCACACCTGCACATCTGACATCTCCATCATAGTGTCCTCCTCAGTGGTGGCAATGGGCGCACACTCAAGACTCGACACCTCTTGCCAGTAGGGCTCGATGCCCAGCGGAGAGGGCAGGCTGTACTGCATTGAAGCAGGGGAGAGCAGCTCCTCCTGCACCAGCCCGTAACCTGAGAGATGGCCAGACAAGAAAGGCAACGCTAACACCACACAGACACAGTGGGGGTACATGGTGAGTCTTGACCCTCGCAGAAAGGTCATGCATAACACTGTGCTCTGGGTGCAGTCAAAGTCTGTCAATATATAGGTGAACAGAAGTGCTTTAACGCAAAGCATTAGCATATATAACAGGGCCACAGAAAGTTCATTCTGCAGAGAGAGATTGCGTTCATTCACAACAAGCAATCCATTTTCAGCTTTTAAAAGAATTTTAAACTTTTAAAGGAATATTCTGGGGTTTTTCAACCTGGGGGCATTTGAAACAAAATTTGCATTTACAGGGATGCTTTAATGCATAATATATATTAAGCAGAATTTGCAATCATGGGACACAGTGCATCTTGCTTGAAAACTGATTGTTAGAGCAGAGCGAAAGAGAAAAGCAAGACTATACTTTAAGCCAAATCAAGTGTCGACATTTTGAACAAAATCAGGCCAGTTTGAAGCAACTTGCCCAAGATAAACACCTTTGAACTACCACTGCTCCATGGTGATTACGTAATAAGTACTCCACATTCTTTGACATGGAAATCTTCTCCAATTCATTTCTTCTGTTTAGTACGTTGAGGACAGTGTGTTGATTTTAGAGCCTAGTGTCGTTGGTTTTACTCCAGTATGAGTAAAAACAACAAACTGGAGATCTACTTATTAGTAAAAACTGAAGTTGTAATTGCAATTGAAAGCAACACTGGTACTTTTTTGCTTTAAAGCAATCTATTGTATAAAAAGCTGTATTTAATGCTGTCTAAACACTGCTCACATTTGGAGCAGTGTTTAAATAGCATTAAATATAGCAAAAATATAGCCTGGATGTTTGCTAACAATATACCACTGCTCAAGAAGTCTTTTTAACCATATGCAAAGAACACTTGAGAACACGCGTGAGTATATCAGTATATCACAAGTGACAAAAGCTACATTTTGCAATAACTCAGTATTATACAATAGTTATCAAATCTTAATTGAGTCAAAAACTATAAAAAATATAATTTAAAGTCACAATGTAACATAAGTAGTGATGGATTTATCCAGATGAAATTATTAGAGAAGTCTGGCAGACAGTAAAATTAAATATTCAAACTAAGATAAATAAAAATAAATAAAAAAAAAAAAAAAACAAATAAATCAAATAAATAAACAAACTAATCAAACTTAGTTAAATAACATTCATTTACAAAACAAAAAGTTTATTTCATGGCGACCTCAAAAAAGTTTTATTTATTAGCTTCAAGAACAAAACACTCTTAAATGTATATTGCAGTATATTGTAGCATACTGAACGTATACTACATTTAAGTATACTACTATTTAATTGCACGTGTGAGGGGGCAATAAGGGACAAGTTATGTTATGTTGTTATGTTCAATTTGTTGAATACCCAGAATATTTCTTCAACATACCTTCCCCACCCACATACACACTAATATGCTCAGATTCAAAATTGACTCATGTCAACTCTTTCTTTCTCATATACGTATGAAAGTTGTGTACATGACCACGCAACGCAGTACATCCAACTTAATGAGTATGCAACAATGGCTTTTCTCTTGTGTGTATGATCATAATGTAGGATACACATTCCTGGCATTGTTCAAATGAATATGGAATTGCTATATAAAACTAATTTGTATTTGCATGATGTGTGCAATAGGATGCATGATTAATAAGAACACACCATAGTTTTAGCATTCTGGATTATTTAGATTTAATAAGGACTAACTCTTTCAACTTTAAACTTTTTTGATGCACTACCTCATTCTTACAGCACAACACAAGTACATATTATAATACATATTAAAAAAAAATCAGGCTAAAAAATATAAACAATAAAGTAATTAAACTATAATCATCAATCATGGTTATTTTATATATTTTTGTATTATATTGCTGGAGTCTGGGAGTCCACAGTACTGCAGGGTGTCTGGCAATTATTGTTTGATTTCAAATTAATTTTTGTGAAACAATGAAATAATCAACAAAAAATACAATACTAACTTAATATGCTTAAAGCAACTAAAGTTTTGCTAAATTAAGAAGCTAAAGTTCAGCCAAATGGATTTTTTTTTTGTTCCAAAATTAAAATGTAAAAGTATATGACTCTGTACTTTAATAAGTATTATTTTTAATTTTGCAATGTAAGCAACTAAACAAAGTATGCTAATACATAAATAAATAAAAATACATGATATAATGCAATAAATAATTGTTTGTTAAAAAAAATTAAAAACAGATAAAATGTTACTATTCGCATTTAGAAAGTTTAACTAATTATCCATATGGACAGACTCGCCCAGTAACACAAAACAAGAACTAAAAGTTGAGAAAACAAAAAGCTTGTCAAGAGTTTTGTTGTAGCATTAAGCTGTTTTACTAATTTATCAAACAACTGGCACCACATGAGCAAAAGCTGTAGCTGTATATATAGGTGGATGGATTCATGGATGGTTCAATGGTTGGATGGATAATATATTACTGTTGTAATGGAATGATAATGAAAAGAAGAAATGAAGAAATATTGAAGAAGAGAATGAGGATGATTTACAGCGATGAATTAGTGGAGACCTTCACTGTGCCCCCAATAATGAGAATACACACATGTGACTCAGAGACACACACACAGTACACGCTGTGAGACACAATAAATCTACTGTCACTCCAATACAAAAAAAGCAACACAGCATGTGGCAAATGTGTAAAAACTTTGTTGAATGTTATGTACAAAAGCCACATATGGAGCACAAATCTAAAAACACACTCACACCCAGACAAGTATGCATGCAAATAAATGTAAACACACTCAAACACTCATTCACACTCAAACACACACATACTCTCACACACACATACACACATAGATTAGGACTGCATTCACATCTTATAATTATATTTTGCACGTGATAATTTTATGGAAATGCTGTTTCAATTGTTGAATTGTTTTATACAGCCATTTTTCGTCTCTTTTAGCCAGGAGAAAGGGATTAGCCTTGAAAAATAAAGGTTATGAAAATGTGAAATGTTATATTTTAGCCACAAGGGGATGCTAATAGCTACACAATTTTCTTGTTTGTGAATACAGTCCATGACATCAGCAACAACACAGAGCTCTGCGGTTGAAAATGGTGTCACACAATCAATGTGTGACACGCAAACAAGCTTGAAACACACCAACGGCAATAAATCAGTTGACACATAATGTTCCAAAAATGCTTCTGCAACATGATACGGTCACAGATCCATTTTGCAGAGCATTATGTAAACTGTTGCCAACAGAACAGTAGGGGCTAAAACAATGCTGATATATTCACCAAAGATGAGAAGAAGTGTTACTAAAGTTACTGAAATTCAGGAGTTAAACCACCACTCAGGAAAACAGTTAGTGAAAATATACACAGGAAGAAACCCATACATTGAAAGCATGCCATGCATACACAAGTTTGTTATAGAGCAACATAAACAAAGGCCTCTTTTTACTTGAAGGCCTCACAAGTAAATTTTTTTCCAGAAAAGAGAAAAAAGAGCACGTCAAGCAGCATGCGCATGCTTACAGACAGCACAGCTCCCACACAAAATGGGAACTAGAAAACAAACAAAGAATGACAGGAAAAGAGAAGGCCCAGAGGAGGTCATTATGAGGTCGGAGGTCGAAGAGGAGAGCTGTGAGGAGGAAGAGTAAGGCGGCTGGGCTGCAGATGACATGTTTAGAGAAAGAGAGAAGGAGGAAAAGAGAGACGGAGAGGCGCAGACACAAGTATGGAGGCCGGTTGTTTTCTCTTAAAGTACTACTCATCCATATGAGCCTACATACTCCTATCTGTTCCTCACTGGCATATTTAAAAAAATAAATAAAAAAACACGTTGGTACCCCAAAACACATTTGATTTGTTTTCTGGAGTATAACTGCTACAATTTCACTCTCTGCATTTGCTTGCACCACTGCTCTGTCCTGTGTCAATTTTGCATACTTCAATCCATAAATATAAAATCTACAATAAATATATAAATAAAAAAAATTCCCAATGTCATTGTTTCCCTTTATATATTATTTTCCAATTGCACAATTATTTATAAATATTTGCAATATGTATATGATATAATACCATTCACATTTGCATTTGCTATAATACCATTTGTAATACTCCGTGAGTAACTGTTGTATTCAAGGAGACTTGAAATTTCATATATGTTAAGTAATGCCACCACATGACAATTTGTCGGTACTGAAAGGTTTGTTTAGTAATGAATGGAAACGGCGGGGATCATAGCATTGCCATGGCATGCCTGATTCATCATTGAAAAAAAAGAAAAAGAAAAACTGGAAAAAATTCTCATTAAATCCTGTCTCAGACGTTCTTTTAACCTACGTTTCATGCTCAGGATTTTGGGAGACTCGAGATAGTATGCAATTCGTGGCCAACCCATGCAGCTTCAAACATCTATGCATTGGTTTACTTGGTGTCTAATGTCATTTCACTCATAAAAGTCCAGATTAGAAGATCAGTGCAAGCTGCAGTCTGTTCTTACCGTTGACGACACTAGGGGAAAGCAGAGCGGAGTCACGATCAGCCAGTCTGCAGGCTCCTTCCTCCGCCGCCTCGGGAAGCACCTGTGGAGCCTGAGCCTCCAGAAACTTCACAATATCTGCCCGGTCAATGTTCTTCAAAGCTCCATGAAGGTTCTCCACTGAAGATATGATGATGGAAGAGTATGCAAATATAAGGAAACAGGACATGAAAGCTGTATTTTTATTAACTAACATTTACAATGATGAATAAATACTGCAAATACTGCAATTTTGACTGTTTGTTCACTTTTCTTTCTTATTTTTTGTTCATCCACTATTTTTATTTTAGTTTTGTTTTAATTTTATGTCAACCTTCCGTTGATTATTTTATTCCAGTTCAGGGTTTTTAATTCAATAGTTTTCATCTAGGTTGATGATAATAAACAGTTATGTATAAATTACATGTATAAAGCCACAAAGATGTAGAGCGTTAATTATGGATCCTCACTCTTGGCCATCTTTCCCTCTCGGCTGACCCACAGGTTGAGCAGAGCTGAACTCTGGTCCAGGAGGGAGTTGGGATTCTCCACTCTGATCCGGTTTATGTCATCCACACTGAACTGCAGCTCCCTCGCAAGCTCTACAAACGAAAACAGACGAAAGCACTTACAGAATGTGAGTTAAGGGGAAAAAAATGAGAGGTAATGAAAAGAGATACATACAAGAAGTAAAGCTCTTACCGGTCCAGCTCAGTCCCAGCTGTTCTGCTATTACTGTGATCTTAAGCTCGGTTCTCTCTGTGGCATTCACAGTGGCTGAATCAAAGACAAAATAAATCACTGTTTCCACAGACAGTCCAATAATGAACCACTTCAATAACATAACCAGCTATGCTAGAGGATAACATATATTTCACTGTTGCTTTCACTGAAAAACCCAAGAGACGTAATACAAAATAGACAATAGACCACAATAACAATATATTTGGGGTTAGTAGATAAATGGTCTTATCTGTGATATATAAATAACTGAACATATGCACTACCATTCAAAAGTTAAGGATCTGTGAGATTTTTTAATGTTTAAGTTATGCTCACCAAGGCTGCATTAATTTGATCAAAAATTCAGTAATAATCGTAATATTTTGAAACATTACTACAATTTTAAATAACGGTTTTCAGTGTCACATGATCCTTCAGAAATCATTCTAATATTCTGATTTGTTGCTCAAGAAACATTTTATATTATTATTAATGTTGAAAACTGCTTGACATTAAAATCATACATGTACTGTCATGTTTGATCAATTGAATGCATCCTTGCAGAATAAAAGTATTAATTTCTTCAAAAAAAAAAAAAAAAATCTTACCAACCCTAAAATTTTGATCAGTAGTGTATACTTATGTTTGTACATGAATAATGAACATGTTCAAGATCTTGTTAATAAAGATCTGAATAACAGGAAAGTAAAGAAAACAGCCTCTTCTAGAAAAGCATCTATAGTTTTTGTTGAGAACTGTATATGAAATTAATGTCATGGAAATATTACAGCCGCTATACGGTAAAACATCTTGTCAAATTTCCCAGATACAGTAAAATGACCTAGATTAGTTATAACTGGTGACTGAAACTATAACATTGGTCATCACTTACCAAGACCTGGTCAAAATCTGCGCTCTACATACATTAGTTGGCTTCATCTGCTTCGAGAACAATGAAGATCTGATGTGTTTTGGAGGGCAAAACCACTTCGAACCTTCTGGACCCTTTCTATAATCACTCCCCCACCTTCAACACCTCACAACAGGCAGTTTCATTCTCAAAGCTGGAGCTTGCCATGCTAAGAGTATTTATGCTGGAATCAAACCAGCATCATGCGCTACATTACTGCTCATTCGCTCAGTAAATATAACGGCCGCCCATTTCTTTGAATTGTTTGTATAAGTTGCAGCCCGTCTGAGTGCAATCCCAGCATTACCCTCATAAAAGAGAGCAGTGCTTAGCATCCAATGCCCAGTCACAGCCATGCATGAGAGAGTGGGCAGGTATAGAAGCAAGGATATGGGCACAGCATTCAGAAGCCCCCCCTCCTCCACAGCTGAGGGGACGCGTCATGGTGCCACTATGTCTTACCCAGGCCAGACTCGTTCAGGGCGCTGTACCTCTCCCTCAGGGCGAGAGGGGTCAACGTTCTCCGCCGCTCGTCACTACCCACCACCTAAGACAAAAATACTGAGTAAATACAGTGCTGTAGTTTTTCTTTCATACAGTATTTATTGGAGCATGTACATTGACATCAAGGCAAAGTGCTCATGTATAAAAATAGCTTGAAAGTGTTGTAGTACTCAGGAAGAGAAATCAAGACAATATCACATCTGAAACACCAATTGCATCCTTTTATTCCCTTTTTTCCAAAATGTGCAAATAAGCTTATTTGATGAACATTTGATATGAAAATGGGATGAAATGCAACACGCCACATACTTTTGTTTTTCTTGTGTTCTAATTTTTTTGGCAACAGGAAGTGACATGTTTTACACTGTTATGCACTACTAACAACACAGAAATGCCATTGTGTGCTAAACATGTTAGAAATATGCTCAAACTTGCTAGCAACACTTGGCAATGCTAAAGCATGCCATTAATACTATGAATCAGGAAGTTGTTGTAACTTATGCATACAATGCCTAATCTACCCCAGACTTCACACATTTTATAAGGGTCCTAGCCTGAACACATCTTAAGGCCAATATTCATTTATAGTCATAGCGCCACCTGCTGGCAACCGGAAATTACTTGTTTTACACTAACTTAAACATGCAATGTCCGATCTGCCCCAAACTTCATATGTTTGGTAAGAGTCCTGGCCTGAAGACATATACATGCCAGTATTCAGTTATAATCATAACGCCACCTGTTGGCAGCAGGCAATTTTGGTGGATTTGATGTTCCTGTGGCTCAGTGGTAGAGCATTGCGTTAGCAGGTTGTTGGTTCAATTCCCAGGGAACACACATACTGGTAAAAAAATGTATGGCCTAAATGCACTGTAAGTCGCTTTGGATAAAAGCGTCTGCTAAATGCATTAATGTAAATTTGGCACAAATATTTACCACTTTAAAAGCATATTGCTCAACGTTCGCTGTTCTTCTAGGGCCACCTGTTTGCAGTGAGCCCGGGTGTAAGGGCACTTTCATCGCTGCTTGCAGTCTTAAATTAATTTTGTTTTCATGTTGAATGTGATTTCAGGTAGTCCTTTAACCAACAACAGCTACTTATCAAGAAAGTTGACAAAAATTCTACATTTCCTAATGACTGTGCACCAGGAGGCACAATAAGATTAATTTTTGTCAAACGGGTTTGACACGTTTTGAAAAATACACATAGGATTGGATTTATCAGAGGTCTCCCAAGTTGGATTCAGCCCAAAAATCAGCAGGGAATTTGCTTTGAAATCTTTACCAAGGCTGAGTGACAAAAACACAGATGCGCAAACTAGTTTTGTCTGAACAGAGTTCATGAGTACATGTGCAAGTGTTACAGATCACATAGGAAATGAACAGCGACAGCACCTTGACGCAGGGAGGCATGGTGATGTTGAGGTTGCACAGCACGTGCTGCGTGTCCTCGTACTTGGTGGACTTGCGCAGGAAGGACAGGAACCCGGTGGCTTCTTTATTGGCATCTCTCACCTGATGAGCCAGGGGAAATGGAGAGATAGAGGGAGGAACAGATGGAGAGAGGAGAACAGGATAAAAGAGGGGTGAAAACCAGGCGAAGGGTCAAATGAGAACAAAAGAGCGGGGGTAATGAATAAAGGGAGTGAAAGAGGAGAGAGAGAGGTAGAGAAAGAGAAAGATTAAAGAGTGTTAGACAGAGCAGCTGCCCGGCTGTGACTCATACAGGTTGACGGGAGGTGGGGAAGGGGATGGAGGCAGTCCACAGGCAGGCGAGAGACAGAGAGAGATTTACCTTCACTTTTACCTGGCCGTCTGTGAGATCAGACAATAAGAGAGTGACCATGAGAGAGAGAGAGAGAGACAGTGAGACAGACATACAGACAGGCGGGCAAATAGACTGGCAAGCAGGCTAGAAGGAGAAAGAGTTAAGGGCATGCTCACAAGAATAATACAACAGTTACGAGGTGAACAACTAAACCACAGAACTAAAAATACAACACAGAGCAGCTCATCTGAGGCTGACCGATCACAGAAAGAGTGGAAGCCACAATGACAAGACATCGAAATGAAGGGAGAGAGAAGGACAGCACTGGGGGAAATTAGAGACACTGAGGACTAGGGCTGCACCATTTCGACAAAAAATATTGACAAATATTGCCAATGTGATTCCAACTGCAATATTATAAAGATTTAACATCTCGGATTTGTATTTGATTTAAAGGGAAAAAAACAACAACATCACATTAAACGCACAGCAGGAAAATATATATATATTTTTTTTTTACAAATTAAGACATGTTTTTTCCACACTCTACTGCCAGTACCATTTAAGGGTTTTCACACTTAACTCCTCTTAAAAAGAAAGTGACTGAAAAGTAAACTGAGTTAAAAAGAACCCAGTTTCTTTTGTATGTACACTGGAAGTGGCACCTGAAAGAGTCGCAAGGTTTCTTTATGGTCTCTCCTGCCCACTTTATCTCATTTTGTCCCATTTTCACTCAGACATCAATTTTTAAAACAATACCACTTGAACATTATTATTAGTAGTAGTCAAAACAATTTAATATTTGAATATAATTTATTAATAATTATTTTAATAATTATTAGTTAATATGATCTAGAACAGTAAAAATCAAAAATATATAAAATAGTAAAAATAATTTTCTTTAATATAATCTCCTGCTTTCAACTCCTCTCTTGTGACCCACCCATCATTCGATTTTTAGAATAATTGGACATAAATTTTGTCCACTTTATTTCTTTTTGTCCACTTTTCACTTATTTTTGAAAAACATACCACATGAACATGATTATAATTAATATTATTATTATAAATTAAATATTAAATATGATTACTAATATTGTTTAGAAAATAAAATAATTTATTATAACATATAAAACATTTTCTGTAATATTTCTACATTATTAGATTTTCATGCTAACTTGACATAATAAATTCTACATAACTATCGTTCTTCATCTTCTTCTTTTAATTAATAATAATAATAATAGTCCAGATAACATTAATACATATAATTATAATAATCAGTTATGATTATTATAATAATATTTATTAAAATTATCTAGACTAGTACAATAATATAATTTATTGTAAATAGTAAAAAAAATAGTAACAAATAGTAAAAAAAAATTTCAGTTATAATTTTTTTACTGTTATCTCCTCTCCTGTGACCCAGAGTCACATTATTAGATTTTCATAATAACTTGTAGTAGCAAAAATATTTGAAATTACACTAATGTAAAAATATACATTAATGTGAACCTGAAGCACTTTGAGTTCACAGTTAACAATATATGGAAGTTGCAGTGCAAAATGCAAAACCAAGCCACATTCTACACAGCTTACGATTATGACACACTCTGGGGTCGCACTAGGCCATATTACAATTTTGATTTAATGATGCTTTTACTGAATCCATGTGCAGCCCAATGAAGACATTAGGGAATACATAAAACAGACAAGATGATCAGACAAAGTGGTTAACAAAGCTAACACACACACACACACACACACACACACACACACACACACACACACACACACAAGAATGACACGCTCAATAACAAAAATATGTGTAGGTTGAAAAAAAAAAGTGAATTATTGACACAGGGAAGTTGGCATGAACTTCTCAGCCTATATTTCCTAAGACACGCTTACAGACAGACAGAAATAAATAAGGGAAAGACAAATGAATGTACCTTTACAGAGACAGGTAGCCGGTTGTCTCTGAAGGCCTGGAAACTGAAGCTACGGGGCTGCTGGGTAGCTTTTCTCACAGGCACCAGGTTTCCGGAACATTCTAAGTGTAGCGGCATCCCCTCCATCACCTGTGGGTGGAAAAGGAAGGAGATACACAAGGAGAGCAGTGAGTCAGACGGAGTCAGAGAGACTTAGCATTAATGAGTTTCATTTTTGTACACTGCTGCATCATAAACATGCATTTCATTTTTTAGATATTATAAAAATATCTTACTGATCCCGTTTCTTTAGATATTATATACATAGAACCCCACATATCTATATATATATATAATATTATTTGAGTGCAGTGTATATATACATAGATACCACATATATGTATATATATGATTTGATGTTTGCTAACCTCAATGTCCCTGCTGCGGGCCACTTCAGAGAAGTTCTCATGCAGCTCAAGGGTTTTGTCTATTTTGTCATCGGTCATGCAGTAACAGCGCAGACGGCCCTCTCTGGCATCATTCATCTTAGCAAATACCACAAATTTGGCCATGTATGGAACTGACATCAGCTCACGGTACAGCAGGTTGGCGAAGGTCACGGCCTCCGCCGTTCGTGGACAGTCCGCCAGCCAGAACCTGCAGCGAAACAGAAGACAGATGCACGTACTATAGAGATCAGAAAACAGGGTCACATGAGACTATTTGTACTTGTAAACGCATATAATACAAATGCGTGACAGTTCTATGGGTTGTAGTGGTGGCTACCATGAACCTGAGAGGTGACTTCAGCAAGTATGAATTGCAATAGTGATGACATTGTTTACTTGCACACACTGTCTGATTTGAAGCAAACGCTTCATGAATTTACATTGCAATTTTCACTAGAAAGTGGATACAAACAAAACCAATACAAAACCAAAATTACTATTTTTTTTAAAGATGGTAATAGCAGTAATAGCACAGAAAACAAAACTGAAAAAAGCTAATTAAAGCAAACAAAACAAAAGTGCTGAGATTTGTGAATAATGAGCAATTTATATACTATAATATTCGTGATGCAGTGCTGTTTCAGCACATATAGTGACTAGTTAAAAGCACATATAGTGACTAGTGTAGGTAGTTAGTTAATAAAATGCATTTTTGTACTAAAATACAATGCAATTCACAAATTGGTGCAACTGTTTAGTAATAAAATCACCCCTGGGTGCTCTATTCTTGTGTGCTTTTGTGTCTCACCTTGCGGACACATTGGTGGTGAAGTTGGCACAGTTGTGGGAATACATGAGCTTGGTAGTGCCAGTGATGTCCTCCCACTGAGCGGGAGCAGTGCCACCTGCAGAAGGTTTACAGCTTTTTATAAATCCATTTTTTTTTTTCAACCAACACCATCTGGAATGAACTTGCTGAGTCTATCTTTATCCCAGTGTCCCTCTCCAGGCAGGACACCAGTCTGTTTCAGCCTTTTCCAAGCAGCTTGGCAGGGCAGCTACATCAAATCTGGCTGAGGCTGAAAAAGACTGGCATTCAAAACAATCTGCCTTTCTCCAAAACATAAATATTAATTTCAGACAATGTTTTCTTTGAAATAGATCGGGACCGGACTGTACCAATAACACTGCAGAGGAGGCGGAGGCTAGTAGTGTCTCCTTCACCGGCATCGCGTGGACTCTCCCTCCAGGATGGAGGTAAAGGGACACGCAGCCCGATTGGTCGGTGGAATTTTCGTCGACGAGGCTCCACTGTCACAACGGGACTGAATGTGGCCTGGTTTCCTAACTGCCGAGTCAGCAACTCATCAGGGATTGGCTGGGCCTGGGTAGAGACAAGAGGAAAAGAAATAAAGTCACAAAAATGTATAAATCATTTATTGCTAAAATCATTTTCAGTTATTCTCTGCTGGATTTACAGCAAACTTGAAACAATATTTTTTATTCATTAGTATATTATTATAAATAATAATAATTGTTATTATTATCTCTCCTACAATACATAATTATCAACGTTATTAACAAAGGTAACTTTTTTTGAACTCACATTATGAGTGCTGATTATGTGCAAGTTTGGTTTGAGCGGGCTTATGGGGCTGTAATCATATATTCTGTAAATTCTGTATGAATCATAAACTCATTATCATGTGATGATATTGCTTCACTGTCATTTTCTACATCCTAAAATGTCCTGAAATTTCACCTGTAGGCCAAGTCGGACCCTCTTAGTGACCGCCGTGTCAGGGAAAATGGCCTGGACCTGGGGTACCAGCTTACTTGCCAGCTGACCTCCCTCCGGACCTATAAGATCGCTCTCCTGCTGGATACGTGACACCACAGCAAAGTAGAGAGGGAAGTCTGTGGAGATGATGCGGCGGATTCTTTTCTTCTCCAGCTCCTCCTGACTTTCCAGATCTGATGAAGGCACCCAGAGAAAACAAGGTCATAATGTCAGTCCTGCCGAAATTATTGGTGCAGTGTAAAGTGATGTATTTTGTCTGCTACATAACTGAAAGAGAAAATAAAACTATAAAAGACTTATGGGAATTCCTCTCAGTAAAACTACCTTCATCCATGCCATTAAGGATGGTTTCTAGAACATCATCGCCATAGCGGTTTCGATGCTCTTTCCATACGGAGCCATTCTCACTTCGGAGAACCACTAGTTCCCGATCACCTCGGCTCAAGGACGCGAAATGAGGGATCTCCACTATCACCGGCCTGAAAGAGATGATAGGAAAGTGCAGAAGCATTTGTTATAGTATTGTATTGTTCCTTCAGTGATTGATAGGAAACATTCCACTTGGCACAGCAGTACAATAGAAAGAAAAGAAGAAGAATATCCAAGAAGAATATACATTTCATAAATCCCTAACTATACATAAAAATGATATAAACCATATATAAAAATAATATTAGTAATATAAAAATACAGTAGAATAGTAGACATTAAAATAGGTCAATTAAATGTACATTATATAATAATAATAATAATAATAATAATTATTACATGATATGATATGATTATATGATTTATTATTATTGTTCTGTTGTCAGAAATCTGAAAATATCTTTATTTGATAACTAGATTCTGAGTGAATTCAGTAAGATGTATTCACAAAAATTATTTTCATTCTGTATTTATAGCAGTTTTTATAATCTTTTTTTGGCTTTCGGTACAAATATCGAAACATCCTTAAATCAAGACATATCAATGTACAAATTCAGCTTTGCTTAAGAAGTCTTGTTTAAAAAAAAATAATTAAATAAAAATTCAGCTTAAAACAAAACAAACAAACAAAAAAATAGGCCATCTGGATTCAGAAAAATAAACTTAATTCAGAAAAATAAACTTTAAAAAAATTACTTCTAAAGTTAATTTATCTTGAGTGTTTAGATTTGTATACTGGTAAATAACACAAAAATACTAAAAAAAAAAAAAAAAATAAATAAAAAAAAAAAGAATATATATATATATATATATATATATATATATATATATATATATATATATATATATATATATATATATATGTGTATATAAAAAAAGTGTATATATATATGTGTATGTGTATATAAATATATATATATATATATGTGTATGTGTATGTATATAAAAAGTGTATATATATATGTGTATGTGTATATAAATATATATATATATATATATATATATATATATATAGGCAAATATAAATATAAACATAAGTGTATGTGTGTGTGTGTATGTGTGTGTGTATGTGTATATAAAAAAGTGTATCTATATATATACACTTTTTTTTGCAGTGGCAATTATTAATTGAATCATTAAGGGACCAAAATAGCAGATCAAGAACCGTTAAAGCATATGCCATCCTTATTGTACACACACACAGACCCTTACCCCAGAAACTGCATGCTGGAAGGCCCTAGGGAGATAATACGAGATGCGAGTCCCTCTCCCTCCACGAGAGGAGGTGGGGTGGTGAGTTTCTGCGGTTTGACCAGACGGCAAGTGATGCGTGTGGGGGCGGCGCAGGTGCGCGGTGGGATGATCACACGCAGACCATTATGCCTGCTGCCACGCATGGACCCGCCTCTCGCATCCACCATGAAGCTGACCAGAAACCTGTCAAACAACCAGCCAGTGAGCAAACTGGGTACAATAACTTTTTAAAACAGCCGGAAGCCCAGTATAAAGCTAAAACATCTCCAAAAGAACCTACTTCCTAGACACTTGGTGACAGTGAAGACAGGTATAAAAATAAGCATTTATGACCAACAGATAAATACGGAGATAAAAGCGGTGAGAAGCCATTAGCAAGGGTTGGTAATGGCTGGTTACTGGATTTGTTAGACTTAATGTGAAATATGTGCACTGACCCAGTGTGGATGGGGCTGGCCACTGGGCTAACGTTGTCTGAGGTCTCTGTGGCTGGACTACTGGGGATTAGAGAGTCCTCGTCATACTCCTTTGGCAAAGGGACAGGTGTGTACTGCAGACACACAGGAGTAGCACAGATCACACAGACACAAAGACACACACACAAACAGAGATACAATGGCAGCTTTATGAGACTAAGAGAGAGAAAGAGACAACTCTGCTTGGAAAACCGGGTAACAACAGCTGATTAAACTGTTTTGGAAAAGGTTTAACTAACTCAAGCTCGTTCCAGCTTTGCTAAGATGGTCTACCTGTCCTAACAAGCTTGGAAAAGATGGTCTACCAGGCTGGAGTCCACTAGGGGACCTCAGCCAATGTCTAGGACTGACCATATATTGAAAAGTTTTTTTTTTTTTATAAAAACCTAGGGCTAAGGGGGCTTTTGAATTTTGTTGTGGACAGTGGGAGGCCTTTGAACTGAGAACTGAGAAAGAGCTGACCAGCTAGAAACCACCAGACCTGGATTTTTTAGTAAGGAACATTTCTTATTTCAGCACATGAAGCAGAAAAAAACAATACCTGGTCCAACATGACAGTTTCAGGTGACACACATGGAATTCTGGGAATTGCAGGTGAGTAAGGTCTGGAGAGAATGAAGGAGATATTTGTAATCTAACTTAAAAAAGTAAAAAAAAGTGTTTATTTTTGTTCTAGAATCTAAGCCAAAGGACAATTTTGTTGCATTGTACTCTTGTGACCTACGTCGTGCCCATCCCACTCTCAAAGTCTCTCAGGGTTTTCTTGGGGGACAGAAAATCATCATCCTGGTCTTTCAGGTCATCCAGCTTCAAATAGCGAGCCCCGTCCATCCCGAGAAGTTCATCACCTACATACAGCACAAAATATGTCAGAGACACTGATGTAGGAGGTTTGCAGGAAAATAAGGACTAATAAAAAGGAAGAAAAGCTTATTTTAAGTTATTTCATCATTCACAATCCACCATCATTCCCGGTCGAGCACATAGAAGAACCTTCACTTATTCACCAAGTCCAAGCAATGAAGTCATACACACACAGAGCCAATGGAAAATATGAAGAAATCAAGATACTCAATCAGATTGCATGGTACTGGTTACTGAAGTGGGCATGCCCAGTAGTGCAGAGAAGATCACACTTAATCTGCATGGGAGAGATAGTTTGGTGTTACTGAAGGGGCTTAATCACAGGTGTTCAGAGCCGCGTAAAACAACCACTGTGACAGTTCATTTTGGAGCCCTCTGCTGACTCAAATAATCATCATTAGTCAATTAGTAAAATTATCCACTCCCAGTGTGACTCCCATAGTGTTTGGATAAAGAGAACCTCATCTTTGGGTGTTTCTTCAACTATGGGCTCTATTGTGTCCCAGCGGTTGATTTTTTATTAAAACAAACACATTTCAGCGTTGTTCTATTTTGTATAATTTTTTGATGTTTTCATTATTTATTTTTGATAGTTTTTAAAATACCTTTTATTGTTAAACTTTCATTGTTTTACCCATGTAAAAAAAAAATATATATATATATATATATATATATATATATATTATATTATATTAAACTTAAGCAGAAAGCAAAAGTTTAATATAATATAATATAATATAATATAATATAATAAATAAAATAATAATAAAATAATATAATATAATATAATATAATATAATATAATATAATATAATATAATATAATATAATATAATATAATATAATGTTAGAAATTGACTTGCAGCAAAAAGTTTTAAGTGTGTATATTTAATGCACAGGGCCAAAAGTGTCCATAGTTGAAGAAACATCTTTGGAGCAAACTGAGAACACAAAGTAATTTTGGATGCAGTCCTGTCAATGATGGATCCACAAACACTTTACTGTCAGTAAAGGAAAAGAAACATCATGACTACACGATGATGAGGGGCCGACGCCGTAGTAACACGAAGCGACATGTTAGAATAGAGAGTGGTTAGAGAGACTTGAGGGCCAGAGACAAGATGAGAGTGCTTGAAATGGAGGCACATGTTTCACGAACCACTGAGAACCGGACAACCAAGCCAGAGAGAGGGAGACGCTCCTACCTAATGTTAGCTGAGCAACTCCTACAGCGGGAAGGAAGAAGGAACATTTCAGGCTGGCGTTGCTAATGTAGATTTAAAGCAGGTTTAGATTATCATGAAACACTTTGTTTTTTCAATCCATTAAAGTCCTGAATAAATGGAGATTTATCAATCATCTCTCAGAAGAAACAAACACATTTAACAATAAGAGGCGAGGAAGGGAATAGATAGATCAATGAAAAATTCAGTCATCTCTTTTATAACTCTGTCCATTCTTTGTCTTTCCAAACTTTCTTTCTTTTGTAAAACACATAAGGAAATATTATGCAGAAGTCCAAGCTGCTCTTTTCTTTACAATACAATTGTGTGGTGACCAATGGCTATCAAGCATCAAAAAATACATTAAAGTGATAAGAAAGCATCATAAAAGTGGTTCGATCAAGAGCTATATTCTTTTGAAGCCATGTGATAACTGTGTGAAAAAAAGAGCTTAAAATGCTTTGCAATAGAAACAATGCTTTAATATACATAAATAATCCTATGTGTGTAAATCACTTTGTGCAGTCAAGTAAAGTAGTCCAAGCAGCACTATGAGTGGGATAACATCTCTAATCTCTGGTTCACTTCGGACTGTCACTTTCGGGATATGACCGACCACCTCATCTGCCTACTGGCTTGTGTTTTTAATTTGAGAATCTAGCACCAACCTCACGGCACCGAAACCTTGTCACAGCAGCTGAGAATCAGTGCTTTAATGCGCCATTTACTGCAGTATGATCCTTCAGGCTAAATCCAGTCTGAGCCACCCGTACGCACCTTCATCTTCTGACAAGTCCAGTATTTCATCCACCGTCTCCGGGAAACTCATGCGATGCTTCTCGGTGGTGATCTGAGGGACAGAGAGGGAATATATAAACAAATCCAGATGGCGAATATTGCACAAATTCAGACCGGACAAAGTTTCATGAGATGCAAATGGCTCTCACCATAGACACGGATTCCTCAGTAACCAGTTTCAGCACATCAATGACAGAGATGTACCCTAGCCGCTTAGCGATACCCAGAGGTGACGTCCCATTCTATCGCAGATAACACAGTCAGGTTACTAAATCTTACATCTCTTTTCAGCAGGATAATTATTAAATAACAGCTTATGTTTACTGCAGAGGACTGGCAGCATGACAGCAGAAATTACCCAGACCAAATGCTCTTCATCAGACATTCAAGCAGTGTATACGATTTATTTGTTATTTCAGGTATGGGGGAAAGGAGTCTGCTCACAGTGGTGATCTCATTTGGCAGGGCTCCATGTTTCAGCAGCAGGGTGACGATGTCTGTATGACCCTGCTGGGCTGCTTGATGTAAAGGAGTGTATCCCAGCTGGAAAAGAAAGATAAGGGACAATGAGATCGCAGAAGTACATACTAGCACTGAAAATTATACAAAAAGAAAAGCCTGTGTTGTGTTTACAATACATCCAGAAGTGTAGCACTCACTCTTGTCTTGCTGTTAACATGTGCTTGCTGCTGGAGTAAGAACTTGACCATCTTTATGTTCCCATAGTGACATGCCACATGTAAGGGTGTGTAGCCCATCTAACAGAGAGAGAGATTTAAAAGGGTGGTAAGGAAATATCACACAAGGCACTGAGGTCTAAAGTCTAGGACATTTTACAGATGGCCCTGTTGAGTGTGTGTGTGTTTCTCTGCACATTGAAGTGTCTTACCCTTGAGGCTGCATAGACTGAAGCACCCTGCTTCACCAGCATGTCTGCAATGCCCACATGCCCTTCCTGAGCAACCAGGTGCAGAGGTGTCAGCCCATTCTGTACAAACACACACACATAAAAAGGATATCAAGAGAATATTAGATGCATCCTTTTCCATATTCTTCCAACACATCTCAACCTATTTTAGTTCTCTTTATTCTCTCTCTGATGTAGATCGAATACCAATTAACCAAAGCTTAAACAGCGTCTCACCTTGTTTCCCAGGTTAACATTGGCCTGTTTGGATATGAGCAGCACCACCATGTCAGGTTGCCCTTCCTGTGACGCCAGGTGAAGCGGGGTGATGCCCTGAAGTGACTCCGAGTTGGCATTAGCTCCATACTGCAGCAGACTGCTTGCCACCTCTAGTTGGTTCTGCTTGGCTGCGATATGCAGGGCTGTGTAGCCATTCTGTCAAATGGAAGAAAACTAAAAGTGACTGTTTTTCTTGGACGGCTTTTGAAAGTGTGAAATAAAATGCAACCCTTAACGTCACAGATCATAATAGTCGCCGTCCCAAATCTGGTATGGTGTTTACGTGTATCTTACTCTCGCTGTGATGTGCGGAGAGCCGCCCTTGCTGACCAGCAGCTTGACTACATCAAGGTTGTTGTGATGGACGGCCACGTGCAAAGGGGTCAAGCCATTCTGAGAGGAGAAAGAGGAGACACATGGCCTCAGTCAGCCACCGCTGACCGTCATCTGATTTTAGCAGACAAGTACTGAGATATCAGATGTTTGTCTTGATGAATTACCTTTCCAGCTGCATTGGGATTGGCCCCTCTTTCCAAAAGCAGCTCCGCCACATCCACTTTCCCGTATTTACATGCTACATGTAGAGGAGTAAATCCTTTCTGTAAGAAAACACAGATATACACACTGAAAATGCTGGTGAAGATGTGAATATTTAGTTGTCATTTAGTGAAAATTACAGTTTGTTAAGCTGTCCCCACCTTGGTTACTGCTGCTAACTTTTAAGGGGTTAACAGAATTTTGCATAGGAGTTTTTTTTTAACCATATTTTCGGATAATTTCTATAAAACACACTCCAATGGTCGCCAACAGTTGGACGTCAAGGCATAATTGGTCAGAAGCATTTTAAGGCAGGGCTCAGCAAAGGGTTAACTGAGAGGAGAGAACCTTGGTCATTTTGGTTTGTTGTGCATTCCCGTCGAGCAGGATGCGTGTGGTTTGGGAGTGTCCCTCGCGGGCGGCGATGTGCAAAGGAGTGTGACCTGCTGTGGTGGCCGAGTCTGGATTGGCTTTATGTTCCAAGAGCAGCTTCACCAGCTCCTTATGTCCCATTCGAGCGGCACAGTGCAAGGGGGTTTGATCATCCTGTGAAATGAAAGAGTGAGATAGAGGACACATGAGATTTTTAAAACAAAAGAAAAAATGATGATAAAACAGTTTGTATGACTGGCATACCTTGGCTTTGGCATCCACCTGTGCATTGTTCTGTAGCAGGAACTGAGCCACCTCACAGTGCCCCGCTCTAGCAGCCATGTGCAAAGGGGTCTCCACTTTCTGCAATTGCACATTGAAACACACTCACAAACGTTTAGCTCTGAAAAGAAAACTGTGATCACTGCCATAATCGTTGCTAAAGACATAAGCCCATTTGTAAAGCAGAATAGCTGTGCCTTTGGGATTTGATTGTTGGGTATCTCAGAGGTGCTGATTAGATTATACAGTTCTTACTACATTAGATGCGTTGGGTGAAGCTCCTCTCTGAAGCAGACTCTTCACTATATTGAGATGCCCCATGAACGCAGCCACATGAAGAGGGGTCAGACCCGACTAAGAGACAAGAACATGCATTTTCACAAAGACTTTAAATGTGTTAATGATTCTGTTGTGCACCAATGGATCAACAAAAATATATGGCATTTAATATTAACATAATATATTAATTTTAAAGGAATTTATTACAGTAATAAAAATATTTTATGTTAAAAAACTAATGGTATTAATGCTGTATACCTTACCTTTCAAAAGCTAACCAAGGCTACATTTATTTGATCAAAAATACAGTAAAAAAAATCAGTCTCTAGTGTCACATGATCCTTCAGAAATCATTCTAACAAGCTGATTTGGAAGTTTTTTTTTTATTACTGTCAATGTTGAAAACAGTTGTCCTGCTTCACATTTTTTTTTTTTTGGAAACTGAAACTTTTTTTATGATTCTTTGATAAATAGAAAGTTCAAAAGAACTGCATTTATTTGTAATAGAAATCTTTTGTAACATAATATTTTACTGTCAGTTTTGATCAGTTTTAATGCATCCTTGCTGAATAAAAGCATTAATTTCTTAAACAAATCTTACTGACCCCAAACTTTTGGGTAGTGTATTATGTTAACATATTCTTGTCTTGTGAAGTAATCGTAAATTTGTCACCTTTTATTCCTACATAGTCTGTTTTCTACAAGGATCAAGCTAAAGGCGTAGATGGTGCAAAGTGAATAGAGGATATCCATCAAAGTGACAATCAGAGAGAAATCTGACCTCAGTTACGGCCTCCAGAGACGCTGAGTGCTTCAGCAGAAGGTCCATAGACCGCATGTGGTTCTTCTTGCAGGCAATGTGCAATGGAGTGAATCCATTCTGAAAGACAGACCAAAAAATCAACTAATGTTATGTATGTTCAGTATGTTCGCTATTAAATGGTGGACCAGGTTTATGTACTATTAATACTGCTCTATATGTTCTGACTAATCTAATTATATCAATATCAAATTCAGCTTGTTTTATGGATATTTTATGAATATTAATGAAATGAGAAAATAAGTATGGAAAACGAAAACGACAGATGCACTAACCAGAGCACGAGCATTAGCTTTTGCCCCCTTGTCCAACAGCACCTTGACCATGCGGTGATGCCCACAGTGTGCTGCCACATGCAGTGGGGTCAGGTGGTCGAGGGTAATGTCATCGATCTCTGCGTTGTATTGCAGCAGCTGCCTCACGCAGTCCATGTGATCGCCCTGCGCTGCCATGTGGATTGGGGACAGACCGTTCTGCAAGGAGGAACCCATGATTATAATCAATTGATCAGCATGATTATGGCATCAATAAAGCTAAAATCCATAACTGTATGGCCCATCTTAGTAAAATAGTTTGGTCACCTTGGTCTTGGCCTGAATGGGAGCACCCTGGTCTAGCAGGATCTCCACCACACGTACATGACCGTTCCTGGCTGCACAATGCAGCGGCGTCAGCTCATCCTGCAGAAAGAATAAGCAATTTTGTAAATGGGTTTATAAGCCATGTTTCAGTGTATACAGTACTACATGAGCAGTTCCTGTCCTTATTTATGTATGCATACCATTAAAACAGCAAGCTGTCACAAAGAGAAAATAGCTGTTTTTCCCAAGAGGAATTAAAATGGGTCATTCTCCACTAGCTAGACTTAGATAAGTCAGATTCAGCAGTCTCAGCAGTGAGATTTTTCATCAGCCGGTAAATAATGTCACTGTGAGATGTGACTATGGTTGGATAGATACTGTGAATTCAGTACATTATGTATTGCTTTTCTCATTACTAGATTTTTAATATTTCAATTTAGCTTTCATTTATATTATTTCAGTGTTAGGACATTTTTCAGTTGCATTTTTATACAACATTTTTATAAAACCATTTTATCAAATTTTCTTATAGGTTTTTTAAATTTGAAAGTTTTGTTATCTAAGATTCATATTTCATTTTATTTTAGCTTTATTTCAATGAAAATGATTTTTAATAGTTTTAGCTAACAACAGCAACACTGCAAACTGAGGCTATTTGATTATGAAAATATTTTTGCACGTCCGTAATGCATACTGTACCTTTGTCTTGGCATCTATCTGAGCTCCTCTGTCCAACAGCAGCCGCACCATAATCACATTCCCCCTCCTGGAAGCGATATGTAATGGAGTGATCCCATTCTTTAAGAGAAAAGGAGAGAAAGTTCATATAATCGTTCACATAATAATTGGAAGCATTTAATTTGAGAGCTGCACTGACCTTCGGCGTGAAGTTCACGTTGGCTCCTCTGTTTAACAAAAGCTGTGCGACACTGAGATTCTCATAATGGGCTGCGATGTGGAGAGGAGTAAAGCCGGTCTATGGGAAAAGAGTGTAGCATGTCATTAATTCAGTGTATGTACAAAACAGAAACACCTACGCTGACGGAATTTTAAACAAAGTCAGTTCTGTTTATCTTGTCACATAGTCATCACTGCAATTACAAGCCAAGAGAGGCTGCATTGAGCTCAGTGAGTCATGATGTGTAATCTCACTCATGTTGAGATAAAACCTTTCAGATGTGCACAAACACACATACTTTGCTGAGGACGTCTGGGTTTGGGTCGTTCTGCAGCAGAACGGCAGCAGTGCGTGTGTCGTCGTTGCGTGCTGCGATGTGCAGGGCCGGCAGACGCACTTTGCCCTTGGTGCCATAGTTTATCAGGAGGGCCACCACGTTCTCGTGACCCTGCTGAAGAGCTACCGCCAAAGGAGTAAAGCCATCCTGGAGGACGAAATCAAGAGTTGTAGGGTAAGCTGGGTTTGATTTCTGCTGAGCTTGATTTTAACATGTCACTCACCTCAGTTGGAAGGCTCTGACTGGCTCCATGTTCAAGTAGATATTTTACCACTTCTAAGTGGTTCTCCTGTGCTGCCATGTACAGGGGACTGAAACCTTTCTGCAGAACACAGCATAACACCACAAAACAAATTAATTAAGCTTTTCATTAACATGTTTCTTGGTTTGTTGATTCATGTTTTGAGGCTCAGACTAACCTGAGACTGGGCATTGACGTTGGCACCATAATTGACCAGTTCAGCAATCACTTTCTCTTGACCAGCCAGAGCAGCAATGTGAAGGGCGGTATTCCCTTTCTGCAAAATCATGTCAAAAGTCATGTAAATATAATACAGAGAAAGATCAAACAATGCATGTTAAATAGCATATACAGTATTCTGAAGATGTCTTTTGATTTTATTGCTTATATTTGGTTTTATTTTTGCACATGCACATGTTGTGTGAAAGGCGGTATAAAAATAATATGCATTATGATTTTGATTTAATAAAACTGCTACTTGTTATTGCTAGTCTGTTAGTCAGATGGCATTACTGAGAGGGACATTAGCATTCTACAGATCATTTCATTGGACAAAAAAATTGTACTGAAAGACAAGTCATCAATATTTTTGATTAATTTTCCCAGATGAGATAAACCACAACATAAAAAAAAAAAAAATTTAATAATTTCAACAACTTTTATAAGTACACTAACCTATATTTCAAATCTCAGGAATGATGAGAAGCATGTTGCCTATTGCTATTGCCAACATTATAAATGGCAATGTTCAATAAATAGTTATTTATTAATATAGATATTCAGAATAAATATTTCTTCCACTGGGTAAGAGTTCAATAACAGTTAATATCTGTAGGCTGGTGATTTTTTACAGTTGCCAAGAAATGTACTGTATAACAGCTAAGCCTGAACTTATCATATTTACACATTTTTGGCCTGAAGCCTGACTGACTGAAAGAAATAGATTTACCTTTGTAGTAGTCTCCAAGTCAATTCCATTGTGCAGCAGCTCCAGCACCATCTTAACATGGCCTTCTTTGGAGGCCAAGTGCAACCCATTAAGCCCATTCTGTGAATACAAGAGAAAACATGAGGTGAAAAAAAAAAAAAAAACCCTGACACATCTCAAGTCTATCTCTTTATCTCTCTCTGTCTACCTGTCAAATGACTCACTGAGAGGAGGGCAGGCTAAAAATAACAGTGAAGCACTGAGACATCTACAGATCTGTGGAGCTCTCATTAAACAGGGCGTGGAAATAGAGCGGCGGAGGAAACAGACAAAAAGGCCGGGAGAGGTAAAGGCTGATTGGAGAACGGTCCACAGTACAGTGTGTGCTTCTGTAAGGAGGCTGGGTGTGTAGTCTGGTGCGGCCATAGGGGGGCTCTGCTATGCTAGTCTGACTGGAATCCCCTTCATACTGCAGTGTCACTCATCTCTAATGAGCTCCTACTGCAGCTGCACAGTGCATGCGCGGAGGAGAGAAAGACAGAAAAAATTATATGCTTGTAAACTGATGTTTCACGAGAACCAAATGAAGGATCATGTGACACTCAAGACTGGAGTAATGATGAATGGCCGCTGAAAATTCAGCTTTGCATCACAGGAATACATTTTAAAATATACTGAAGTAGACAACTGTTACTGTACTTTTGATCAAATAAATGCAGCCTTGGTCAGCATTTTTTCTCAAATATCTTACCTCCCCTAAACTTTTTAACAGTATATATTATATACATACATATTATATACATACATATATATATATATATATATATATATATATATATATATATATATAATATATATATATATATATACTGTATACACACACACAATACTATATATATTATCGGCATATATATTATGTGATTAAGTTAGCCAAGGACTAGATTGCTCATTCAGCAATCAGGGATAGTTCACCCAAAATGCAAATTCTGTCTCCATTTCATGGCTAAATAAAGTCGCATTTGCTTGATTGACGTTTTTCTTTCTGTGAAACACAAAAGGAGAAATTCTGAAGGCATTCTGATCTTGAAAAGCTTCTAAATGGATGAAAAAAAACATTACAATTTATGTCCATTTGTTACACAGTATTATCCAAAGCCACTTACATGGCACTCAATAATTTATTTGTATTTATTAAACACAAAAGCATGGTCCATAATGTACAAGAATGGATGGAAAGATTTTCAGTGAATAATGACTTAATTTTCACTTCTGTATAAGTAATGACTGTTAAAGGGAAATTTAATGTGCTTCAGTTCTTGCACATAGATAGATAGATATATACAGGTGCTGGTCATATAATTAGAATATCATCAAAAAGTTGATTTATTTAATTAATTCCATTCAAAAAGTGAAACTTGTATATTATATTCATTCATTAAACACAGACTGATATATGTCAATTGTTTATTTCTTTTAATTTTGATGATTATAACTGACAACTAAGGAAAATCCCAAATTCAGTATCTCAGAAAATTAGAATATAACTTAAGACCAATACAAAGAAAGGATTTTTAGAAATCTTGGCCAACTAAAAAGTATAAAAATGAAAAGTATGAGCATGTACAGCACTCAATACTTAGTTGGAGCTCCTTTTGCCTGAATTACTGCAGCACTGTGGCGTGGAATGGAGTCGATCAGTCTGTGGCACTGCTCAGGTGTTATGAGAGCCCAGGTTGCTCTGATAGTGGCCTTCAGCTCTTCTGCATTGTTGGGTCTGGCATATCGCATCTTCCTCTTCCCAATACCCCATAGATTTTCTATGGGGTTAAGGTCAGGCGAGTTTGCTGGCCAATTAAGAACAGGAGATACCATGGTCCTTAAACCATGTACTGGAAGTTTTGGCACTGTGTGCAGGTGCCAAGTCCTGTTGGAAAATGAAATCTGCATCTCCATAAAGTTGGTCATCAGCAGGAAGCATGAAGTGCTCTAAAACTTCCTGGTATACGGCTGCGTTGACCTTGGACCTCAGAAAACAGAGTGGACCAACACCAGCGGATGACATGGCACCACAAACCATCACTGACTGTGGAAACTTTATACTGGACCTCAAGAAACGTGGATTGTATGCCTCTCCTCTCTTCCTCCAGACTCTGGGACCCTGATATCCAAAGGAAATGCAAAATTTACTTTCACCAGAGCACATAACTTTGGACTATTTAGCAGCAGTCCAGTCCTTTTTTAAGCGAGATGCTTCTGACACTGTCTGTTGTTCAAGAGTGGCTTGACACAAGGAATGCGACAGCTGAAACCCATGTCTTGCATAAGTGTTTGTGTAGTGGTTCTTGAAGCACTGACTCCAGCTGCAGTCCACTCTTTGTGAATCTCCCCCACATTTTTGAATGGGTTTTGTTTCACAATCTTCTCCAGGGTGCGGTTATCCCTATTGCTTGTACACTTTTTTCTATCACATCTTTTCCTTCCCTTAGCCTCTCTATTAATGTGCTTGGACACAGAGCTCTGTGAACAGACAGCCTCTTTTGCAATGACCTTTTGAGTCTTGCCTTCCTTGTGCAAGGTGTCAATGGTCGTCTTTTGGACAACTGTCAATTCAGCAGTCTTCCCCATGATTGTGTAACCTACAGAACTAGACTGAGAGACCATTTAAAGGTTTTGCAGGTGTTTTGAGTTGATTAACTGATTGGAGTGTGGCACCAGGTGTCTTCAATATTGAACCTTTTCACAATATTCTAATTTTCTGAGATACTGAATTTGGGATTTTCCTTAGTTGTCAGTTATCAAATAAACATTTGAAATATATCAGTCTGTGTAATGAATAAATATAATATACAAGTTTCACTTTTTGAATGGAATTAGTGAAATAAATCAACTTTTTGATGATATTCTAATTATATGACCAGCACCTGTAGATAGATAGATAGATAGATAGATAGATAGATAGATAGATAGATAGATAGATAGATAGATAGATAGATAGATAGATTAAATGTTAATAGATTAAAAGGCTTAACATTAGTGATATTTACAACCGTTAGTCAAATAACCTGTAAAATAAAGACAAATTACACTCTAGGACAGGATCATTAATTGTCTAAAAATCTCATTAACTATCACCTGCTTAGAGCTGAGGTGGGAATTAAGCACATGCTCTGAGCTTTAAACTACGTTTTTGCTGATTCTCGAATGTTCTGTACTCCCAAAGCACCCATGCCGAGGGCTTAATCAGTCTCACTGTCAAAAGCGGTCTAAGCTCTTCACAAAATGTGTTGCGACAGCACAGAGACATTGACGCTGTGATATCAGCATCACACAGGGGAAGTATACCTTTAGTTTATCCAAACACATAACTATAAATACCTCCAAGACGCATGGAAATTGAGTCTAGGTTGCATATCGGAGGCAAGTTCATGATGCAGTTCTGTCTGTGAATGATGGTATAAGGTGGTGTAGTAGTCGATGTGAGTGAGTGTGTGTGTGCTGCAGGCATACAGAGTGGGCGTTCATTTTCAGAGCTTTTCAATGCTGGAAGCCAGCCAGCCACTCTGTCCATTCACTAACCCGTCTCTAAAAACCAAACATAGCTCTTCTGCAAATATCACAATATGCTATTTAAAGCAAGTAACACAGAGTTTTTTGATAAAAGTGGGTGCAAAAGCATGACCGGTGAGGGGGTTAGAGGAGGAAGACATGCTGGTGTGATTAATTATGGCAATTTACTGATTAGGGCATTGAATACAGTTCTGCACTGACACTGTAAACACAGCTGTACTGTCCAACCACAAGAACATTGGGAGGTTAATACAGACGAGAAAACACACACTGGCACAGGCAAACAAAAACACACAGATGTGAAACCTAATCTACAAGATGATGAATTTATAGCTCTAAATAGCAATTTCTGAATTTAGGCCGTACTATTAATGGGCTTCAAAGGTACATTGGGCTTTCAAGGAATGGATGTAAGATTAGTATTGCCATGCAGCTGCTAAGGTATTCTGAATGATTTTAACTTTTCTCTTTTGTTTTACAAAAACTGGGTATAACTTCTGTGTTAGGGGTCAAATAATGGACCTACATTGGCGTCCTTGCATTTTGCCAAAAATCAACACTTTAAAAAATACTAAACATTCATGTAAAACATAAAATCTGTATTGTAGCTTGCCAGTAACTATAAAATATAAAATATGTTAAGAATTTTAATAATTTCCTTCCATTTTTGATATGTAATTTTTATTGTTTTAATAATTAATTTAACATACTACATATCTTAATTTTTAAGTGCACAATTCCTGCATGAAAAAAATGGCATGGCTACTTATAACTGTGCAAATAACTACAAGTGTGTAAAAATAGTATTTAACATTAAAAGGTACATTTTTGACAGATTTTTTGATGGTGAAACGAATCTCAGAAGACGAGTTTTAATTTTGTATTTGAGTCTTAAAATTCTCATATATATCATATTTTAGTGTTTGACAAGTTCCATTAAAGGTTATTTTGCTCTTTATCAGACTCTCTAGTGATTTTCAAAGGGCTTTAAAGTGCATGGAAAAAACTGGGGGTTAATGGAGCAATTTTTGTACAGCATTTCCAAAACACATCTATGTGCTACAATTTTGCATCTCATGATCCTAAATAAAAATATTCACAAAATTTCAAGAAGAAATAAATAGTTTAGCCGGTATTTCAAGCAGTTTGAAAATTGAGTGTGGGTCAAATTGACCCCAACACAACAAAAGCGTTAAGCACATCGCTATGGAGTTGCTGGGGTGTTTTAAGTAGTTGTATTTTCCTCCAACGTAAATGTATAGGATTCTTTTGGATGTTTTATCAATAACAAAAAATGAATACTGAAAAATATCTTTAACATCTTGCATGATTTGTGGTCTAATTCATATCTGTAATTACTTTAAACATACTACTCACACAAACACATACACTCACATGCTTGATGCTAGACATTGCAGCATGGATTTTTTTTCTCACCTGATTGGCTATGTTGATGTCTATTCCATTTTTGATATGGTCCAGAGCCTTCTCCAGATTACCTGAGCGTGCAGCACGGAGGAAACTGGTTGATGTGTCTGTCTGAAATAGATAGAGAGAAGAGGAAAAAATGAAAACTAAATCCAAATCTTAATCGACAAATGGATTGTTAAATTAAAAATTTTTGCACAAGGTCTTTTGGATGTTTAGTACTTAATAAAACATCAGCGATACTGTCTGACTTACAGCTCTAACTAGGAATTCATTCTGTGTTGTGCATGTCCACAGAGAAGATGAGAAGATCTGGTTTCAGCCGGCTCAGGGGCCATATAAAAGCAACCCATCAGTTACTGAATTGGTTTTTCACTGTGTAAAATCATCTAATTTTCCAAATTTATGGAGTGTGATGTTATGTACAGGGCTGGTTATGCCCCTAAAGACATATCAGCACTTGCTTTAAAGCTAAAGTGCGTAAAATTGTAAAAAATAACCCAGCTAATTTTGTGGAGACAAAGTAAGCCATTTGTACTGAAGGCTGATTTTCTTGACAGGTGTATCTCGACCAGCCCAACATAGCAACATTGGCTCAACCAATGGTGTGAGTTTGTGGGCGGAACTATCTGGCACTTGACCAATGGCAGGCAGAGGGCGTGTTTGTGAAAACAGCCGTTATTTTTGCAACTCCATTTAATGTGGGTAGTGGCTCAGAAATCACACACTGTGGCTTTAAATATCACTAAATGATAAAAAAAAAACAATAATAATAATGTTTAATTGAAAAATATATTAATATATCATATATATTTACAATTATATATTTATTTAATAATTAATCCAATTTTAAAATGATTTAGGACATAAAAAGTGAAAATGTGAGTAAAAAATGTATAATGTATTATAATTTTGCTGTATAATTTTTTTTTACTGTAGTGTTCATGCTTATGGGTCCAGAACAGGGAGCTTTTCAGATTCCCATCTGTACTGTAATCTTTCAAAAACATGAATCTATATCACTAGCGGCGCCAGGATTTTTATTGTAGGTGGGCCTCCAGAAAACTGGATGGGCCAGTTAAAATAAGCCCCCCCAAACAAAAACGGGTTTCCCTTCATCTCCGTTCCAGCGCTTTTCTGCGGCACTGAGGACAGCAACTTGTATCGCTGTCCTCAGCTCAGTGCTGAAGCGGACAAAGAAATACACCTTAATTGTTGGCAGTAAGCTAACTTCATTTATCTCTTTTGAACGTTCAATACACAAAAAGACTGACACGGAATTATATCTTTAGAGGTTCTGTTTCTCTCTCCATTTATTTACCTAACACGGTGGGCAGGGAACTGTCCAAAATTAACTGTTTCTTATAAATTTTAAGTTTTATAAATATAAAAACGTCCGCCAACGTCATTCATTTTATTGGATCACTTGCTGGTGACGATGTCCACACGTGGAGTAGAAGCCGCTGATTGGCTGAGAAGCTTTCACTCAAAGCTTTCCTCGGGCTGCTTATTGGATGAACCGCTAGAATGAAAATCACTAACTACTCATAGGCCTGGGCCAAAATGGGTGGGCCCAGGCCCACCCGGGCCCAATGGTAGCGCCGCGGCTGCTCTATATCACCCTGCTCATTTTGCACCTTCGGTTCCCTACCCAGAATTCTTTATTCCTGCTGCTTGGTATTGAAAAGTCCGTGAGTGATATTTTGTGGTTTTCCATGTGATGACTAATGCAATTTGCTCTGATGTGGTCACAGTTATATTGAGTCCTTGAATTGATTTGTCAGATACTCTGCAGTCTAGAAATTTCAGATTGTCTCTGCTCTGTTATTCAGTGGGAATGATTGACAGGCTGGTCTCCCCCAGTGAAAAATGTGGATGGAATATTGAGTGAGGTGGAAGAAGTCATTTTGATCCCTCATTTGCTCAGTCCACAGGTGACAGCATAGCAAAATGCATCCATCAACACTGCTGTGCAGTAATAGTGTGTGTGTGTGCCATCATATTTTTCTGAAGGCAATTGCTGAATCACTGTAGGACTTTATTTTATTTTATTTTAGGACCATAATCAATTTCCTTCCCACCTGTTTTTGAAAATTCATTCTTTATCAATTAGTATGCACAATCAGCCTGCTGATTTTTTTATGATTCACATATCCATCCATACTGATAATCATCTGGAAGTTTTATTCTTTTTCAAATACAAACACACAAAAGTTATCATAATCATTCGGTTTATTTATTTGAGCTGGAAATTGTCTGTGTGGCCCTTTCTGATTCTGTAGCAATTCCCAGAATGCTTTCTCACAAATTTCAAATGGGTCCTTAATACATTCTGTGGTGTCTTATAGTACTGAGTTGACACTCAGAGGCTCTTTTTGACAGTTCTTGAACAACTTTGACAAGCGTTTTGGGTCATTATTTTTCTTAAAATTTAATGTGCACCTTAAACATAATTTTGAGGGATTGACTTGTCTCTGAGGTACTGAAAAGGACACGCTGGTTGATCTTTCATGGGTTTAGCACCAAATTGTCTTGCATGAAATTGGCACAGCACCCCCGATCATGACACAGCCTTCTTCAAGCTGGACAATGTGAATTTATTTTTAGTACCTGGTGATAAATGGTAAACAAGTTAACAAAGTAATTACTCAGACGATGGTCAGTGTTGTGACATATTATAACATATACTAGAATGTATACATTTGATATATTTATATTCAAATTCAATTCTTAACTCAAGTCTCTCAAAAACAGACACATAATGCCAAAAAAAGGGATTCTGCTCTAATAAGTTCATAAGAAAACCTATCTTTGAATGAACACACATATCCTTGAGGTCATTGTGTGTATTATTGCTGTTCTTGTATATCTGTTGAATTTGACTGTTTTATGCATGCTTATGATAGAACCACTCGTTTATGTAATCTTAGCTATATGTAATCTTACCATGTTTAGTATCTATGAATTCGTATTCTGATGATCTAAAGAGAGTGTATTTTATATGTTGGTACATAAGCAATATTAGTATTCTAAGAATCTTGAAGATTCTTCTCTTGAACCCCCACTCGAGTTCCATTTTGCAAATTACCATGCTTTCACACAAAGGGTTGTAAAACTCTTCATTAGTTCCAACCTCCCACTTGGAATTTCAGCCTTTCTCAGCCCATCCTGAGAGGTGTGAACCTTCTCAGACCATAAAGGCCTCACATCAGTGACCCACATTGAGTCTGCAGTTCTTTTAGATCCTAAGGGGATGAGGAGGATGAGCTAGAACTCTCTTGGACCCCTAAGTCTGCGCCAGGCCATGTGCCTTGACTTTCCATTCACCAAAGATCTTAGGATCTCAGCTAACATCTCTCTTAGTTCTTTTCACTTTCCACAGGGAAGAAACTCACAATCACCATTGAGTAAGGACATCTTTGGAATTCATCACACTTCAAAACCGGAAGAACGTGATCGCGACTACACCACCAAACATCCAAACCATCAAGACCTTGCATCCAGATGCTCATTCCAGGCCAAGGAAATGCAAGTATCATACATTTTACTAAACGAAACAGAGGTTTAGAGTAAGCTATAGACCCGTTATAAACGGCGCTGATGGTTTTATTCAGGTGGTTAACTGACTCTTTTCATAGCTCCATTCTCTGGTTTTCCTGATGGTATCATCCATCAAATCTCATTTGCCCATTCCCCTGTATGAGTGATTGTATGTATGTATGTTTGTTTGCTTGTTAGAATAGTTTGCGTTAGTGTTTAGTTAAAACTCTTGTGCACAAATTTCTTGAGTTTCTGATTCTGCCTTACAAATCAATGTCCCTTTACGATTCTGATTTTGCTACATGCTCTAATGCATTAATACTGTATGAAAGTATTTTATGTGGCCACGAAAATATCCTTTCTTAGAGTTGATATGAAATTATACTAAAATACAGATCGAAAAAAATAATATACAATTACAATTTAATCCTAAAACAATTGTAATTATTTATATACATTTCCCTCTTGAGCTTAAATTTACTACAACAGTTATCGAACTGTGGAAGAAGAGTGGACCAAGATCACATCAGCACAGTGTGAGAAACTAGTGATACTAGTTGAAATGCCTTGCATATTTTGTCAAACATGTTAGTGGAACAGTGGAATACCCACTATTCCTTCAAAATCTGAGCTATGAAGATCAACAATATTTCAGAAAAAAATCAAGTATTAATAGATTGTTCTCTAATTTTGATCTCCACTGTATATTAAACATATATATATATATATATATATACACTGTACACCACACACACTATATATATATATACACACACACACACACATATACATATATATATATATATATATATAATGTATACATATAGTCACTTATATATAAAATAAAGGACACCCTATTGAATTCCATGGTTTTTTGTATCAGAATAATGAAAAATCATCTGGTCCTTGGCAGGTCTTAAAATTTGTAAAATAAAACCTCAGATGAATAACAACACATGATATATCACACCATGTCATTATTTATTTAGCAGACCTAAAGTCAATATGGAAAGCTAATGTGTGTCAAACTAATGACTCCCTATAATTAGCAGCAATAACTTGAAGTAATCCTTTTAATCTTGAAGTAATCCTCAGTTTATTGAGGTATGTGGGCATTTGTTTATGCACAGCTCTCGCCACAGCATTTCCAGGTCTGGACTTTGGCTAAGCTATTGCAACACCTTGATTCTTTTCTTTTTCAGCCGTTCTGTTGTAGATTTGCTGGTGTACTTGGGATCATTGTCCTGTTGCATGACCCAATCTTGGCCAAACTTTAGCTGTAGGACAGATCGGCCTCACATTTGACTCTGGAATGCAGAGGAGTTCATGGTCGACTCAATGACTGTGAGGTGCCCAGGTCCCATGGCTACAAAACAAGCCCAAATTAATCATCACCCCTCCAACAGCTGACAACAGCTGTTCAAATGACATTGTTCTAGAAGTCTTGATCAGATGCAACTTTACAAACCTAAGGTATCCTGCCATGTTCTTTTTAGAGAGAGGAGGCTCTCTTCTGACAACCCTTCCTAACATGCCTTATTGTCTGGTCTTTTTCTAATTGCACTGTCACAAACTTTATCATTTAACATGTTTACTGAGACCTGTAGAGTCTGAGGTGTAGTTCTTGGGTTGTCTGCAATTTCTAGTGTATGATCTGACCACGGGGTGAATTTCCTGTTCATTCCTGTTATGACTGGTGTCTGTCATGAATGTCTTCCACTTGTGAATCCTCCTCTTTCCTGTGGAATGATGGACTTCAAATCACTTGGAAATAGCTGTATTACCCTTCCCAGATTGATGGCAGCAACAATTGCTTCTCTGAGATCATTGCTGATGTCTTTCCCCTTT
Organism: Cyprinus carpio; assembly: GCF_018340385.1. Lineage (NCBI taxonomy): Eukaryota > Metazoa > Chordata > Actinopteri > Cypriniformes > Cyprinidae > Cyprinus > Cyprinus carpio. Next base: position 10,632,976 of record NC_056592.1, read on the forward strand.
GGCATTGTGTTAACTTCTGCTTTTATACAGGTGCTCACACTTGCTGATGATTGGTCAATCAAAGGTATTTGATTAGGAGTGCCTTACCATTACTTATCCTCTTAATTCCTATGTTTTGATTGTGTTATTAACACATAATCATGTTTTTATAGAACAACAATGTTTTTATCTATGTTATGTAAGGGTGTCCTGAGCTTGTCACACATAGTTTTTTCATTTTGGCCTAGTTTTTGTTAAAAAAAAATGACAAGGTGTGATACAGTATGTCATTTGCTGTTATTCATCTAAGACCTAATTATTATATATATATTTTTTTATCATTTTAATAACATATTTGTCCACTCATTGCACAAATGCAATGAACAGCAGGTTGCAAATTTATCACCAATATGTTTTTAAAAATTCTAAACATTAATGTTTTAATGAAGATTTGTATATCAGTTTGTACATGCATGCATGTGTTTGTGCATACTGACTTCTGCTCATTTTTACTGTTTGACTTTGTAACCTCTACAGTACATCTGCTGATACTGTAAGTGACATTCTGACAGATATGATTAATCAGAAGCCACAGCAGGAGACGATCCCTGAACATGCTTTTACCGCAAATACCATCTGATAAACACACAAAAACACGGACTTAAACACACACAGAATCTCATGTTAGGAATATGAATAAAGTCACACACATAAAACACAATAGAAGCCATTAAGAATGAGAGAATTATGAAGAATCACTACAGGAACACTAGCGAAGCTAAATGAAGACAATACCCACAAAACAACATACAAAAACAACACCAGCAACAAAAACAAAAACAACCAAAAAACCACAACACACACACAAAATAATTAGGCAAAAAAACAAATTGTCAGGAGAGAAGGAAGTAAAGTGTTGAGAGGCAGTACTAAGATATTTACTCTTCCATCAAAGTGCCATTTTCCACCTTGAGCCTCTGCCCTCAAACTACTGTCCTGATGCACAAGCCAGCGCTGAACCACATGAGCCTAGAAGACACCAATACCACAAAGACAGAGTGAGTTAATACACACACACACGAGACACATGAACACATATGGACAGGTGAAAACACTGAAACTGCATGTTCAACACAAAGAAATGGTGCTCCAATAAAAAAACAATATCAAACTAAAAGAAATATAAAAACAAAATATATAAACACAATCTACTTAAGTGCTTTCAATCTTTTTGACTGCAACACAAACGTGTGCTAACAAAAGGATTAAGAGGGAGAATTACACAACAACGTCACGATTTCGTTTCGATCTTGAGAGGGTGACTGCAGAAACCCAGTCGCATTAAAGGGATTCCAGCTCTGGGTGCACTCCAAGAATGGTTGCTAAGCAGTTGCTAGGAGAGTGATGACATCATTTTCAAGATTCACAAAAGCCTACATGCGTGGCATCTATTGATGCAGGGACAACGCTGACTCTGAGCACATGAAGATGCAGAGAGCAAAACAAATTCTGTGACCTACATTTTTCTAGTTTTCTGTTCAAATAAATTCACGTAAGATGAATGACACATTGTTATATTGCACACAGCAAATATCCATTAAAAAGGAAATATATTCAATGACAGTAGACATTTTTAATATTATAAAAGATTTCTATTTGAAATAGGGCTAAATGCTTTTCTTTAGAACTTGTAATCTACTAAACTATTAATATTTTTATAATAATAATATAATAATAATAATATCCACAAAAACACACTATCCACAAACAATATGACTGTTGTCAACAATAATAATAATATGAAATGTTTCTTCAGCAGCAAATGAGCATATTAGAATGATTTCTGAATGATCATGTGACATCAAGACTGGAGTAATGGCTGCTGAATATACAGCTTTGCAATCACATGAATTAATTACATTTGAATGTAATTTAAAATAATTTATTTAAATATGAAAGACATCGTCAGAATAGTCCATCTCCCATTAGTGGTTCAATCTGAATTTTATGAAGTGACAAGAATACTTTTTGTACGCGATGAAAACAAAAATAGCTACTTTATTCATTGTTATTTTTGATCTCTTCGTGTACAAAAGTATATTTTGACAATGTCTTTCATAGTTTTCTGGACCTTGACAGTGTAATTTACTTGGCAGTCTATGGGACAGTTACAAGCCTCACGGTTTTCATCCGAAATATCTTAAATTGTGTTCCAAAGACAAGCTTTTAGCTTTTACGGGTTTGGAACGAGATGGGGGTAAGTGATTAATGACAAAAATGTAAATTTTGCGGTGGAGTAACCCTTTAAATGTCTGTTTTGTTTTGTTAAATTAAAGCAGAGTGGGTTGTTTACTAGAGCTTCAGCACCATTAATCAATTATCTGTGAGTCAGTCTGACCATTTCATTCATAGTTCCCAACACCAGGTCAACAAAATAAGAATAAAAAGCATATGAGAGATAGAGAGAGATTAAAAAAAAAAGGATTTTAAATATATGAATGAAATCTGAGAAGAGCTTATAAAGATAGTAAATTTGTTTAATTAATTTCATAAAAGTTACTCTGAGTAACTTTAGTACCACACCCTCAAAACAAAGACACACTTGAATAGAAACACTGAATGGAATGGTGAATGGAAACACTTGTTTCATCTTACAACATCCTCGTTTCAATCTAAGTGTCCAAATATTATACATTTTTAATGACAGCTGGAGATTTCAGAGCACAATATTTGCATTAGTGCCTGTCCACTTTTGTAGTGCCCTTGGTCCTGAAAGTATTTGTTGTATTTGCAGTTGATTCTGTGACTATGTTGTTGACAGTTTTAGCAAAGGAAAGAACTACAATCCTATGAAGCATTGCAAACGATGGTAAAATATACAACTGTTAGAGTTAAGAGTTGTTTAAAGTTGTTGATTATATCTATAGAAACAATATGTGTATTACGTCATTTGTGTGCTTCATGGGAGTGGGCAGAGCTCCTTTGGCGCAATTTGATTGGTAGAATTTTCTGTACAGAATCATGGGTGATGTAATTGCAATAGACAATGGAACTTTTTCTGAACACAAAATCTTGCCAAAATTTCACTGATGTGACTATACATATTGCTATTAGTGTGAATAGGCACAACACAACAGTTGAGCTGGCTGAAATGAACTGGAGTGAAGCTTTCAAATATCAGTATACACTTATTATAAAGCTATTAAGCACTAGGCCACGTTAAAATCTCAAGAGGAAGAAATCCAGACTGTTTATGAAGGAAAGGCAAGTCAAACCCAGACATAAGTATACTGAGTGCATTGGGGGAACTGAGTTCCTCTCGGCAACTGTCAGCATAACGTCACATTTCTCATTTACGTAAAGTGTAAGAGCAGTCAATTAATTAACTTTGCATAATCCCTCATGTATCACTAGCGCAGATACGGATTAACACGCAGTTCGAAAAGTTCAGCAATGATATCATCCGCCGGAGTAATTATGAGGGATATATAACCGGTGAATAGAAAAGGGTCATGGCCACATTCAACAACCTGTCTGGCTTCTCACACACCTTTACATTCTCACACACTCGCTAAAAATAGTGACAAAGACGTCATTTGGAGCTCGACACCAGTAGGCCAAGAATGATGAATCACAGCAATGAAGCCTCCAGGGTTTGCTTTGAGACCCACTTCTACAGAAAGAGAAACCTACATAGTGGTGCTAGGATAGCCATTTATAACACGTACATGCAGCTGTGCCTCTCTCACACACTTAAATGAACACATACAAAATGTTAGAGCTTAATATCTTTGGTTTGATTGAATGGTCAGGCACTGCCAGTGCAGCAGCCACTGGGTCCATGCAATGACAGGAAGCAGAAATACAAAGCCTCGCAAAACAATCCTTAGAAGGTCACAGCGTTCTGCAGATCTATAAATAAAGATCTATAATTATGGAACACTATTATTAACGGCTAGTATGTCAACGACAGTGCTAAAAGCCCACAACAGGTCATGTAGTGCAAATTCTAAAAAAAAAAAATTGTTGGAATTACAGTATTTTACATTTTATAAACTTTTAAAGCTGTTCATCTTTGTCAGGTATTGTTCAAATGAATGTTTTCTCATCATTTACACACCTTCACATTCTGTGGAAAACCAAAGGACAAAACAAAATAAAATAAATAAAATAAAAAAACTCTTAAATAACAATAATATAAATAAAAATAAATTCAAATAAAACAATTTTAAATAACAATAACAACAAATAAATTAAAAAATGTGACAATAACAATAAAAATGTGAATTTTTAAATAATATTCTGGATGCTCTTTTCAAGATAATAGAAGTGGATTGGAGCTATTACAAAAGACAAAAATAATCCATGAAAACACCATAACAAATGGAACATATAACTCGTGCAAGTCTTCTGAGTCTGTACACATTAAAGCTCAGTTCACGGCACCATTTTCCACAAGTTGGTATGATTCTTTAATACCTTCATTAAAATTTCTCAAAACACACTTAAAACAAAACTCCTCAAAGGTCAAGTAAATCACCAATTAAAACCAAAAAACAGCTCAGTTCACGGCAAGCCGTTTTGGTGCATGTCTCTTTAAATGATAATGAGCTACTGCTCACCCCACCCTTCTCTTTCATTTTGTGTATTCGATTGCACATTACCATCAAAAACAAAACTAATCCGCTGTGTCCCCAGTGGATCTGATGTTGGGAGAAAATAAAGACTCTTATGTTCACTTTTACATACAACTACTAAACACCTGCACTGCTTACGAGACATTCGCTGCATCCAAAATCACATACTTCTCTACTATATACTAGGTGAAAAACAGTATGTGAGGCGAGTAGTATGTCCGAATTCATAGTATTCGAAAAACAGTAGCCGAAAAGTACCCAGATGACCTAGTTCTTCCCAGATTCTGAAGTGTGCATTCGATGGACACTTTACTATCCCATGAGCCCACGAAAGAGGATTTATGAATGGCAGTGAAGCGCCACAACTGACACAGGTAGGTCATGTGACTGTAACAACATGGCGGATGTAGTACGTCTGAATTTCATTCATACTACCCTCATTCATACTATATAGAACATACTTTTTAATGGTTGTGAAGTAAATTCAAATTCAAATGTAGAACCTACTCAGACAGTACGCGATTTCGGACGCACCGATTGTTGTCGCTACGGCTACTCAAGTGCGGAGAAATTGGAGGACAGCGTACAACTGGCTCAGGGCGGGGATATGCTAATACAGGACAGTCCGTCAGCAGTCATGGGCAGGGCCTATGCAGTATGACATCATACTGCTCAAAAAATCCAAACAGCTTAATAATTAAGACTGTTAAGATTTCTTGGGAATTAAAAAAATGGAGTGAATGGATTTTTATCATTGTAGGTTGGTTGTGTTCACACACTGCTAGGACACATTTATATGCAAACACCATGTAAAAGGGAATTTTGCATCCGATGTCCCCTTTAACACTGGCATGTTGCTTGTTTATCACAATACACCTCTTTGTTTAACCATAGCTGTGTTTCTTGCCTTTCATACATGGCAATTTCCCTGAAAAAAAGGCAGCCAAACAGATATGGTTGTGACCTACAGAATGCAAAATCAATAAACAGACCAAAGGCTACATTTAAGTGGGAGTTGATAGACAGTGTTCATAATAGTGTGTATTTGTGTTTCATGTGCTTGTATTATTTCTTCTTAGCTTCAGCATCTTGTATAAATTATGGCACCAAGAGCTGCTTTCAAGTGTCAAAAACAAAACAATCATTTGTGGATTTCGTCATGAATTATTTTAAGAATCACAGTGTGTGAAGCATATTAAAAATCAACTATTCAGCCATTGAAATCAAGGCTGAACGGACATACAGTATGCCTGTTTACCCTCATACTCTCACTCAGGATGTAAAGAAATGAAACCATTAAGGAAGTAATGTTAACTGGCACCAGTGTAAGCAATTTCCTGTTATTTCTTTGACCCTGGTGCTGAAATGGAACGACTGAAATATTGATGTCAAGCTGCTGCATCAGCAATGCATTCGAAACAAAACAGACTTTATCTTAGATTTATCCCCAGTCTTGTTCTCTTCTTAAATGACTAAAACAGAGATAGAAACAGAAAACACACAGAGAGAGAAACTTGGACACAGAATTGCTCACATTAAAATATGATCTGGTTGTCCATTTCTAGATTTGGAGTGAAAACAGATGTGGATCAATATATTGGCTCCATGGTTCTTAAAGTGACAGCAGCCTAAATAAACCTGTAGTCATCTGTTAGGGTTAAATGTTTTAACCAAACAATTTTTTTTTTCATTTTACCAATTGTTTACCTGTCTATATGCTTTTATTTTCCTTTAATCCATTAAGTATATAGTTATATATTCATGGTCAGATTTGTATCTGCTGTTTGAATGAGCTTCATGAATTTATATATACATACATACATATATATATATATATATATATATATATATATATATATATATAAAAATATTACAGTATTACAGACTTTTTAGTTTTATATATTCATGGTCAGATTTGTATCTGCTGTTTGAATTATCTTCAATAATAATAATTTTTTTTTATAATATTACATATTTTAATATTACATATTACAGACCCATACCTGCTGATTTAATATGCTCACTTGGGGAGATATACAGTAAATGTTCATTCCAAAGCAGTACACAGATATATGAGTTTAGTTTCTTCAATATATTACAAAGTGAAAATAATGCTATTAGATATTTTCAAAAATATATATTTTTGTTCGACAACTAATCACAGTTTTATGGTGCTAGGGTGATGCGGAGGAGACGATTTGTTGAATAAAGTTGTTGTTGTTTTTTTCTTTTGTGCACAAAAAGTATTCTCGTAGCTTTGTTATATTACGGTTGAACCCCTGATGTCACATACTGTAAATTATTTTACCCATCTCTTTGCTACTTTCTGGACGTTGGTCGTGTAAGGACCCTTCAGAGAGCTGTCAGATTCCATCAAAAATATCTTCATTTGTGTTCTGATGATGAATGAAGGTCTTACGGCTTTGGAACGACATGACGGTGAGTAATTAATGACAGAATTGTAATTTTTTGGTAAACTATCCCTTTAACAAAACTTACATGGCTAAAGTAAATAAGACTTAAAATAATTAAGGAATACTTTTAATATATTAGTAAATAAGACTTAAATTACACTTAATACAATTATGTTAAGATTACTTAATTGAATTAAGTTTGAATAATTTAAGTAAACTGAACAAATTACTTTTTACAGTGTGGTATATTACTGTATATTGCTTTTGCTACCATTTTATACACAACAAAAATAAGAAACATTATGAATGACTGCATTAAAATAGTGTAGCATTGTAGCTTGCTGACAATTGGATCTGCATTTAATAATGATAGGCTCTTTATGGCTGTAATTCCAAGCAATAACAAAATTGAGAGCTGTAAATATCTGTTTAATAATAAATAATTAAAATCAACCAGTTGTATTCAGATCCCATCCCTCCATTCAGTGTATCACTCCTCCTCCATCTGTTTTATTTGTCTTCCTCTACATTGAACACACACTCTCTTCTATCATGCAACTGCATTACATTCTCTTTTTCTCTCTATCCTCTTACATAAGCTGAAGTTCTTCTCAGTCACATCACTTTGCAGCGCCCGGCACTTCCTCTTCAATATTCATGATGACTGCAGAAGGCCTACTGCAAAGCATGCTGGGTAGAGCTCTTCAGAGTCTCCTAACTACATCACCATTATGTGCTGAAGTCCACCTCTGTTTCATCCCTCAATATTAGTCCTGATGTCTGATTTCCCAGCATTCTCATTAAAATCTTGTCATCTCTTTATGTATATGTCTGTGTTTTTTTTTTTTTTTTTCAAGATGCACAAAATGAAAGATGGAGAGAAAAAGAGGGATTAAAAGAGAATGAGAGAGAAAGGAATCAAGACTGAGTTAGAGAGAAGGACGAGGAGAGATGTATGTCCAAGAGTCAGGGAGTCAGAGAGTCATGTGTAAGACGCCTGCTGAGCTCCCGCCAGCACATGGCCACTGACTCCACCTCCTCCCCTGGGGCCAATCCCTCTCCACAGGAGCAGGAAAGCAGTGTCAGGGGTGGCAGTCTGTAAGCTACCATCAGATGGCACAACACACAAGCACATTCTGAAGCAGACAATAACAGCGCACTAGACCTTGTGCAAAATGGAGATAATAGTGGTGATGCTCAAAAACCCGATTCTGGTTTACAATATAAAATCATCATGAACTACTATGTAAATGGGTGAAAGATTTCAAATATTTATTGATTAAAGAAAGCATGTTACTGTTCAAAACCACTGTTACATTTCTGTAATTGTAGTTGTGACTCAAAACCTTATGCTCACTAAGATACAGAACTTGAGACAACTTCCCCATGTGACAACTATAAATATCTAAATAAATATCTCATGTAAATCCTGTTAAATATGTAACTAGATGAAAAATCACTCTCTCAGGGCCACTGCAGTAGTCTACAAAGCACAAAAGATACAACATACTCAAGGTCTTCCTGAAAAACACTTTCAAATATGAGAAAACTATTCTTAAAAATGCATCTAAAATCTTTTAAAACATTTTTTTTTTTTTTGGTGGGCAGACCTTTGCACCACATCCTGTTCAAAGCACCAAATAGGTTCAGTTGCAAATAGCTTCTCAATTTCAAACCATGATTAGCCTTTTTGTTACTCTATTTTTCTGCCCTGAAAGGCCATTTCACCACAGAGAGTCTCTGAGTGGCATGAATTCATGAAAATACAAACATCCAGAGGGCATATGAGCCATTCTAAGAGTCTAATGGCAGAAACATCTCGAGGCAATGTCAATTTTATATTTATTTTGTGCAAGTCTTTTCTGCAGCCCTGTTTTCATGTTTATTGTGAGACGAGGAAGGGATGAGTGTGTGAACGGAGAAAGGGCTGGTATGTGGTACACATCAGCACATAAATAATGGAGGAATGAGTGAACAATCTGTAGATTTTCTGTTCTGTTACATAAATAAAAAATACAATATTGTCTGACATTTTTTGACAGTTTTACTGGCTTCCATTTTCTATGTTCCGTTCTGTTATCTATGATCCCATACGACAGAATACTCAATAGCATAATAAATGTAGCTCCAGTATAACTAAACATCCTTGTGAATATAAATAAATAAATACATCACATACCTCACTTAATTTGGCAAAATGTATGCTAAAAAGTAAAAGAACTATAAAAAATAAAAATGAAAAATAAAATAAAATATCAAAATCTCTTAAAACAAGACTAAGTCTTACCCTATTTTGCTTTATATTATTAGAAAAAAGACATGAAACTTCAATAAGATACCAGTGTGTACATGTTGGAATACGTTTCCCGCATAATCAGCCAATCATAAAATAGATTAGTAAAATATTACATATTGTGCAAAGTCTTAAAGGTACAGTAGTAAAACTAGGCTGTTCAATTCTAAGGGTATGAGAAAGAGTGGAAATGTAATTAAGTCTTTACAAGCATTATAAGTGGCTTTAATGGAAACAAATTTGGTATAAAATTACAAAATATTATCACTTTAAAAGATGTTTAACACATATTAAATGTCTTTATCTTGTTTCCCATAGCACCAATACATAAACCTTTGACCGCAGTGCACCAGCTATACATTACATAAGGTATATGATGATATATTTGAATGCATAGGATGTATGCATCTCTTTGTAGTTTAAACAGAGAAACAATTTGCATTATGTAGAAAGAATAGTTAAACCAATCAGAACGTGCAAAAAAATGCAGGATTTATTTCTACTGCAGTGAGAGCATGAGGCAAAATAGGCACTGAGGAGAAGAGGAAAATTGTAGACACTGTCCTGCTCTGTCTTGACATTGAATGACTGACTCCCAAATGCACCCTGTCATGAATCAAGACTGTAGGATATGGCGATTAAACAGTTTCAAAAGAAGTGCACTTAAAAATGCACTGACTACTAGCATAACCTCGGTTCCCAGAGATAAGGGAACGAGCGTTGACACTTTTATGGGGAAACTCCTGTTTACTCTGACACTGAAGTCTGATTCGTTCACTTTCATGTAGCTGCACGAACCAATGGCGCTTCAACTCGCCAAAAGGGGAGTAGCCAACCTCTATATACAGTAAGTCAGCTCTATATATAAGTCCCAAGTCGGCACAGTATGACGGCAAGGTGGATTCAATCTTCGAACTCCCCTCAGGAACTTAACAACTAAGGCATTTCTGCTGACTGACTGGCCAGCCACGAGAGAATGATTCACCGTAATGGCTGCAATGTACACTTTGAGCGATGAAGGGGTGTGCAGAAAGGTTAGCACGTGGGACACTTGACAAGAGTACAGGTCCTTGTTCCATGCTGCACACCAGTCAGAGAATACTGACAATTTAAGTGCATAAAGACATCTTGTAGATGGAGCCCTAGCCTCCAAAATGGTGTTACATTTGCGGGGAGCTGCAAAGATTCCAGTTGAGGGGCCAAACATGAAGGTTCCACAGCTCTGGCCGGGGATGCCAAATCATGCCCTTCGCTTGCGAGAGAAGGTCCTCCCTCAGTGGTATCGGCCAAGGGGATGCCGATAGCATTTGAATCAACTTGGGGAACCACATCTAATTTCTCCAGAGTGGGGCCACCAGGAGAATTAAGCATCTGACTTCCCTGACCCGTCTGATGACCTGAGGAAGCAGGGCAACTGAGGAGAAGTGCTGGGCCAATTGTAGGCCAGGGCACCTTGCTGTCATCTCACTGTCATGTTGCCCAAACGGACCAGTACATGGTGCCCCCTTAAGGCCGGCAGGAAGGTTTTTAAGGCCAGAAAACATGCCATCATCTCGAGGCAGTTGATGTATAAGTGTTGCCGGATGGCAAGTGATTCTAGTTTTTCAAATGATAGTTTGCTGCGCGTGGGCGGGAACTGACCCTCTCCTTTTCCTCTCTGCGTTTGGATCAGGATGGATTCTGAGGCTCAGGGTCCAAAGTCAAACTTGAAGCAGCGCTATCATGTGAAGCACTAAGCCAACCTGGTCAGCCACTGAATAAACCCAGTTTGCTAGTGCTGAGGTAGTCCTGCAGGGCTTAGATGGATGTGCTGCATGGGGTATCAACCCTAGGGCCGATAGAGGGCACAGATGTCCAGTGACCACCACTTCCAAAGGGGGGACTTGCTATAACCTTTTTCTTCAGCGCCGTCAACAGTGGTGAAAGCGGTGGAAGTAGAGGGATTAACACGTGCTGAAGAGGGGGCATGCCACGTCCTGGTGAGTTCCTCATGAACTGCCGGCAGTAATGGAGTAGGCCATTGCAAGGAGGAATCTTGATAGCGTCCCTTCAAGTACCATTCATCAAGGAGGCCATGGGCGGGCTCTTCCGGAGCCGACCAAGCCAATCCAAGATCCTCCACACCTTTAGAACATTTGTCAGGTCGCTGTCCAAGCTGGGCCATGTTGTCTGCATCAGAGACGGGGTTTCAGACTCTTTGCCAGAACATGCCCACTCTTCATCATCTAAAGCCGTTAATGACATGGAGTCATTAACGACGGCTTCCTCCTGAGATGTGTCGAAGGAAATCAAGCCATTCACAGCCAACGAGGGGCTCCGATCCTCACGTGTGAAGCACACAGGTGAATCGAGGTGTTGAGGGAGAGTGAAGCATGCGGGAGTTGCGCCGGCATGAGTTCACTCGAGCCCAGTGTTAAAGACCTACTGCTCTGCTGTTTCTTTCTCCTAGGAGAGAGCAGAAAAGGGAGTGCAGAGTGGGGAGGGCCACCTTTATTAAAGAAGGTGATTTACGAGCGGAGAAGGGTGAGACTTGTGCTCTCGCAGTGAGAGCATGCCATCTCAGTGAGTGCAGCCTCTGCGTGGGCACTGCCCAGACAGATGACGCACTCACTGTGCCCATCTGCATCATGCAGGAGAAATTTGCTCAGAATTTACTCTTAGATACGTTGGATGGCTGCAGGGAAAGGCTTCTGGCTTCTTCTGCTGCCAGGGGCTCCTTATACAGTGGCGAGCAACAGGCTGAGCTTCTTCCTTTTTCAGTTTCTTGCTTGCAGAATTTACGTTGATGAAGGAGAAAAATTATGACACAATGGTGCTCAAAGCCAATTTATATAGAGGTTGGCTCCTCCCCTTTTGGTGGGTTGAAGGACCATTGGTTCGTGCAGCTACATGAATGTGAACAAATCAGGCTTCAGTAACAGAGTAAACAGGAGTTTCCCCATAAGCGTATCAACGCAACGGGAGAGACTGAAAGGGAACCACTCGCAAGGAGCATTTCTGCACTGCGAGCACACAGAACAGTATATGAGCACACAAAACCGCCCTCGAGATGAAGCATTTCTGCACTGCAAGTGCACAGAACAGTATACAGTAAAAATGCACTCTTACAAGAACAGTCTTGAGGAGCACTTGCTTGACCCCCTCTATACCCTCTCAACTGCTCAACCCCTGTTTGCTCGTCAGGTTGACTTTTGAGACTTTGGAGGCGGGGAACAAGTGTCAGATGTCTCCACTTATGTGATTGGTCATTGAAATACATTAAATTAGAGAGACAAGGGATCTGTCTCTAGGGTTAGTCTAGTTTACATGGTCTCTGCTGACAATGAGGGCTGTAGAAGTCGTTTCTAGGTGCTGATCCAACATCTGGACTGGATAAGAACCGGTTGACTGCAGTGACCATCTGATCTGGATATGGACTGGATGTGGGTGGCTGGCTTCGGAACAAAAATAAAAAAGACTACTATTAGCGTAGATGCCATTTTTCTTATGATGTAACAAGTTCATTGGATGTTATGAGAAGTGTTTATACCAGCGGTTCCCAATTGCAGTCCTCACACCCCCTGCTCTGCACATTTTGTATGTCTCTCTTATCGATTTAGACGTTTGTTCTATTCGAACGTACAGTAAGTGCCTTACGAAGCGGACATCACAGGATATTCCACCATGATTCCAGTTTGAAGCGAACGTATATGTTCCATTCAAAGTGCATTGAAGTGTGTGAGACGTGAATTTAAATTGTATTTATTTACAGAGGTATATGATTTCACACTTGTCCGTTTGTGAAGATGTTGCGCAGCGCAAATTTGTGAATGAATGTTCTGAAATGAAGTAAACTTCAACAGATTTCTCCTGTTCAGGGAGTAGTTTACTGCTTATGTTTTTTTTATTGTTAATTTAGCCACTGTATTGAATAAATACCTGGGGTTGTGTTTGTGTTCTTCTAAAAGAGATGAAAAGTAAGCAGATCTAGCAGTTAAGGCTTTTCTGTATGTAGATGTAATTTTCCATCATGCAATATGAAATACATCTAGATTTATTTTCTTCCAGCTTTATTTCTTCTTTCCAGACATCTGACACTTGATCCCCACCTCCAAAGTCTCAAAATTTAACTTGATGAGCGAGCAGGGCTTGAGATTGGGAGACTGTAAAAGGGCATTCAGAAATACTACCAGTTAAAAGAGTATTAGAAAACTGCTGGGAACATGAATATGTGAATCTGAATAGCTTTGGATGGAAAGTAAATAATGAGGCTCATCAAACTGGAATAAGTAAATATGTTGTTTGCCCTACTATAGTGTTGCCAGTGACACATCCATGGCTATTCCCAATGCCTGTAGTTGACTTTCAACTTCTAAAGAGTATAAATGATAAAAACAGATCATTCTAAAGATATAATAGAACATAAATATTTGGATTACAAATATATAACAATAACTCAGATATATACAGATGGATCTAAAGATCCTGAAACAGGACACACAGCTGCAGAACTAAATGTACCACAGTTTAGGTATAGAATAGCAAAAAGAACATCTAATAATATATCAGTCTATACTACAGAAATACTTGCAACATTATTGGCTCTTCAGTGAATGGAAGAGATCATAACCTGAAGTGGTCATATGCTCAGACTCTTTCATCAAACAAAAACAGTTATCTCATTTGTATGGGTACCCGCACATATATGAGGAAATTAAGTGGTGGATCAAATAGCTAAACAAACATTAAAACATTCATAGATAGAGTTTAATGTCCCAGTGAGTAAATTAGATATAAAAGGGTTAAATAAAAAAGCTGTAAAGGATATGTGGCAAAGAAAATGGGATAGTAAGACTAAAGGAAGGCACCTGTATAATATTCAGAGAATAGTTGGGAGTAAGAGCAGAAGCTTTGGGAACAGAAGGGAAGACAGCGTAATATCTCGTCTTAGAATTTGGCATATTGCACTTAATCAGTCACTATATATGATTTGAAAACATGAATCTGGACTTTGTGTTAGATGTGATTTTCCTGAAACAGTTTGACATGTTTTAATAAAGTGCAAAGGATATGATAAGAAAATATTACAATTTATAGATCTTGGGATTAATCAGTTTTCACTTCAGAAGTTGTAAAACAAGATGCAACTGTAAAAGAGTTTAATACACTCAAGTGAGCACTCCTCAGTGCCGTTCTCGCGAGAGCGCATTTTTGCACGCGGATAATGTTCTGTGTGCTCGTAGTGCAGAAATGCTCCTTTGCAAAGGCGGTTTTTAAAGGGATAGTTGACCCAAAAATTAAAATGACCCCATAATTTACTCACCCTCAAGCCATCCTAAGTGTATATGACTTTCTTGTTTCAGACTAATACAATCGGAGCTATATTTAAAAACATGTTGGCTCTTCCAAGCTTTATAATGGCAGTGAATGAATGATGTTCGATAGTCCAAAAGAAGTTCAACAAACATCAACCATCTGTCATAAAAAAAAGTATTCCTATATGGCTCTAGTGGATTAATAAAGGCCTCCTGAAGCTGTGTGGGACACTTGTTTTAAGATGGATTGGTGCACTTTATTGGACTTCTATTGGACTATCGAATATCACCCATTCACTGCCATTATGAAACTTGGAAGAACCAGGACATTTATAAATATAACTGATTATATTTGTCTGAAAGAACAAAGTCATATACACCTAGGAGGGTTTGAGGGTGAGTAAATTATTGAGTAATTTTCATTTTTGGGTCAACTATTCCTTTTGAAATGGTTTAATCGACATAGTAGGAGTAGTACAAAAACTCACACACGTAAGCAATTGCACTACCACACACACACTTACAGAAACACAATCAGAAAGCACAGAAATGTGCAGTTAATTGTTTCAGATAAACTGTCACAGCAACAATAAATGCATCCAAGAGCAGAGACGCTCACAACACAAGCACACACACAGAAACATGCTTACATCACTTCCTAGTCTCTCTGTCAGCATGTGGAAATAGTGTATAGCATATGTCTCACACGGCATGACTGTTTTCCCAACAGAAAGAAGAAATGTAGACATTACACTCACACATACCCACACACATAAAGAGAGGCTCTGCTAATACATGAGTGTACGTTCATTGGACTGGATCATTTCACTCTACAAAGACGCTATGCCACCTACACACAGAGATCAGAAGACTAGACTAGCACATTCATTCTGTTTATGTATGTACTGTATGCAGTATGTAGCTATACAGTAAAAGGCACTGTTTCAAAATTTTCTTACAAATAAAGGGTGTTCTTTTGAATTTTCTATTCATGATTTATAATGGTTTCCCCAAAAAAAAAAAAAAAAAAAAAAAAAAAAAGAATTATTACTGTTTTTAACATTGATAATAATAAGATATGTTTCTGGAGCAGAAAATCAGGACTGGAGTAATGACTGTTGAAAATTTAACATTGGCATCACAGGAATAAATTACATTTTCAAGATTCAAGATTTTTGAATCTGAATAATTAATCAAACATATTAAAAAATATTAAAATTAAAAATGTATTCAAATTAAATTGCAATGATATTTCACAATATTAGTGTTTTTACTGCATTTTTGATTACATACATGTCTTGGTGAGCATAAGAGACTTAAAAACTTTCAAAAACATTAAAATCTTACCGAGCCAAAACCTTTAAATTGTGTATGAATTTCCTTAAATTTCAATTTATTGCAATTCTACTTCCTAACATTCAAACTGCAATTCTGCACCCTGTTGGCTACAATTCAAATTCATTGTAAATTCAGGAATCAAATTGCCGTTCTCAATTAAATTTCTACAGTATGGCACACAACTGCATAACCAGCATGTCAGCTTCCATTTGCATCCCATGATGGAGGCCAGTGTGAAAAACACAAAATATCCTTGGGACCAGTAATACTGTGTGAGACACAAGACAGGCAGACAAGCAGTCTATCCATGTGTTTTTATTGCATGGCCCTCTCAGTCTCTGCTTGATAGCCTTGTTAGAGCCTTCAGAAATGAGCAGGCAGCACTAGATCGACGAGGCAGAAATACAGAGTAGCAGCATTGAGATTTAGCAGTTGATTCAGTCTGATAAACAAGCTATGATGCAGATGTTAAGTGAAGGGCACGGTACTGTGTAAGAGATAAAAGGACAGGATTAGCGAAGAAACAGGATCACCTACTGTCTATATATAAGGTAATGCTAGCGGGTCGCCAATAAATCCTCAGTGGGGTTCTGCTGCTGCTCGCAGGGGATCGTGTCAATCTAGTTAGGGGTCAGGTTCATACAGAGCAACACAGGTCACACATATACCTTATTCACACTCTGAATCATACTTGTGCATGTTTGAATGACATATTTTAAGAGTTTACTCATTTAAATAATGGATCATAGGCAGTAGTTCAGGTAGTTCAGATGGCTCAAACCCACAAAATTAAAATAAATAAATAAAAATCTGAAATTATCAACAGATCAGATTATGAATGAGGAATGAAGAGATGTAAAATGTAAAAATGTTAAGTATTGCATATAAACTGGGCTTAACAAGTATGAGATCACATTTAAAAATGTTGCATTCAAAATAATTTATTATTAATATATTGAGAATTCATTAATTTGCAGCTAATCGGTTCATTCAGATGGATCAAAAACCTTACATTTTACTAGAACACTTAGAAAATGTAAAATAATTAAATAACTAGACATGCAGAGTATTTACTGTTAATGTTTTTATATATATATATATATATATATATATATATATATATATATATATATATATATATACACACACATTATATTGACGTACAGTATAAACTGGGCTTAAAAATTCTGAAACCAGATTTAAAAGAATTTAATTGAGAATTCATTAATTCTTAGCTAATTGGTTCATTCAGATGGTTCAAAATGTAACTATTAAAACATTTAGAAATTAGCAAATAAATGTCGTAGATGAATAAGGAAATAATGTCAAATAATTTACTAGACATGCAGAGTATAAATAAACAATATATTGACACATAAACTGGGATTGAAGTCTGAAACCACATTTAAAATCATTTAAACTTGGAAATTAAAAAAAGTTTTAGGATTTTGTCTATTAAACATAACATAAAATGAATTAAAAATATTTAACACTCTGCACTATTTCTAGGTGACTAATCAATTAGCAAATTTGTGACAGTGATCATGTGAGAACTAATACAAAAGGTCTAATGTTTTGGATCACTGAAGCTTTGGTTACTGTCAAATCATGACAAAAAACACATTAACTATCTACTCAAACAAAATTAATTAAATCAACAAAAACAAATAAAATAAAAACTAAACACTCCAATATCATAATACTAAAAAAAAAAAAAAAAATTTTTTTATGGAAAAAATGTAATTCATGTAAAAAAATTAAAAATAGAAGCATTTCCCTGATGATCTCAGACTTTTGGATGCCACTATATAAGTACTTATACAATTTTTAGAGTTATTAAGCCATGTTGCATTAGTTCACATGGTCAAAATCTGAAACACTAGCACCATATAAACGTCTCAACTTCAGTCGTCATCTTCAAGCACTGGGATGAGTCACCCCTCTGGTTACTCTGTTTTCCTTCATTACACTTTCTTCATATGAGGAGACTTCCTCCCAAGCTATCGTGGTCAAGGGCTAAATTAGATAAAAGCGTAAGTTTAATATGAATTAAATTTTGAGGGAATTAGAAGCTCGCTGAAGACTGGGAGCTCACATAAAGGCCATCAGCTCAGAGCCACGGAGAATCTCTGGGTGAGTCAGAGAGGGAGAGGAATTCTGAGTGAGACCTGAGCCAGATACAAAATCATTATCCTACAACAGGACGCACAACAACTGCCAAACACCCCAGGCCTACTGTGGCAGCCACGGTCATGCATGGGAATGAAAACTCTGACTGATAAGAGTTTAGTGAGGCACTAAGCTGAAACGATCCACTAAGGGAGCCATGAAAACCACATGAATGTCATGAATGCTGGAAAGATATGTGAAGAACAATTGGCATTAATAACACGTGTACAGTGACTCCCTCAAGCTGAAAGACCACCTTTGCTGATCACAAGCATATGTTGT
Organism: Cyprinus carpio; assembly: GCF_018340385.1. Lineage (NCBI taxonomy): Eukaryota > Metazoa > Chordata > Actinopteri > Cypriniformes > Cyprinidae > Cyprinus > Cyprinus carpio. Next base: position 10,651,382 of record NC_056592.1, read on the forward strand.
GTTTTGGATGGTGCTGGTTTCCCCTCCAAGCTACATATACAGCAAGACCTCCTTGGTCAACCAGCTTTACTAGAAAGACAATCAACTTCATAATCTAAGTTTAGCTCTGAATAATATGGTTGTGTGAGTCCGGCAACTAAACCACAAACCACTATAAACCATCACAGAGATTCGTAATGATTTCCACTAGTCCTTTATTTAGGAGGATCTTGTCCTGATTTACATTCAAAACACATCACGGGCATGAAAAAGAAACGTAGCCTGTTAATTATTAGGCCTGTGGAAGCATGTTTCCACCTCAATGCAAAAATAAATAAATAAATCAGTCATACTGCAACATATATAAATTTGAAATTGTGGGATATTAAGTTGCAATTTTGAAAAATAAAGACACAATTACCTTTTTTTATAAGAGCGAAAGCGGGCTTCCATACAGGTTAGATGGCCTGCTTGAAAAACACAAACAAGCCTAGTGATAAAAGGCATCATCTCGACAGTACACTGTTTAAGCAGATTCTGCATATTACCTCATTCATTTCAACACTGAGTGTGTTTTCTTCTTCAACCTATGAAAGCTTAGCACTGTAGTGAGGGGGTTAAGTGTTGGAGCACCTGAGGGCCGTGTTTGTCACTTTTACCTTCCTGTTTTCCTCAAGGGCCTACTGTACCATGCTGTACTGCCCTCACTGCCAAAAACAGCTGAGTCAGAGAGGCGAAGATGGATTGTGTAAGCATGTGTGTGCATCCATGTGTGCATACAAGGGTGTTTGGGTGTGTGTGTGTATTTGCCTTGACACCACAAGAGACACTACAATGGGCAGTCTGGTGCTGAATCTGATGCTGGTGCGGTAACCTACAGCTCTACACTGGATCCTTGAGCCTTAAGCCCTCGGCCAGATGACACCACTGCCGGGGCAAATGAGACGGCCAATAAAGTAAGAACTCAGTAAGTCATACTGCATCATACTGTCAGCAGGCAACATTAATAATCTCTAATAGATGCGCTGTCAGGAGATTGATGGGAGGGTGGAAGGCCAGTAGGAGGGAGGGAACAGGAGATCTAAAGGAACATGCAGATGTGCCAGAAGGTCATTTAGATGAAGAACTACCAATGCTGAGATAAGAAACCGGACAAGGAACGCTTAACAACACAGATAAAGCATATCAGGTTATATATTTGATATATTTATTATGTAACTAAGAATCCATTTGGTAAAAATGAATTGACCGAACACTGGATTTCTATACATTTTGCATCAAGACCGCATTACCATCACCAGTGGGCATCAAATTTGAGTCGAGACAAATCACAACAGCAACATGCAAACTTTGATTATAGAGGGGTAAAGTATTTGAAAAAGTGAGAAAGACAGAGGTACAAAACTGTTTACATCTAAGTTGCAAAGAAAAAAAAAAGGATGGTAATGACATATAGTCATTGACAATAAGTGTACAATACAATATATATGAATGTATTGCAGATTACATGCACCACATCAGTGTCACATGATCCACTACCTACAAATTAATTGACAATAATACATGCAACAAAGCCTCAATTAATTGATCAATCAAAATACAGTAAAAACACTATTATTGTGAAATATTATTATAATTTACTCCAGTCTTCAGTGTCACATGATCCTTCAGAAAACATACTGATATGGTGCTCAAGAAAGATTCCTTATTACTATAATATAAAATAATAATAATAATAATAATTGTTAACTTATTATATTAAAAAGTTTTGGTTAATATTTTTTTGTGGAAACTGTAATATTTTTTTCACAATGAATATAATTGGATATATAAATATGAAGTTCAAAAGAACAGCATTTATTTAAAATAGTTTTTTTGTATCATTAAAAAAGGTCTATATATATATATATATATATATATATAGTATATATTATACATATATATATATGAATATACAGTATATATTATACATACACATGCATACATAATATACATGCATTTATATATATGTACACACACACACACTCACACACATACATATATACAGTACATATAACTTATGAAAAGTACTGTAGTACTGTTTTGATTGCAACATCCACAATGTTTCATGTTGTGATTCTTGTTTTCATGTTAACAGTGACTTCTCTGATTGGTGGATCCAAGAATTATGATAGTTCTTCTCTTCAAATTCTGAAATTAATCCTTTAAAGGGATAGTTCACCAAAAGATGAAAATTAGCCCATGATTTACTCACCCTAGACGTATCTGGCATTCCCCTTTCAGACAAACACAATCAGTTTTATTTAAGGGTGTAATCACACTAGGCACGGTTGCCCTGAACCGAGCACGAGCACAATTAGTTCAAAACGCCTTGTGTGAGTACACCCTAAAATTGTCCAGGCTCTTCCTAGCTGTATAATGGCAGTGAATGGTGCCCCTGTTTTTGAAGCCTTAAAAACTGCAACCATCCATCATAAAACTACTCTGACCGGCTCCGGGGTGTTAATAAAGACCTTCTGAAGCGAAATGAAGCATTAGTGTAAGAAAAATATTGATTTTTAAAAATTTATAAACTGTAATCTCCAGCTTCCAGTAGCTCAAGCAGGCACGCCGCACGTATGACGTAGGTGTAGCGGAAAGCGCATTGTATATTTCACTGTATATTTAATAATAATGGTTTCACTGTATATTTAATAATAAAATACAAAAACATCCAAAAAAAGCAGTCAATATCCAACAAAGACCTCATAACATCACACCACAAGTAAACAGAGAGGACATCATTACAGGCAGAGCAGGTGAATTCATCATCAGAGCCCAAGACACACATGACTGGGCCCTTCATGTCTCCCACCAGACCTGCTTATTGTTCGTAATCAACTACTACTGTCAGGTTGTGCTCTTGTTATTGTAGTTGCAGCCCATAAACACACAGGCACATCGGGAAGACAACAGCATTCGTGCTGGCAATATTACAGATCTTTCCCCTCTCTCTCTACACTCCACTGAGGCACTGGACTGGAAAAACCACACCGTGCTGGTATAAATAATTCATTACTGATTCAATTTTAAACCGTGGATGGAAAGAAAGGAAAAAAGATTGCTCCTTGAACTTCACTTTCCCTCCATTAGTGATTGCCTTCTTCCTCTTGTTTTTTATTCTGCATCTCCTTCTCTCTCTTTCTCATATGTACACACATGCATAAATTCTGAGTTTGGTAATGGAGTTACACAAACACTTACACATACACACCAGATATCGACATATACACACACAAGACATTTCCAGACTTTGATAATGGAACAGCGAAAGGATGGAGGGAATTTAAGCCACTGTATCTCCCTGAGGTCATAAATAGTCAGCGGAAATATTATGTTTATTTTCTGTCAGAGATGAGAGACACAACTGCATACATCAATTGAACATCCACAACTTGTAATTTTGAAGAACGAGAGTGTCACAAAAAAAGGAAGGTCATTCGGTTTATGACAAGATTTGAGCTGCAAAGAAAAGGAAGGTCAAGTCCTAACTAATGTATCTAGAAAGGCCTGTATACATTAAAATAATTCAAAAATAAAATATACAATAATAATATTATAAATAAATAACACTATAACTATATCAAATTACAGGCAACTGGGGTAAATATCACATATCCAAGACTAAGATTGTCAATACTTAACACTATAACTATATCAATTAATAAATCCATGTATATGAGCATGCAGTACATATTTAGTATGCATACTATACTCATCAAGTATGACAACTTCACAAATTAAAAATGCATACTACTAATATTATCCACTTGAATTATATTATACTTGCGTCATGTTAAAATAATTTTAAATATAGATACACCAAGTTTTAATGTTTTTGAAAAAGTCTTATGATCACCAAGGCTGCATTTATTTGATCAAATATACAGTAAAAACAATAATATTGTAAACTATTATAATTTAAAAACTGTTTTCTATGTTAATATATTCAAAACCATTCTAATGTGCTGATTTGGAGATCAAGAATAAAATAATTATTAATGAATTATTAATTATTAATTAATTATTAATTAATAATTATCATTATTAAAAACGGTTGTGCTGCATTTTTTCCCCAAGATTTTTTGAATAGATAGTTCAAAAGAACAGCATTTATTTGAAAAATAATATATTTATAAAATACACACACCACACTCTTTAAAACAATAGTAAAAATAAAACAAAAAAAATTATATGTAGTTAAAACATAGTTATGCAATGTATATAATGTGTATAATTGAGTATTGAATACTACATGGAGGTAGTACTTACACTATATACTGCATGCAAGAAAAGCCTAAACAATTGGTGGCTGTGTATAAACTAAACACTATGAAAAGGCTAAAGCAGTTTCACAACTGTTATAGAAAAATATTGCAAATTTAAAAGTTACTGAAACAGTTCCTAAATTAGCTTGTCTCCTAATGTGAGCGGAGAGCAGTCAATTATGCAAATTATTCAGGTAAACTAATAAAGAAAGTCATTCATCGCTGCTTTTACTGAAACTCATTTTTATTCATTACTCCTCATAAAATTATTGCTGAGACAACTGGGAGTGCTAAGACAATGTGAATCACTCTCAACATTAACCTTTCAATATCAAGATCGGTATCATGAGCATGATCAACAATTCTTTTGAAACCTCAAGTGTCATCTGTTGCATCACAAAAAAAAAGTTTGCATAAGCGATAACATGCATGCATAAGGGGCAAGAAGGACACCACAGCTGGTGAGACTCTAAGCATGATAGACGAGAACTGCCCCACCCACATCTGTCAATAGCATTGCTACAAAGCCGATATGCTGAGTATGTATGCGTGTAAGCGAGCAGCACGTGTAGGGAACACATCTCATGCTCTCTTCCTCTCTATCGTCCCTGCAAGGACATTATCGGTAAGCTATTTCATCTGTGTCATCCATAAGGGACCATATTTGAGGAGCATTATATAGACCAGCGGCCATATCCAGAACCTGTTTCAATTTAATCAGGGTTGTGTAATCGTAGCTTATGGGCTCCTTGCCTAATGTGTAAGACAAAGCACTTTGAGACTAATGGATGCCGCTCTGTCATGTGCAAGGAACATCAATATTTTGTGCATTATGACTGGAATTGGGACCAGCAAGATCATAAAAATATCATGCAAGAAATAACAGCATGCATGCTATAGAAAAATGAAATAAAAGAAAGAGATTTTGCAGTCAAATTAATATAAAATCACTTAGTAGTCGGTTCTTGTGTTTTACAGTTCAAATGGTGGTTATGTGTTCTTATCAGCCACAATCCATTTCACTTTTATTCCACATAATATATCAACCCAGGGAGACATTTATGACATTCACCTGCCATTTGACCCTGGAGGCAGAAAAAATGTCACACTCAGATTTATAGAAAAGATCCTTCCAAGCTATTGATGGATCAACACAGGTTTGACAAAAAGACAACCTTATCTACAGATCTCTTAAAGTTAATCTGTAATGTCTGTGTCACACTGCACTTTTTTCATTTAATTCATACGTACAGTACAAGAATGCGGAAGACAGGAAACGCAAGCTTATGCGAATTTCTCTGCATTCCAAGTTTGGTGAATTCTGCCCTGCAAATTCATATTACGTGAAGAGAACAGAAAATCAGCTTGGCCTCTTAGCTGAATTAAGGATTGGAGTGTTGCACTAAAGTGAAGATCGCATATTTGTACATTTTGTATGTACAGTATTATATGTAGCATTATATTTTTTTAAAAAGATGCGGAGAGCATGACGTCACATTATGACTGTTGCAGGGTCTGTAGAAATATTGAGTCCACAAAGTCTAGTGTGATCCACAGATAGTGGTCCGTCAGCCCCTGATTATGGGATCAGAATCCCGCCAAATGTATTGCAGTCATAGATTGAAAAATAATAAGCATAAATAAAACATTTAAAAACACATGTAAAATAATAAGGCACAAAACTGAAAAACAAATGCAATTTTTTTTTTTAAATAACAAACAACGCGGTCATTTATCAAAAAATAATAAGCTGAATCAAAAATGTAAACACATTTAAAATTTTATTGCACAAAACTGAAACATGAATTTAAAATTTTCCAAATCGCAAACAAAATCAGGTTTCCTTCTCATGTTATTTTTTTTGTGTGCTTATGGTCTTTTCCCCTTTGCTCTTGTTTCCACGTTCTGCGCTTGCGTTTCTAAATGTTGCAGTTAGAGTTTCATGTAAATCAGGGCGGGCTTCAGCGTCACCATTGGGCCACAACTTCTAGATTGACAGCTGCTCCTCTAGCCAATCAGTCCAAGGGGGAGTTGACGTCACTCCTATGCGACTCATGGCTGCTGTGGCAGGTGTGTGAAGCTGGATAACCAGCGTCAGCAGGCAAATCCCGGACGATCTCAGGTAATTAGCCATAAATATTTTGTTAATGGATGACAGAAACATTCCCTTTGTGTGTTATGATATTTTCTGCAAGCTCTGTGTAGTCCCGACTAGGCCGATATGTAGCCCGCTAACACGTATCTGTTAGTTTTGGTTTAGTAAGCAATCTTCATATTTTAGGCAGTAGGGCTGCACTATAAATCGCACGCGATATTTGATGCGCAGCTTGTCAGTAAAGCCGGTTCTGTAATCAGCGGTAAATCTCCATCACCTGCGCACTTTTCATGGAGCAGCATTTACTACACAGAGCCGTTATGCTGCTCCATGTGAAAGCGCGCAGGTGATGGAGAAATACCCGCTGATTACAGAACCGGAATGCAAATACAGTATTTTATGTGTTATATTTGAGGTTGTAGCTAGAAGGGATACAGCTACAGGAAACCAACATTAAATATTTTTTTTCTACCAATTAGATTGTGTTTTTATTAAAGTTAACACCTACCCCAATGCCAAACCTACACTTACAGTAATGCAGATACATTAAAAATCATTGTTTAGCATTAGAAAAAGGACGCGATATTGATGTGCGTAAACCCTGGTAGGAAATGTCAGGACACCGCCTTTACTGACAAAGACGCGCATTAAATTATCGCGTGCAATTTTATCGTGCAGCCCTACAGTGCCAAAATATAAAGTATTGCTTACTAAACCAAACTAACAAGACACCTGTAAACGAGCTAGATATCGGCCTACTTGGACTACACAGAGCTTGCAGAAAATATCATAACACACAAAGGGAATGTTTCTGTCACCCATTAACAAAATATCTATCGTCCGGGATTTGCCTGCTGACGCTGGTTATCCAGCTTCACACACCTGCCACAGCAGCAACGAGTCACATAGGAGTGACGTCAACTCCCCCTTGGACTGACTGGCTAGAGGAGCAGCTGTCAATCTAGAAGTTGTGGCCCAATGGTGACGCTGAAGCCCGCCCTGATTGTACATGAAACTCTAACCGCAACATTTAGAAACGCAAGCCAGCAGAACGTGGAAACAAGAGCAAAGGGGAAAAGACCATAAGCACACAAAAAAATAACATATGAGCAGGAAACCTGATTTTGTTTGCGATGTGAAAAATTTTGAATTCATGTTTCCAATATAATTTTAAATGTGTTTACATTTTTGATTCACGCTTCTTATTTTTTGATCCATGACCGCGTTGTTTGTTATTTTTAAAAAAAAATTGCATTTGTTTTTCAGTTTTGTGCGTTATTATTTTACATGTGTTTTTAAATGTTTTATTTATGCTTATTATTTTTCGATCTATGACTGCAATACATTTGGCGGGATTCTGATCCCATACCTGATCTATACTGTGGATGTCAGTGTGATGTATCTGAGTTATGTTGAACTGGCAAGAATAATGGAGCAAGAATCATACCATATTCCATTCTCAGAGAAAATACTGTATACTGTAACACACACTGAGACAGCAGAAGAGGTAACGTGGAAATGAGATGTCTGTGTGTCAAGACATAAAACACTTGGATTACACGGATTATATATCCAAGGCACAGTCATTTTGCATACTAAATTCAGTTAGTATGCATACTCAATTAATGTATTAATTCTATGTATGAATGATTTAATGATTTACTATGCATACTACATTGAGTATGCTTAAAACATTGTCTCAGAATTCAAATGACATGGATTTAGTATGCATATTATTCACACTGCACTTCATTTAGGCTTTTCTTGCATTTGTAATCAACTGCAAATCTGTGCAGCCAAGTGAATGCCAAGTAAATGTTGTATGCAACTAAATGCCATGTAAATTTAGTACATTATCCAATCCCTTCAACATGCATTTAAATCAATGAGGGTGCATATTCTTAAGTTGTATGCATTATAAATATGTGTAGTTATCATGCTTGATCAATGTAGTATGTATACTAAATATGTACTGTATAGTATGTATTCCCAATCAGTGTAATACAGTCATCAATTTAGCATGTATACTACAAAGATTTAGTTTGATTGAATTCGGTGTGCAGAAATAACAAAGCTGAGCCTTGGAAATATAATAAATAAAATGAAATAAAATAAATAGAAAAAGTTCATTATAAACAGAAATACATGCATCCCTGATTCCAAAAGGCCTCATATAACTTCATGTAAAGAATGGCAAAAGGAAGTGGATGGAACAAAGAAGGTTTGAGACGAAGACTCTGACACAAAGTTCATTGTACAAAAAAGATACAAATTGATAAATACAATCTAGCAGTCCTAATTACTGAAAAATGTTACACTTTAGATGTCAAAAAGGAACATGTGAAATACAACCATTTTAAGTCAGGACAAAAAAATGACTCAGCTCTGGCTTTAATATTTAATTTTTGAGGAGATCTATTTCAAAACAATTATGCCTGCAGCAAAAATATTATAGAAGCTTCAAGGACCACAAACTGTTTGTGTGCCTTGACTAATAATCTCAGGTGTCATCTGTTGCATCTCAAAAAAAGTTTGCTTAAGCGATAACATCCATGCATAAGGGGCAAGAAGGATACCACAGCTGGTGAGACTCTAAGCATGATAGACGACAACTGCCCCACCCACATCTGTCAATAGCATTGCTACAAAGCCGATATGCTGAGTATGTATGCGTGTAAGCGAGCAGCACGTGAAGGGAACACATCTCATGCTTTCTTCCTCTCTGTCGTCCCTGCAAGGACATTATCGGTAAGCTATTTCATCTGTGTCATCCATAAGGGACCATATTTGAGGAGCATAGTATAGACCAGCGGCCATATCCAGAACCTGTTTCAATTTAATCAGGGTTGTGTAATCGTATCTTATGGGCTCCTTGCCTAATGTGACAAAGCACTTTGAGACTAATGGATGCTGCTCTGTCATGTGCAAGGAACATCGATATTTTGTGCATTATGACTGGAATTGGGACCAGCAAGATCATGGAAATATCATGCAAGAAATAACAGCATGCATGCTATAGAAAAATGAAATAAAAGAAAGAGATTTTGCAGTCAAATTAATATAAAATCACTCAGCAATCGGTTCTTGTTTTTTACAGTTCAAATGGTGGTTATGTGTTCTTATCAGCCACAATCCATTTCACTTTTATTCCACATAATATATCAACCCAGGGAGACATTTATGACATTCACCTGCCATTTGACCCTGGAGGCAGAAAAAATGTCACACTCAGATTTATAGAAAAGATCCTTCCAAGCTATTGATGGATCAACACAGGTTTGACAAAAAGACAACCTTATCTACAGATCTCTTAAAGTTAATCTGTAATGTCTGTGACATACTACACTTTTTTCATTTCATTCATACGTACAAGAATGCGGAAGACAGGAAACGCAAGCTCATGCGAATTTCTCTGCATTCCAAGTTTGGTGAATTCTGCCCTGCAAATTCATATTACGTGAAGAGAACAGAAAATCGGCTTGGCCTCTTAGCTGAATTAAGGATTGGAGTGTTGCAGTAAAGTGAAGACCACATATTTGTACGTTTTGAATGTATTATATGTAGAATTATACTTTTTAAAAAAAGTAGCCCGCCAGAAGAGCATGACATAGCCCGCCTGTAGCCCCACAAACAAACTGAATCTTCAACTACAACAAACATATATCTATACTAATATTTAATTTTTGAGGAGATCTATTTCAAAGCAATTATGCCTGCAGCAAAAATATTATAGAAGCTTCAACGACCACAAACTGTTTGTGTGCCTTGACTAATCATATGAGAATACAAATGAACATTCATATGTCTTTTAAATAAGTACAAAAAATTACAATTTTACAAAAAAGTTACAATTTGCCTGTATTCTGACTTTTAAATGTTCATAAAACACTAAAACATGTTTCCGCAATGTTAACAGTTAACAGTGCACAGCGCATATTACCAATATATCTTTATGAAAAATAATGATAAAAGTGTTATTTTACTGGATCTGAAATCAATGAACAGTGGCATATTTGTGACAGATTATTTTTCTGCAGTAACAGAAATTCCCTAGATTCATTCACCACATTCATCTGGTATTTTTGCACAAAATTGTACTAATGTTAACATTTTAATACAGCTAAACACAAGAAGATGGCTGGAAAAATTCAATTGCACACAGGAATATGGGTGTTTTTCAGGGTATTTCACGTTTTGTTGTCCAGGCAGGCATCCAGAGACATTTAAAGTCTTTATCAGCGACAGAGCTTAAAGTTAAGCAATGTGGCTTTAATGACAAATGTGGTCTTATCCTATCAGGTAATTAATTATAATGCAATTGGGCTAAACCTGATCTCTGACATTATGCTACTATATTTCACCTGTCACTCCCAATCTCAGTGGACCTCTCTCTCTCCTAGTCTGCTGCCTCTAGTGGTGTGAACATGGCATTACAAAAGCATCTCCCCATAGATCACAACTGAACCTTCCAGAATCCTGGGCAACGCATCCCTTCAAGTTGGCAGGATCACAGACAGATTGGTAGCGACTCAGGCACAGAATAAATATAGCCCGTGACTGAAGGTACTTACTGATATGTATGACTTCACCTTCTCCTATTAGGTAACAAGACAAATGCATGCTCTCTGCTGTATGGGAATCTGGGCCAGGCCTTGTGTAAGCCATATGGATGCAAAGCATAAGATCTTACACACACAGTAAGATAAGCTTAGAGACATGAAAGTACTGTGGAGTAATTAATATTGTGTTGTACACAGCAGCACTACTTCAGATACCATCTTTTATAAGTCAAAATAATACAAAGCACCAATGCACCTAGTAAATTATGTACTATATGCAATTTCTAAGAATTAAATAGGCTTTGTGTCTTTCTTAAAGGGTATGTTTAAAATAGCATACTACGTACTATACTGTTTCTGCAGTACGCATTCTCTGTAGAGATAACAAACTGTATGCATGTATGGAATACTTGGTAAAGGTTCCAAAATGGGGCTTTCGGTGAATAGAACCTTTGTGGAATGGAAATATTCCATGGATGTTAAAGGTTCTTCATAGAACCAAAGATGTCAATAAAGAACCATTATTTTTAATAGTACAGGTTTAGCCACATGATCTGCTGCATATGCTAAAATGTGTAGTATACAGACACTAGACACTGAGCGAGACACTATATCCCACAATGCACTGCACTTAAACTTCCATTTCCGGTGTGATGAATGAACAGTAAGTTTGTGCACTGCAACATACCCTATATATTTAAAGTTGCAGAATACAGATTTACAAAAAAATAAATAAAACAAAATTGTATGCAGTTTATTATGCAGTATGCAGTAAGAGCTAATAATCCATTCGGAACACAGCCAGTTTCTCTGCGACTCACACTTCGGGCACTTGATATCATTTTTTTCCTGGACGGCCACCTCAGGGATGTGTAAAAATCACAACACAAGTGTTTGTCCACCAGCAACTGGGATCTCACAAGGCCACAGACCGTCCAAAACACTCTGAGACTTTCAGGAACACAATGACACTAGGCGTCTGAAATCTTTGACATGAAGTGTCATTTTTAATTTATCATACCAATTACTGCACCACATTGACTACTGAGGGGGGAAAGCACGTCATGATGATAAATGTTAAAGTCTGCATGAAATGAAAATTCAATCTACTTTGTAAATGCATGCTTCAGATCTTATTGCGAATGACTCCCCAATGTATACCGTATGTTTCATTTTTTCTATATATATATATATATATAATATATATATATATATATATACCGTAATAAAAAATAGATGTTTACTTTTTTTTTAAAGAAAAATCAAAATGCTTAATCAACATGTCATAACTCAATTTTCCAATGAAAACAATCATCCTTCTGGTAATGCTGGAGTTCTCCAATCATTTAGTTCGCTTAAACCCTGCACCTCCACAATCTACAGCAAGCTCACATTAATTTTTAATCGCAACACAAAAATCACAAAATCCAATCAATAACTGATGGATAGAACCAAATCCCTGCCCTACTTTTTTTTTTTCTTTTTCGATAATCCATTACACACAGTTTTACATCACAATACAGAAGAGAAGTTCTATCACTACATCTGCTTCATGGCAACTGTTAGAAGACATAGCAATTTGAATCACAAATGTCACCTACATGTGCAAGGGCCAGAGTATAATTCTTGACTTAAATATTGTACTGTTTTATTTATTTACTAACTTTTTACTTCTTCTTGTTGATTTTTAATTATAGACCTTGCTTTCAACTTTTCTAAAATAAACAGCAAAAGTCTAATCATATTATATTCCTCTCTTTCTGTTTTTGTTTATGTGCCAGTATTTACACTTCTGCGTGACAATGGTTGAACTCATGTACAGGGTTACAGTTTCGTTTACACCTGAAGCTGCAAAATTTTCAATTAAGCTCATACAAACTGTATTATAAGGTCACATCGTGCTATTAGGCCTATTATAAATGGTTTGCATTTTGACTTGAGACAATTATCTCCAAATACACAATTATGAAAAAAGCTCAAGGGTGACATATGGAGAGTAAGTGGTAAGCTGCATATTAAACATAGCACCATTTTAATCAAATAAAAAAAAAGCAACAGTATCATCAAACATGTCCCGACTTCATTTTTCCAGACCCCTGAGTAATCTCAAGGGGTCACTGACAGCCTTGACAAATGCTCCATCAGTCGTCCCTCTCATGATTAAACAGCCAACCCTCAAGGCCAGTCTTCAGAGTGATCTTTAGACTCCAGAATCTTTTTTTCGCCCTCAGTGTCACTGCCTGTGTGTCACCAACCCGCTTCTGTTAATTGGCGCTACACTGACATTCTACCACCGCCGGCCACATATCTCTGCCCGATCGTGTAGTTACGCGAGAATGCTGATAAATGCTAAGCTGACAGGTTTTATGAGCCTTGGTGAGCAGACGGGAATTGAGTCATCACCCCAGCCTCTGCCAATCTTGTTGTCTTCAGCTCTATCCTGAGTCACGTGTACTTCTGGGCTCCCCCTGCTCTCGTGTGAAGGCAAAATCTGAATGCATGCGACCATACATCATCACATGCACATTGGTGGAAGGTAAGGTAGGAGAATAGGCAGCCAGAGGGCTCAGAGCAGCAGTGCTCACATAATGCACTACAGCTCCCATACCATCATACAAACTGTAATGAGAATGGGCGGCCGATGCAGGTGCAGACATTATGCTCACGTTCTGCCAAAGGTCACGTTTACAGCATCGATATGAGGCGGTGTAGCACACTGATGACAGGCGGAGGGAATGCGACAAACAATGAAGCCTGTGGCAGGTGCATCTGAATACATAAAGCTATTGGTTTGCTTTGATGCAGCATCAGTCAGAAACAGCATTTGCTTCTAAATCGATTGAGAAGGATGTTCCCCCGAGGGGCTACTTAACCAATCATTTCAGTCATGACCCCCCCTCGTCCGCCCTGCCAGACATCAGCATCTTCCTCAAACACAATCTGTGAACGACCAGCTATAGCTGACTGGTTAACACAATCACTCAGTGATATGTGTGAAGGTGTGCTTATCCTCCTCGAAACAGAAAAGAAAAGAGGAAGGTGTTTTTTTTTCTGTTACCTTGCGTCTACGGTCTCTCGATCTGTTCCTTTTCTTGATCTTCTCCTCCTCCTTCTCTCGCAGCTCTTGAGCTGCGAGCTCATGTAGGTCCTTGTTTTTGCGGATCTGCTTAGCAGCTTGCGCCATGGTGCCGCTGCAACAAGCAGTGCTGTGCCTGTAACGGAGGCTGTCACTGTCCCTGCGGTGGCCAGTGCGTGAGAGACGGTGGCGCTGTGCGCGCCTGAGAGGAGTGAGCGCCCTGCACGACTCTAGGTGGCCAGTTCCCTCAGCATCGTGCCACAAAAGAGATGATGCTGCTGCCTGCCTGCCTGCTTGCTCCTCATCCAGGCAAGATCCTTCCCATCCCCCTCCCTCTCTCTCTCCCTCTCTCTCTCTCTCTCAACACACCAGTCAGTCACGCAGTCCGAGCCTCAGAGTCAACAGTGTAGGGATACTGCAGCAGCTCGATTTTTCTCCCTCCGTCTCTCTCTTTCTCACTCACAGTCTCCCATTTTTCTCAGCAGAGATACTGCCAACTGTTTACCGCGCGTCTGTTGTTATTATCGTCATCTTCTTTGTGCAGATCTGCGGGATGTAGGTGAAACCATCAGTGCACAAATTCACAAATTTAGTGTTTCTTTCCACAAAGACTGGTTTTGCAGATAGTTGGCAATGAAAATAAAATCTTTTGTTTGATTATTTACTGTATATTTGCCTCTCGTACCACCTTCTGTGCTTGGTTTCTAGTTTACATTAGTGTGATGCATTCAGTTGGGTTCATTTTCTGGTTCTAATTGAAGGCAGGTTCCCCTCTGATTGCTAAGAATGGATAGGGTTTAGAGCCATAAAAGCTTACCTCATTAAAACTGCATGTAATATCTCGCTCTCTCTCACCAGACTGGTTTTCCATGAGAAAGGGCTTGTGCATTGTTGTCCATACATTAATTAGGTCCATTTTGACCTGCAGAGTATGGAAGAAAGACAATGTGTCTATTTGACAAAGAGATAGAGAATCAGGCTGTTACTAGTTTATTGCATCGAGATATGTACAAGTCACTTTATGTCAACGAGAACCCTATGGAACCATGCAGATGCTTCCCAGAGCTCACATACTGTTCTTCTCTTGTATTATGTTATTCATACAGTAATGGCAAATTATTGTATGTTACTAGTGAACATGTTGGATAGAGTGTACTATTTATTTTTGTTTGTTTATGTTACGATACTGTGCGAAATGTGAGATTACGGAATAACGATTATGTAAATAGGAGCCAGTGCATTATAATTCAGAGCCCATCTGAAGTAAAATGCATTCGCAAGCGTTTGCCTCTGAGAATGATGGCTGAGTCATGTGACAAATCAGTCATATTTATTTATGCTTGTCATGACACTAGGCTGTACATTATCCTTCATCTGCTTGATTTCTCTTCCTCTAATCAACATTATCTACTGATTTCCTTTGGGAAAAGGGGAAAACTATGTAATTACAGTGACATTCTATGATTTGTTTACACATACTGTATTTGGTAAAAACCGATTATATGATGCATATACAAAATACATCACACATTTGGTGGAAATCTGGTAATTAGGTTGGTTTTGGATGTTTTAAGATGTTTTGCGGTTGATCTAACATACATATTAATATAGAATTCATAAATAATAGTATAATAATAGATATTTCCCAGTTAGTAATTTTTTCGCAGTGCTTTAAAAAGCATGAATTGGAACCATCAGTGTTGATATTCCAGTGGTTTCAGAGTGATTAGTCACATGGATAAAAAAAAACCTTCCATTAGCAAAGTTGGCAGATTTCAGCTGGCATTGATGAATGGGAATACTAACAGACAGTTTTCTTTAGGTCTTATATATCTATATTGTGCTATATTGTGCATCTATGTTGTGTTGGCTGATACAGAAGTTGTATTTTTACTAATCAAGACATTTAACAGTGAGTATGTCGTTTCTCACAAAAGCAAAAGTTTTCAGTTATTAATCCCATCATACAGATATTTGCAATCAACTATAAATCGATTTGTTCCAAAAAGGTGTCAAATAACAGGTTAAGCGAGTAGTAGCTAACACGGCAAGAAAATATTATCTTAGAGCCCATTGATGTGAGAGGTCTTTATCTCATGCGAGTGTGCAATGGTAGTATTAATTTCTTTAAGTGTATAACGTATTAGTGTAAATATATATATATATATATATATATATATATATATATATATATATATATATATATATATATATATATATATATATATATAAATTATAACATACTCGAAGATAATTTATAGTGTGGTTTGTAAGTTATAAGAAAGTGGTAGAAATAGAACACATAACATTTTGACACGTTCACAAATCAATTACAGGCCATACTGGACAATGTAATTAGCCTATACTTTAGTTTTAATTGTACTCACATAACGCAGACAGTCTCCACTACATACCGTTTTCAACAACAAGCTTAATAAAATAGAAACGTTTAATAATTTGCATTTTGTCAGTGAAGCGCGATCCTGGCTTGCCAACGGCAGATATCGCCATCTAGTGTACTCTATACAGCACAACATGATTTCAATACTACTACAGTCAGTCAGTCTATCTATCGATCAGTAAGGACATAATGGGGATATTACCACATATGCTTGTAATACAGTCACGGCCAATAGTTTTGGAAGTGACATAAATTTTGTGTTTGGCAAAGTTTGCTGCTTCAGTAGAGTATTTTTAGTAATTATCATGTATTTCTTTGGAGGTAACCATTGCTTACAATAATTAACAACGATTAAGAAGCAAGTCTTCCTTCCTTTTATAGCAATCAGTCTGCTCTTACAATCTAATTAGTATGATAGTGATTTCACCTGACTAGTACTCATTCACATTTTCACATGTGCTGCTGATATGATTAGTCAATTAATGTTAGCTGCTCATTGTGTCAGGTTCAAAAAACTTGACTTGAAAACTTGAAAAGAAATGTTTTTTTGTGAAAAGTTCTTTTTTGTTTCCAAATAAGCTTTTAGTAATTATTTAAAATGCATCTGATCACTCTACACAATAATCTAGAAGCAATGTGAATGAGCACCTCAACAGCTTAAGCAGCAAACTTAGCAAAAAAAAAAAAATTGATGTCACTGCCAAACCTTGATGACTGTACATGTGTGAATAATAATGCACGCATGTGTGTGTTTTTCACGTTAACTATACCTGTCATCAGGAAGTGTGTACATGTAGCAATAGAGCCCTTCCCTGATTGCTGGAACGAGTCCCATTACAGCAAACCTAGAGTAAACTCCATTACTATTTCAACCACTTGTTTCTGGTTTGTATTAATCAAATTAACAAATTCTTTCATGTGAATTTATTATATATCTTATATCTAAAATCAAGACATGAGAACCATAATAAATTTGCTCAAAACATAACACATAAAACTTTTAATTCATCTTTGGTGACTTAAATCCATGAGGGGGAAAAGTTCTGTTCAGTGTATGACCACTGTGGCGTGGTCAGTTTCTGATTCAAACTTCACTGCAGGAGCAGAGTTTTCACCAGCACCTGAATGATTCACTGTGGTATCTAATAGCTTATCCTCTACTCTCTGTGAAAAACATGTAAAAAAAAAAAAAAAACGTTTTTCAGTTTAAATTCAACATTACAAATAAGTATTTCTCAAAATCATGTTCATAAAATCAGAAATGCAGATATTGACTGCTATGTAGTTACATGTAAACATTCAAAGTGAATGTAAAACCTGTATAACTTCCTGACGTTTTCATTTTCATTTCAGAATAAAATAAAATAGAAATAAATAAATAAAATATTTACCTTTGTTTTCTCTACCTGTACTTCAACAATAACAGAATCTACATCTTGTTTGTCTAAAAAAAAGAGGGAGAGAGAGAATTTGTTGTGAATTTGTCAAGAATTTGATATTTTCATATACATATGATGATTAAGATGAGCAAAGTGAGCAGAATCAGTGTCCCCAGGATGCCCAGAAAAACAAGAGTGTATTTACCAGTAAGAGCTAAAGATGAAAACAATAGAAAAAGCTATTTAAAATTTTGAATCTGTGTCCTATGTCTAGATAAAGAATTTTTAAAAAGTGTTTTATAGCATAACAAAGGTTAAAAAGCAATTTACATATCCTCCACACCGTAATGGTGACATTTCGGCTCATTTTGTAGTCAGATTTGGGTTTACAATGGACAATAATTGTTGTTCGGAGCTGCTGTGCAGCTTTTCCCTGTAACAGTTGTTCTCAACTGACAGTAAGTTTGCAGCAATTGTCAGAGGAATTTTGCTGGCCAATGTTTCTTGAATCAGCATAGAAAAAGCACATAGCCTGGTCCTGGTGACAGCATATCAGATCCGTCCGGTCACTGAGACTCATCAATCCACAACTAACATTAAAATCTGTATATACAGTAGAGGTTGCGAGACAAATGAGGGATTGAAAATGTTAACAAATACATAATCTCACATAATCAACAATTAACCCTCAGGATCATGATCACTGATAATAAAGAGAACTGATTAGATAGATAGATAGATAGATAGATAGATAGATAGATAGATAGATAGATAGATAGATAGATAGACACTTTAGAACATATTTCAAACGGCACTTAACCAGTATTTGAGCAAAGTCATGAGATTTTAAAATATGTTTGTATTAATTCTGTATTCATACACAGGCCTTTTTTAATGATCTGAAACGCTGCTAAAAATACAAGAATGGATTCAAACTTAATTTGAATTGATGTACTGAGCAAAAACAACAACAAACTCTGTGTCATGGTAAATTTGTGTTTTATTAACATGTAGAACTGCAGTTAAAATTTCAAGTTCAATCTGGTAGTTTCTGTGACTCGTGCAAAGGACCAATCAAAGAGAAGAATCTCTGCAAATTCTGTGTGTAATAAAAGTCAGAGAAACAATTAAATAGATAAAATATATTATAAATCAACCTACAGTCAAAAAAATAAATAAAAAAATATGCAGAAATTGTACCTTTCTGGGTATGACAGCTTGTCACTAGGACAGTACCCTTAATAGGGACAACTTTAAAATAAGGTACAAAGACATAACACATCTTAAAACTCTAAAAAATAAATGTTGATCAGTCATGATAAAACAATTAAAAGATTTTAACGAAAGCTGTACAAATCACTATTGTTCATTAGTTGGAGGTTCCTGGTGAGACCGTGTTCGTGTCTGGACTCGTATTGAGATCTAAAGCGGACAGGGAATCATCAAGTGCGCCAGAAGGCGAGTCCTCTTTGGCTAGCAAGTTATTCTTGCGGAGCTGACAGGCTTGCTGGTATGGAGGCCGAATTGGAGGTTGGGTGGGTGGTAAATACTGGTACTCTTTACTAGAATCAAGCTGTGTGAGAATAAAGCAAAACATGAATAAGGTTAGACTACTCATTCATGGACACATATGCGTGATTTGAAAGAAGCCGATTAGCACCTGAAGCGGGTAAGTTCTGTCTGAATCAAAGGCACTAAGATCTCCACAAGCAAGGAAAGGAACTATTATCCGGTTTGGCCCCTCTAGCTGGTTGAAGTCAATATCTAGATGGGAACAATTAGCATTCATATTGTGAGGAGGAGGACGTGGGCATATACAGATACAATATAAAATCAGAATATACACATACAATATAAAACCAGAATAAATGTCATATAGAGATGAGCACAAACAAACTTGAAAGCACTTTTTTGGTATTGGAGTATTGAAACAAGTTACCATAAGAGTGATCCAGTAAAGGGTTGGACATGTTGGGGACATAACCTTCAGGTGGACAGTAATTCTGACACACCACAAATGCCTCTGAAGTGCAAACACACACACAAAAACATTAGTTCATGTGTGAAAAAGTACAATATTCGCCAAAAAGTTTTACATTCCCTTTTTTTAATGAAATTCTACTGTCACCTATGCTAGAGTTGCGGCTGCTGCGTGGTTTGGCACAGGTTACAGAGCTGAAGAAGATCTTGAGCTGGGAGTACAGCAGCGTCACATCTTTCCCCCTGAAAATCTACACAGAAGAAAGACATTGGAGTTCAGGTGAGATTGAAGTAAAATATTTCTAACCTAAAACATTTTATAGATTTCATAATCTTGTACTGACAACTAGACAAAGTAATTAAGAGTATGAATGGCAATGGGATGGCTTACTTTTGCAACAAAGTTGCCACCTGGTTTGAGAACATGTGTGGTGATATTGAGAGCCTGTCAATATGAAAACAAAAAACCTTCAACAAGCAGTCTTTCACTTACATGGTAAATCAAAAACCAGCCATAAAATTATATTTACTATTAGTGTTGTCATGATACCAAAATTTCAGTAATTGGTACCAGTACCAGAACGATTTCACAATTCTCTGTACCAAATTTTTAATATAATTAAACGAGTCATTATTGCTATTTTTAATAATAGCATTATTATTAATGCTATTAATAATTATAAGTAAATTACACCAAACATTAACATATATGTTTTCTGATTGGCCATTGTGTCTAATCAACACATCTAAATCATTTATTATTTTAGTTACTGTTAATTTCAACATTTATTAATACATTATTAGGAGAAAAAAAGTTTATCAGTTTATATTATTTAATGGAACTAACATGAAATAAAAAGGAAAATTGTATTTTATTATATTTAGTATTTTTAACTAACATTAACAAAGAATGAATAAATACTGCAACAAATGTTTTTCTCAGAGTTATTTATTGTTTATTTACAAAAATGTACTTATGGGACCTTATAGTAAAGTGTTATTAAAATGATAAGATTAAAGGAAAATATAGCAATACATACCGCCAGCAGGAGCTGTGCCTGAATGTACTCATCTACATCATGAAGACCAGTAACTATACAGAGAAACAGACAAAAAAAAAAAAAAAAAAAACCTTCAGTTCAAGATTTTGCTAAATCGCAATTTTGCCACATTGCAAATCAACCAGCTAGAAAAGTTATTTCTTACCATCTGGGGCGCCATCACATACGACCAAGTCTGCAGACTGTCCTTCAAAATGTTGAATAATCTCCTGTGCTGTAGAAATCTATAACACAATCATATAGTTGGTATCTATGAATATCTATTTTGCATGACTCAAAAATACCTACTAAAAGCAATAAAAATATTCACACAAATAAAACGTATGTTTAAAGCAAGACTACAAGCAAAACATTGTTTTTTTTCATGCACTGATACATTTTGGGCTATTAATGACGTCTTATTTCAGACTAGTGGAAAGAAAACATCCAAAATAAACACGTGTTTATTTTTTGCATTACATCTATTTGCATCTGTAGATTCATATTGCAATACATATCTTTAAAAGCAGTGTCCTCAAAATGAGTTTTTCTCATGCACTGAGCAACAAATCTTCACATAAAAAGTGATATCCAAAATACCCCCAGTAAAAACCTACTCTACTGTGTTAAAATTAAACAAGAACCTGGCTTTATCAGATGTTCATATTTTTGTTCTGGATATGTATGCAAACAAGTGCATATTTAATGCATAATTAAACAACATTTCATAAAACTTGTAATACATGCAATTCTTCATGTAATCAATCAGCTGGCGAAGTCTATCTATATGATAAATTTTTTAACCCTATTCACCTGGAGTCTTGCTTTAAAAATGTGTACATTGACGCTATAACACAATACAGATTAAAATGCTATAATGACTTGCAAAAAAAAAAAAAGCATTGCACCTTGGTGATGTCTCCTTGAATTTGTGTGACACCTGGCAAAGGGGCCATTGCTTGCAGGTCAACTGCCACAATCTTGACCTCTTCACTCTTGTCTTTTCCACTGCAACAGGACAGAAAAAGGTGAAGTGCCAATTAAATCAACAAGATTTTACTTAACAGTATCTGTATGTGTACTTTGGATTTTATAGTGCACAACAGATCAAGTGCACTCCGTGCATTTTGCATTTAACCAACCGGAGCTTGCGGCTCAGGACTTGACTCCAGCTGCCAGGTGCCGCACACAGGTCCACAGCACGACTAACACCTGCATGTAGGAAGGATTTGAACAGTCATTTGAACATAAAAGCATACTTTGATGCTACCTGTGTAGGCAGTTCCCATGCTTCGAGACATATATAGGATTAACTTACTCAACACTATCCCATGCCGTCTGAAGCACAATGAAGCTCTTAACGTTACCTTTAAAAAGGTTGAACTCCTCGTCCAGCTGCAGGAGTTTGAAGGCGCTTCTCGCTCTCCAGCCCTCCTCCTTCGCAAGCCTGTAATAAATATCTGTAGGCAAATAATGACACAACCCCACCTCACCTTCACTCACTTATTCTGGATGAGTGAGACTCGTTTTCGCCGCAACGTGACACTTCTTCTTCTTCTTCTTACTTGTTGCAGTCAGAGAAACGCGAGACAACACTGACATCCACTGGAGATGAGGTGGTCTTACACATGATGCATGCATGTATGTATGATCGTATGGTTACAATTCTAGTGCTTGTAGTTTATGGAAATTAGGCATTTAACCTAATAAACACAAGCTGAATTATAAACATATAATCCATTAAAAAACTAATTTTAAACTTCCAAATCAAACAAAATTTAAAAAAGTAGACTTGTAAAAACTTGTAAAAACGGGGAAAAAGTAGGCCATAAAAAATAAAAAATAAAAGTGACAATGGGATAGTAAAAAAATATCAGAGTATGGGTACAATCGGTTTTTAAAACATCAAAGAAATACTTTCTACAGCTCAGATTTTAAGGATTTATAGCTTTCTTATTCTGATGTCTCTGGCTTAATTTAGTCAACATACATACAAACCATAAAACTGAGTTTGAATGTGAAATTATTTGGTCAAAAATATAAGTAAATTAAATAAATAAATAAATACATTTTAAGAGAGTGCAGAGGTCTTGAACTTGAATATTTTCGTTGATAAATTTCTGTATCTCACAATAAAAAAAAACTGAATATAAATGTCAAATAAATGCTATTTGGTTTATAATAATTATTACAGAAAATACAGTTTAATTATGATTTTTAGAATAAGTTTAAAGTGTATAAGTTTAAAGGAGTTTTCTTTTACCTTATAATGTCTCGTGGAGCATTCCATAGGGATATCATCAAATGCACAAAAGAAACTTCATCTACATTTTGTAGATATGACTATTTTGTATATATTTATACATGCTGTGTATACATGTGTAAATATTAAAATAGATAGATAGATAGATAGATAGATAGATAGATAGATAGATAGATAGATAGATAGATAGATAGATAGATAGATAGATAGATAGATAGATTGATTTGCTGTTTTCATTCATTCATTTTTTATTTATTGGGACAATACACATTAATCTCGGTATATACTATTATAATTTTATAGTATATTATATTGTCATATAAATGTTACACCAATGTCAGTAGAGTCCCTGAAGCGTACACCTAAACATAAAGGGCCATTTTACACAAAACCTGTTTTTACCTGTTTTTAATGTTGGAAAACATTAAAGGTATTTCCACAGCACACCTCTTTTAGCTGATTTGCATTTGTTGCCACTTTTTAATTGATTTTACACATTAGTGTTATAATTGCTTTATGCATTGTCTAAAAAAAATATTGAATAATTGATTACTTTATTTATGATCCACTCAGACATGTAGAAGTGCAGACACAACAGTCTGCTCAAGCCCGGTTCTCGCGATATTCCCCGAGGTTTCCGGTGTTGCGTATGTGTCTGGTAAAGATGGCGGTCAGCATCCGAGGCCGTCCTATCCGAAGTATACGGATGCGAGGTGAGATTAAACTTACTCTGCTCGGCCGATTGACAGATCCATCAGAATAATATGATGCAGTCTTTATCAGCTACACCTGTCCCATGCGTCCCTCAGTGTCTTATTTTATCTTACATATGCAGGTCGGAATGACAGTGGGGAGGAAAATGTACCGCTCGATCTCACAAGAGGTAAGTCAGATGAAACTAGTGAACTCCCTACCTAGACAGCATTTCTGGGCATCGTAGGCTTGTTTGGAATGTCAGCCTCGCGGGGACCAAACCCACCTATGATGCCCCAAAATGCTTGCTGCACTAGGTTTTGAGACACAGCCTTAAACTAAGGCAACATGCATCATATAGATCCGTATACAGTATATGTTCTTGTATATATACAATAATAAAATACAGAGAAAAACATATGGTGTTGGAGGTGTCGAATGCTTTTTATTATAATATAATGGATGCATGATATATGTTTAGTCTATCTTTAGTCCAGCATTGCAGGACTGTAGGGTCCAAAGGTTGTAGGGACCAAAACAAGTCTGCTGCAGCAAGAAAGCTGCAAAATTAACTTTTTTTTTTTTATTCTTAAATAACCTAAATAATATGTCAGCTGACGTCCAATTTAATGCAGTAATTCTTCTAATTATTATTATTATTATTTTTTATCGGATAAGACATGACTACCAATGAGAAAAACTGAAGCATTTATTATTCTTACATTTAAAAAAGGTATGGATTAATATTGTTGCATTTTTTATTTTTTTAATGCAGTTATATTTTAATAAAATAACAAACAAAATTAATAAACACTAACAAATGTATTGCTTATAATACATTTTAGGGGAAGTCGTGGCCTAATGGTTAGAGAGTTTGACTCCTAACCCTAAGGTTGTGGGTTTGAGTCTCAGGCCGGCAATACCACGACTGAGGTGCCCTTGAGCAAGGCACCGAACCCCCAACTGCTCTGTGTGTGTTGTGTGTGCACTTTGTGTGTGTGTTCACGGTGTGTGTTTCACGTTTTCACTTTTCAATGCTGTGTGTGTGCACTTGGATGGGTTAAATGCAGAGCATGAATTCTGAGTATGGGTCACCATACTTGGCTGTATGTCACGTCACTTTCATAACTAATTTTATTTTATTGCTAAATGTATAGTTAATGCATTAACTTGTTTAACTAAAGAAACTTCATTGTCAAGATTTATTGTAGTAATACTGGAGTTTTTTTTCTTCTTTTTTTTCAGTGTATCTGCTTTTGTAGAAATTAGACTCTTTGCTTTTCATTCAGCAGTGACATTCATCATCCTGTTGTTGTTCTTTCAAATGAGATGTCATACATCCCTGTGACTGACACTTTATCATGCTTACCTTACAGCTCAACACAATTCAAAATCTTAACTGAAAATTTCACAGTTCACTGTGTACATATATTGATTGATTGATTGATTTAGTTTTTATTTAGAAATGTATTTAGAAATAAGACTACTGTAAAAGTTGTCTGTCTTTTGGGCTGATCACAAAATCCTGGACAAACCATGTGAATTCAGGGGAATCTCGACTCTTGTGATCATAACAAACATGATTAAGGTTTTTACTTGCATATTCTTTGCTGATTTGATTTGTTTTAAATTATAATGGATATATTTATACATGTTTTATTAAGAGTAATACTAAATATAACACAATATAGGCTACTAAATATAGCTTTGGTATTGTTTGTCATTTAGTGTCTTTGCTGGGGGAAAATAGCCTCATGATTGTGGACTGTCTTTGCTGATAGGTTAACCTTGAGGCTGTTTTTCCCGTATGACCTCTGTGTGGATGGTCTTTTCCGAAT
This sequence comes from Cyprinus carpio, assembly GCF_018340385.1. NCBI lineage: Eukaryota > Metazoa > Chordata > Actinopteri > Cypriniformes > Cyprinidae > Cyprinus > Cyprinus carpio. The sequence continues at coordinate 10,676,992 of NC_056592.1, forward strand.
GCTTCCAGAGGCTATGTCATTAGTGCTAAACTGGCTAGATTTTGTAACGTGGGTCAGAAAAGGTTGCCTTGGTTTCCTGAGCTCAGATAATATCAATCCAGTACTTGTATTCCAGTCATTAATTCCTGCTGACATACACCATCGTTTAAAAGTTTGGGGTCGATATTTTTTTAAAGTGTTTTTTTAAAGAAGTCTCTTATGCTCATTAACACTGCATTTATGTAATGAGAAAATGCAGCAAAAAAGTAATATTGTGGAATATTATAACAATTTAAAAGCCCTTTTTTTCTGTTTTAAAAGTACTTTATTCCTAAAATGGCAATGCTGAATTTTGAATTTTCAGGAGTCTTCAGTGTCACAATTAAAAAAATAAAAATAAACCCCAAACCTTTGAATTGCAGACTACCTATGTTTAGACGAGACCTGAGCTTCACTATTTTTGGTTCCAGTATGAAAAGCAACAGGGTCAGAGTCTGTGGAATATTTGTGGATTTTGTTTCGTTTTGGTTCAGATGAACAGACATTCAAAGTTTTTGAACTTTGAATGTCTGCATTTTATGTTAAGCTGGTTTTGCACAATATAAAGCACTAATGTTTGTTTTATCGTACTACCTTTCTAATATGAGAGGACATCAACTGCTAGTTGAAAAGAAATATTTGAGAATGAAATATCTGAATTCTCACAGACTTGCTCTGAGTGGTTGCCAGATCTCTTTTTAGATATTCATGTGACAATTTAATAAAAATGTTTATATTCGCTTACTGGTATATGATATATATCTGAATTGTTGCTACATAGATAGGCCTAGTTTGTCTATACTGGAATTGGTTTTCCTTAAATTTTATAGATTGTACATGGTTGTGTTGAGATGTCAGCTCTCTGCTTTTGATGACTCGCTGTTGGACATTTATAACTGCTTCTTGATGCATGCTGAGACTTCCTTACAAAACTGAGCACAGGGTGTTATTTATGAGAATTTGTTAAGTGAGATGATGTCAGGAAGTCCCACTGTGTCTAGCAAAAACACTCTGCTTTTGTATGCTTACTAATATTATTGATCTGTGTTTGATTCCATCCCATAAAGCACTTCTCTGCATCTTGTGGTTGTAGCACAGCAATAGTAGAAATGGTGCGGTTACTTATGTCATGCTGTTACAGGCAGAACATTATATCCTTGTGACCCATCCCTGTTTCTCTGATGACCTCACAGCTCTTCAATCATCTTTTCTTCCAGACCCCTCCGAGAACATGCGAGAGATTCTCCAGAACGTGGCCAAACAGCAAGGAGTCTCAAATATGCGCAAACTCGGCCACCTGAACAACTTCATCAAGGTTTGTCATCTCAAGAGTGGATCAGGAGTTGCAGTGGACCACGGAATGCTGGGATCAATGTTGTTAGCTGCCTAAATTCTGACTTATCAGAACATTTTCTTGCTCTGATACTCCAGAACAAGCACTGTACGGATATGAAAACTACATATGAGTAGTTTTTAGGTTTTCTGAACAGTTAGTGCACTTTCATTAAGGGATGAGGGATCTGTCTTTTACTCAACCTCATATTGTTCCAAATTTGTAAGAGAGTTCTGTGGAACAAAAAAGAAGAAATTGTGAAGAATCAAAGTTGGCAACTAAACCGTTTTGACTTGCATAGAAATGGATGGACAAAAGAATACACTGGAAGTCAATGGAAACTGAAACTGTTTAGTTACCAATATTCTTAAGAATATCTTCTGTTATATTCCACAGAAAAAGAAACGTATACATGTTTGGAACGACGCGAGGATGAGTAAATGAGAACAGAATTTTAATTTTTGGGTGAATCTCTTTAAGTGGAATCCCACTGAATAATAGGAGTCAGACACACAACATTTGTGTGTACAGAAACAGCTGCTAAAAATATTAAAGCTTTTATATATATATATATATAAAAATTAAATTAAATTTATGCATTTAGCAGACGCTTTTATCCAAAACAACTTACAGTGAATTCAGACTATATATATATATATATAAAAGCTTTAATATTTTTAGCAGCTGTTTCTGTATATATATATATATATATATATATATATATATATATATATATATATATATATATATATATATATATATTATATATATAATCCAAAGCAACTTAAATTAAATTTATGCATTTAGCAGACGCTTTATCCAAAGCAACTTACAGTGAAAAAAAAAATGTAATATTGTTATATACAGTACAGACCAAAAGTTTGGAAACATTACTATTTTTAATGTTTTTGAAAGAAGTTTCTTCTGCTCATCAAGCCTGCATTTATTTGATCAAAAATACAGAAAAAAAAAATGTAATATTGTGATATACTATTACAATTTAAAATAATTGTTTTTAAATTTATTATACTTTAAATTATCATTTATTTCTGTGATGCAAAGCTGAATTTTTAGGATAATTATCACATGATCCTTTAGAAATCATTCTAATATGATGATTCATTATCAAAGTTGGAAACAGTCATAATAAATCAGAATATTAGAATGATTTCTAAATGATCATGTGATAGACTGGATGTTACATGTGACACTGAAGGCTGGAGCAATGATGCTGAAAATTCAGCTTTGCATCACAGGAATAAATTATTTTTTTAAAGTATATTCAAATAGAAAACTATTCTTTTAAGTTGTAATAATATTTCACAATATTACTGTTTTTTTCTGTATTTTTGATCAAATAAATGCAGGCTTGATGAGAAGAAGAAACTTCTTTCAAAAACATTAAAAATAGTAATGTTTCCAAACTTTTGGTCTGTACTGTATATATATATATATACCTATATATATATATATATATATATATATATATATATGTGTATATATATATATATATATGTGTATATGTATATGTATGTCGATAATGTAATTAACTTCTAATCAACTAGTCGGTTGTTGAAAAAACTAGTTGAAAATCTTGCCTATCCCTAATGTGTAGAAGCCTGCTCAATCTGGTTCATCTGTTTAGCATTACAACACGAGCCCTGCGTGTGAATACTTACTGCTGTTTGGTAAAATGAAGTAAACAGTACTTTATGGTTTCCGTCAGTCGAGGCCTGAGGGTTTTTCTGCCACACACTTACAGGATCTGGCCTAAAATTAAAGCGTCTGAGCACACCTTAGGAATAACCCCAGGCTCAGATGCTCTGAAATGACTGAAGTGCTGTATCAAGATCAGTTTCGCATTTTAATACAAACAGGGTAAGGGCAGCAGTTCAGATGTGATCTCCTGATGTGCAAGTTCAGTCTTCTGATGCCTGCCAGCTGCCACAGAATCAATACAAGACTGAAGGTGTGAGGCTGAGGATATGTGAAGGTTTTGTGGTTCGCAGCCAAAGCGAGTTGCAAATGTTTCAACAATAATAATCTCAAAAAAAAATAGAAACAAAATACAGACTCCTCTGTGTTACTACTACTACTACCACAAAAAAAACAAAAAAAATTTTTGCTCAGTTTATGTGATTTTATTTTGTTCCTAGCTGACCGTAGAAAAAAGGACAAACTTTTTTTCTCTATATATTTGACAGGGCTCCAAACTGCGACTAAAACTATTAATTTGCGAGTGACGTTTTTGCTGAGGTCGCCACTGGCGACTACCCGCCGAAAGCTCCTCAGGATTTAACCGCTAAAAAAGTTTTCTCAGGCGGATGATTTGCTGCATTCTAGCAGCGCCCCGTCTGTGATAAAACGAACTCGGGCCGAAGGTTAATACACACAACTACACCGAGTGTAGACCTGCCGCGTGTACAACAGCTTTCAGCCGAGATCGGCCCACAGGGAAAAAGCCGTCTGTCAGCCAGAAGTGTTTTGTAGAGTCGGCGTGGCTCTGGCCCATTATCTTCTCACCGATGCCGAGACTGAACCGACAGAGACGCATTTCAGACAGAATCAGCCCGAGTGTTATTGCTATCTGGATATATATTTACATGTTATAACTTAAAAATTTGAATGTACTGCCTTTTTCCCCTAATTGTTTTGCGATCAAATCTTTTGTTATGTTCACGTATTAAACAGACGATGCGCATCAAAGTTTTAGTGGAAAAAGAGAGTTTCAAACAGTCCTCATCTCTGCCGCACATCAGTGCTGACCCACAGTCTGATAAACGCAGCTCCGCTGTGCAGCGAGAGAGAAATGACGGAGACGTAAGAAGGGAAAGTGCAGAAAATACAGCGTCTATTTCGTGCACAACTTGAACAAACTAGAACAGGTAAAGCTGTCAGCTGTGTGAAAATTTGCAAAATCGTTAACAATTCTCGTTTATAATAATTACTAATATGGCTTCTTCTAAACAAGATCTTGGTTTGTGTTCATTTAATGCGTGAACTTCATTATTTGAAGTGCAACTACCGTCCAGTAATCGCAAAAAGCTCTGTGCTTTGTCACTTTTTAATAAAAAGTATCAGCTTTAAAATTATTCCGAATTCATAACGAAATTCAAACAATGCAGTTTTGGCGCTCCTTAATGCGGCAGGCGCGGTCGCTTTAGCGCCTCAGTTCAAGGGCAAGTGAACACATTTAATCTGTCTCTTTACTAATATAGTACATAATGAACATGAATTAACATCAAAAGGTAGGCTATTTTATAAGAGATCCTACAGTACAACTTACTGAAATGTCTCATGTAGGAGGAGCCCAAGCTACACTCAGTGGCCAAGTGACGCTTATGCGCCATGATACTGGTACAGACTGTGTAATGAACAATTCTTTGTGACTGTAGATCTCAAGCTGGACAGTGGCGCCCCCAGAAAATTTTAATAGGGGTGGCCAGATGAGGCCACAGTAAATCTTGGGGTGGCACATCAAAAAATAAATAAATAAATAAAGGGTTTGCAATATTGACAAAAAATTATATCTCTGTGATTTCTGGGATTTTATCAATAACGAAAATTAGACAATATTTTGCTGTGTGTGTTAATGTGCTGATATCTTATTTCTAAGTGTGCTGACAGCTGAGGCTTTTTTTTTTGTTGTTTTTTAACCTTTACGCCATTTTTTTCTAAAAATGTGCACCATCTTTTAAGTCAGACATTTGCATTTGGGCTGTTACCAAGCAAATGCAATCAGTATCACCAAAATTGATCTTTGCAATGCAGAGAAAACAGAAACTGCATCTGAAGTGGCCATTTAGATGTTTTTACACACTGTTTAATGGAGCTCTGAGGGACATGGGATACTTTAACCTGGAGTTACAAATTAATAAATAATGTTTTGATATTTTAAACATAAAACATTGAAAACTGATGTTTGAAATTGTTTAAAAAATGAAATGGTACCTTAAATGTGAAATTAAAACCGCCAATAGGTGGGAGCAAATCACTGTTAATAAGTGAGTCATTGCGATTGAACAGAATCATTCAAACGGTTGATTCATTCAAGAAAGAAACACTGTCCTGTCGCTCAGAGATGCAAAACAACGCTGTGGCTGTGTTTGGAATGATTTTTGTTTTTAGAAATAGAGCGCAAAAACTGAATATGTTGTCTAAAACGTAAAACTCTTGATATTAACTTCTTGTTTATTGAACTGTTGTATGAAATCAATGTCACATCTTCTGGAGAAAAACGTCACTCTTCGTGTGATAGTAACTATATTAAATGATATATAAATTATATAGATCTAAAATTAATAGATTTAAAATAGATTTAAATTAATAGTAGCCACTGCAAATCATCCTAGGGGTGGCCACGGCCCTTGGGGGCGCCCCTGAAGCTGGAAAAGACATTTAGTTCCCACTTTAAGTGAACCTTAGTCCCAGGTCATCTACAAGATGGATTAAAATGCTGATAAAGTCAAGAAAAGATGAGACATAAACACATGACAGTATTATTGAAATGTTAAAATGTAAATAAATAAATAATAACAATCGTAAAATAAATAAAACACGTTTATTCTGTGGCACCTTAAAAAAATTATTTGGCTCCTAAGTTTTTTTCTTATAGGAGCCAATGGCTCCTTACTCGATTTTATCAGACAATCATCACCCTTTGATGAATTATCAGTTCACTGACAGCATTGTCATATTTCAGCAGACAATCATGAGCCCTTTCAGTCTGACAGGTTTTTTCAAGTCAACCATGCTGTGAGTTGTTTAAATCACCCGAGGATGAAAAAAACAAAAGTGTTTTCGCTTTGTGTGAAATACCCTGCAGTGTTCCAGCAATAATTTGAATATAAGTAAAGTCATCAATGTCTCCGCTTGTTGCCAAATAAAATAAATAAATGCTTGTTAATGTCTCCAATACAGCTGCTCTGCAATGTTGGGAATTCTGAAGAAAAATTTGGCTTTAACTATGAAGAAATTATCCTATGGTGAGTCATAGATAAAAAAAAGCATTACATTAAAGTTATAAGGTTGAATCAAAGGTGTTTTGATTATCTGAGTGTTTTTTTTTTCTGTTTTTTTTTTTGTGAAAGAAATTAATACTTTAATTCAGTAAAGATACATAAAAGTAAGGACATTTTTATTACAAAAGAATTCTAATAAATGTCATTCTTTTGTTTTTTATATTTATCAAAGAATCCTGAAAAAAAAAATAATAATCCATCCCAGTTTTGACAAAAATATTAAGCAGTTTTCAACATTGGTAATAAATGTTTGCACCAAAACAGCATATTAGAATGAATTCTGAAGGATCATGTGACACTGTAAACTGGAGTAATGAGTGTTAAAAATTCAACTTTGCCATCACAGAAATAAATAACATTTTAAAATGTATTCAATTATAAAAGGGTTATTTTAAATTGTAATAATGTTTCAGAATAGTATAATTTGTACTTTAAAGAATACAGCCTTGGTGAGTGTAAGAGTCTTCTTTAAAAAATACTACTTTTGATCAGTAGTGTATAAAATATAATCACTTTTTTCCCTAGTAAACATTACCATACACAATTAAGCATTAGATTTGTTTTCGTAATTTTTAATTTAAATGAAATGTCTTTATCCACGTCTTTTCTAAATAACTTATCTTGTCTTCTGCTTGAGCAGAAAAAAAATATATAAAACATTATTTCTGAGTGAATGTCCTGTTTTACTCCGTGACATTACTTTAGTTAAGTGATATTGAAATGCAGTCTCATGTTGTCTTTTCTGTTTCTTTCACAGCCTCAGGTTGGCGCTGCTCAATGAGGCTAAGGAGGTGCGGGCGGCTGGTTTGCGTGCTCTCCGCTACCTCATCAGAGACAGTAATATCCTTCAGAAAGTGCTGCGGCTCCAGGTGGATTACCTGATTGCCAGGTCTGTATGACATGTTTTCATAGCACTGTGCGTAGGCAAGTCATTTCAGCAGTTTAGTTCAAGTCTGAGCTAGAGTTTGAGGGATAAGGACTGACTGTTTCCATCAGAAACAAGACTTGATGTTAATTCTCTGTGAGTTGTAGATCATCAGTCCGGGCCTAATGGTTAGAGAGTCAGACTTGTAACCCAAAGGTCGTGGGTTCAAGTCTCGGTAGAGGCAGGGATTGTAGGTGGGGGGGAGTAAATGACCAGTGCTCTCTTCCACCCTCAATACCATGACTGAGATGCCCTTGAGCAAGGCTCCGAACCCCCCACTGCTCCCCGAGCGCAGCAGCATAAATGGCTGCCCACTGTGTGTTCGCTGCTCACTGCTGTGTGTGTGCACTTAGATGGGTTAAATGCAGAACACAAATTCCGAGTATGGGACACCATTCTTGGCTACACGTGATGTCACTTTCACATTTATCTCTTGTTAGTATCTGCCAGAGAGAGAGGAGGAGCGTTCATGTGAAGAGCTAGTCAAGTCCGGTTGAGGTCATTTTGAAGTGGTGGTACTGTAAGAATGTGCTACTTCCTCTGTCCTGTCTGAACGCCCAGCAAGTCAGATCTTGGATAGTGAAATAAAAAAATTAGAATGCATTTAGAGGTAATACTGATCCTCCCCAGTGCAGATGTTATTATGGTTTGAGAAGCATTTCACTGCAATGATTACTAATGTTGACTGGTCTAATAATGTTGACTAGTGTGACCTTTTGACCTTTAGGTGCATTGATATCCAGCAGAGTAATGAGGTAGAACGCACGCAAGCGCTCAGACTGGTGAGAAAGGTGAGATGTGAACACTGCCTGCTGTTTTGTTGTGTTCATTTAATACTGAAAAATATGACAGGAATCCTGTTATTTTAATCTTTACATTTCCAGAATTTTTTTTTTTGTTTTGCGTGATTTTGTCATGCAGATGTTGTCTTGCATGCATTATCTGATGACATATCAGATTAATTAAAAAAAAAAAATCAGTTCACCAACCTATGTATTGTGAACAAATAAATGATGAATGAAACTATTATAAAAGCTTGCCCCAGTAATATTATTTTTATTAATTGTTACATTTAATTTAATCTTTATACTTTTAGATTTAATTGAATTGAATTAGACATTTTATTTGACATGCTTCTGCCCTGCAGATGTCATCTAGCACACAATTTTTAATGAAAAAAATTAATTGACCAAACTGCATTTTTTGAAGAAGTAAATGAACAACGATAAAAACTGCACCCCCAGAATTATTCTTTAAATTTTTCTATTTCATTTATTTTTTATACTTCTAGATTTAATTGATTTTTATTAATACATGTTGCACTCAAACAAAATAAACTATAAAGGAAATCATAACGTTATCACATTATACACTGGGCCATTTCTTTAACAATGTTCAGTGTTCTTTTTGTCATGGACAGAAGTGTCGGTATAAGCTTTTTTACAATGATTTTCCAGATGATCACTGTGAACGCACTGCTCTTCCCGAGCTCAATCACAAACTCCCTTATTGCTGTGGGTAACGATGGACCGCAGGAGCGGGACCGTATGGTTCGTGCCTGCATCGCCATTATCTGTGAACTTGGTAGGTTTGCACACTGATCAGAGAACTATTACGTATCAAACCCGTGAATGTGAATGTTGACCTTATTTAATGTCTATGTTTGTGCGTGCAGCACTGGAGAACCCTGAGATTGTGGCAAAGAGGGGTGGTCTCAGCACCATCCTGAAGAATGTAATCGACTGCCAGCTCAGTCGCATCAATGAGGCTCTGATGACCACCATCCTGCACCTGCTCAATCACCCAAATACGCGGCAATACGTTCGCTCTGATGTGGAGCTCGAGGTATGGATCAGAAATTGTATTACTTCATTTTCCATAATTGTTTTAATTACTATTTATTTTATTATTATCAATTAAATAATGTTTTAAGTAATATTGCGACCATTTTATTTTATTATAGTCCTGTTAGTTTCTCGTTAATTCAACCTTACATTTTATATTACTATATGACATTTATGTTTTATATAAATTTGGTAAAAAAAATTGTTTTTGTTTTTTTTCAGCAAATCCTGGCACCTTACACAGACTTTCACTACAGACACAATCCAGACACAGCAGAAGGTCAACTCAAGTGAGTGTGTTGCTTTAGGTCTTTCTAAGTAGAATTTGACGTTGGTGACGCAAGCATCAAACTTTTATTGGCTGCGTGTTATGAATGTGTGGTATTTCTCTCTGCAGAGAAGACAGGGAGGCTCGGTTTCTGGCCAGTAAGATGTCAATTGTTGCTTCCCTTCGCTCTTGGTCAGGTAAGCATATCTCAATATCTTTCAAAGAATATGTTAAGCATACAGGGCTGCATTTTTCAGATTTTCTATTGAAAATTAACTAGCATTCAATGCTTAAATTCCGCTTAAATTCTGTGGAAAACTGATTTCAGGAAAAGATTATGCATCTAAAAAGAAGCTGGCTTGTGTGCGCACGAATATTGTAATGCATCATGCATCTTTTAAATGGAATTTCCTCGTGAGTGCACTTCATTGTTCTAAGTGTTTATTGCTGCTCAGACCGAACCTGTTTTTTTGTCCCACTGTACCTCCAGGCATTATTAATCTCTGCAAATCTGGCAACTCTGGAATCCAGTCTCTTATTGGTCTGCTGTGTATACCAAATATGGAAGTGAGGGTAAGACAAAGGATAAAATTTGAAATCTTGCAGTACACACAGCATGCAAATCAAACAACCAGCATATTTTCTGTTTTAAAAAATGTATTAGTTATGTAATTAATTAATGTTAACAGTAACAAAATGTAATAATAGCCAAATTAAATTTATACATGTGAAAGTTATTTTATTATTGAATAACTACAAATTTGCAGGTATGGCTTTGTATTTTCTGCACATTGATTTTTTTTTTTTTTTGAATGCATGCAAAATATTGAGATTAATTAATGAGATTAAAAAATATTATTTCATGAGATTTTTCACATATTTATAATGGGCTGTATTTTATAATAAACAATTGTATAAATAATAATAATAATAATTAATTATATTTTTAAATATTCTATTATTATCTGTATATGTGATGATGATAATAATAATACAATTAATAGTAATTAATCATGATTAATCACATCCAAAATAAAAGTTTTGTTTACATAATATATGTGTGTATACTGTGTATATTTATTATTTATATATAAATACACACACATGCATGCATATATTTAAGAAGAATATGTTATGTTTATATATTAAATATATTTATATATAATATAAAATATAAGAATATAAATATATAAATGTATATACATGTAAATATTTTCTAAATATATAATTTATGTGTGTGTATTTATATATACATAATAAATATACCCTGTACACATACATATATTATGTAAACAAAGCTTTTATTTTGGATGTGATTAATCGTGATTAATCATTTGACAGCCCTAATAGTAATACATAACAAGCCCTGAATATTATACAATGAGATGTACATATTAACCATAGTGATTACATCGTGAAGCCTCATTATGAGGTACTTCATCACACTCTCTCACTCTCTTCTCAGCGAGGTCTGCTGGAGGTTATGTATGATATATTCAGACTCCCTGTTCCCGTGGTGACACAAGATTTTATAGAAGCTCTTCTCAGTGTGGGTGAGTGCTACCACTGTCTGCTTGCACTGATTAACATATTCATTTCCAGACATCTACCACATCGGAAGTCAACTCACATTGACAAGAATAATGTGTTCTGTCCCCTTTCTAGACCCCAGTAGGTTTCAGGACAGTTGGAGACTGTCAGATGGCTTTGTAGCCTCAGAAGCAAAAATAATTCTTCCGCATAGGGCACGGTCCAGGTAAGAGCATTTGCTGGGCTTAATTAACTCTTAAACTGAGCTAAGTAATGAAGCCTCAGCAGATCAGCCTTGTATGCATTTAGCTTTAATGTCTTGACATGTGTTTGTGTTCTTTGTCTCCACCCAGACCAGATTTGATGGATAACTATCTCGCCTTACTACTTTGTGCTTTCATCCACAGTGGACTTTTAGAGGTAATATACCATTTTAAAATTGTGATTCACCATCATCTTTTTGAACATGAACAATTCTTGAAGAAAAGAAGCCATGGTTCATTCAAACAGTCATTTTTTAATTCATCATTGTTTTGTTTTAAACCCACAAAATTGTTTTGTATGTCCAACAAAAGGGGATATGTATGAATGTTCATACTGCTCTTTTCCATGCAGTGAAGCATATCAAATCTGTCAAGCTCCAGATGTTGTTTATTTTCAGGGCCTGGTTGAAGTGATCACTAGCAGTGATGATGGTGTTTCAGTGCATGCAACCATCCTCTTAGGAGAACTCCTGCATATGGTATTATACTCAAATCAATGCAACAGTGAATACAGCTTAATCTTGTACTATATCTCACCTGACCTTAAATGGTCTTCGTTTTATTTTCAGGCCAACACCATTCTCCCCCACTCCCATAGTCACCACCTGCACTGCCTGCCCACTCTTATGAACATGGCTGCTTCTTTTGACATCCCTCAGGAGAAAAGACTGTGAGTTGCTGTCTGGTCCTATGTAGTTACCAACACAAATAAGCTATGTGATTATTTCTGTGATTTGATGGAGCTTTATTCGGTTGTGTTTTGTAGACGGGCAAGTGCTGCGGTCAACTACTTGAAGCGATTTCATGAAAAGAAGAAACGAGGACCCAAACCCAATAGTCTTTACTTGGACCACATTATTCGCAAATCACTGGCTGCTCATTGCTGTCGGGACCAGTACCTAAGGCCCCAGAGGGACATTTTTGTCATTAAGGTAGGTGCTGGTGACTGGAGGAAAGCATTTCTTGGATGTTTCAGCTTGGATGTGATCTACATTTTTCTTGTGTTCTTTAGGACACTGAGGAGGCCCTGATGATGAACCTCAGAGACAGTCAGATTCTAAATCATAAGCAGAATTTGGAATGGAACTGGGTCCTGATCAGTACCATACTTAAGGTAGGAGATTTTGGATTAAATTGTTTTTATTTTAAAAGACAGATGGCTTGAGCACCACTTTCTTTGTTGTGTCAATAGAATGCAATTTAAGAAAAAATAATTCTACTTTATAATATTTTAAAATAAAAAAAAATCCTGTGATTGCAAAGCTGAATTTATTAGCAGCCAATGTTCAGTCAGTGTTGAAAACAGTTGAATTAAATTGCTTACTATTTGTTTGGAAACCATGATTTGAAATGGAAACATTTTGTCTGAAATAGAATTTCTTGTAACAATGTAAAAGTCCTTAAAATCAATTAATGCATGCTTACTGAATAAAAGTATTAATTTCTTTCAAAAACTCCAAACTTTTGAACCCTAGTGTACAGTATGTCTTAGTGTATGATTTTTAATTGTGTTTCAGTGGCCAAATACCAACCTTCGGAACAACAAAGATGAACAGATGCACAAGTAAGTAGAGTTTGGTTTTCTATTCTTAGAAATCGTCCTAATAATTTTTTGTCACCCATTCATTGCTGTAAATCCTACACTTTCTTTCTCAGGTTTGTGCGAAGGCTGCTGTTCTTCTACAAGCCTAGCAGCAAGCTGTATGCTAGCCTGGAGCTGGACCACAGCAAGGCCAGGCAATTAACGGTGGTGGGCTGTCAGTTCATTGAGTTCCTGCTGGAGTCAGATGAGGTGAGAAGAAAAGATATCAGAACCGAGCCTATTATTTACTCACTGTCATGTTGCTCCGAACCTACAGAACTTTCTTTCTTCCAACTTCTCCATTTGTGTTTCACAGAAGAAAGAATGGCGTGATAGATGACAGAATGATTAATTTTGAGCTATTTTCCTCTCTTCTCAGGATGGACAGGTGTATCTTGAGGACCTGGTGAAGGACATTGTGCAATGGCTGTCCTCGTCCTCTGGGCTGAAACCAGACCGAAGTCTGCAGAGCAACGGCCTCCTCACTACTCTCAGCCAGCACTACTTCCTGTTCCTCGGCACTCTCTCTGCCCACCCCCAGGGTGTTAAGATGCTTGAGAAGTGCAGCGTCTTCCAATGGTTCGATTAGGACTTTGCAGAAATGATATAGAGATACACAATATATTGGTATCTTCCAAAATCAGTCTTTTTTCTAATTGTTTTGACAGCCTGCTGAACCTGTGTTCCCTGAAGAACCAGGACCATCTTTTGAAGCTGACCGTTTCCACACTGGACTACAGCCGGAATGGCTTAGCACGAGTCATCCTCTCAAAGATCCTCACTGCTGCCACTGACGTAAGAAACAGACCTATCACCCTTTGAGTGTGTTTACCTTAGTGCCATACACTTGGACCTAGTCGTGCTTACAAAAGCATGCTGGTAAAAGCATTCCCCTATGCTAACAGATCTCTAATACACTTCTTGAATGTTATTTTGGCACAGAACTGCAGGCTATACGCCACCAAGCATCTGCGGGTGCTACTTCGAGCTAACGTGGAGTTCTTCAGCAACTGGGGTATTGAACTGCTGGTGACTCAGTTACACGACCGCAACAAGGCTGTCTCGGTGGAGGCTTTGGACATACTGGATGAGGCCTGTGAAGACAAGGTGAAGTCAATTAACACATAAGGGCAAAAAGGAGGATGTTATTAACACTGAGGTGTTTAACTTGGCAGAAAGTCGTGTTATTCAACTGACCTTGGTCTTGGTAAAATAATAAAACATGTTGATGTTGGAGGCACTTGTGAATTGACTATGCTGGGCCAGTGTAGCTTTGTTCCAGGAAGCTGTAAACAGATCTGTAATCAGCCAGCATCTAGGTCAAAATCCCTGTCAGAGTATTAATGATTAACAGTTATATTGTGGCTTGTGAATACATGTCTAATTACATGACTGCTGTTTTTACTATCATGCCGTCTTAGGCAAACCTACACGCTCTGATTCAGATGAAGCCAGCACTAACTCACCTGGGAGACAAGGGTGTACTTTTGCTGCTACGGTAAATCTCAAATATTCCCTATATGACTTCTCATTTAAACACAGAGGTTTGAATGTGCACTACATATTTCTTCCTCATAAAAGATGTGCAAAGCAGAATTTTCAGCAACCATTACTCCAGGCTTCAGTGTCATGTGATCCTTAAGAAATCATTCAATAATGCTGCTTGGGTGCTCGAAACACATTTCTTGTTATTCTCAAACAGATGTGCAAACAGATTTTAAAGAATTGCCTGAAAAGTTTGTTTACTATTTAAGATTTTCAGCACTGGCCAATGCATTTTTTATTGTATGGTCCCACTTTTATCTTTGAAAGCACATGTTGTGTATTTTATACACATTTCGTGAAACACACTTAGTAGTAAAGTTGAAAAGGGTCTGTTTTGCATAAAAAAACTGCTCCTTTTCATCTGATGATGTGGCATCCATTTCCAGGTTTTTGTCCATTCCAAAGGGGTTCTCCTATCTAAATGAAAGGGGATATGTCACTAAACAACTGGAAAAGTGGCAGAAGGTAATGTACCATTATTTTGCACTGTTAAAAGTGTGTATACAAACTCAAGCTTACTGTATCTATTCTGTCCAACTGCTTTTGTTTCCCTGTAGGAATACAACCTCAAGTATGTGGACCTCATAGAGGAACAGCTAAATGAAGCGCTCACTACTTACCGAAAACCAGTGGATGGGGATAACTATGTGCGACGGAGCAACCAAAGGTTTTCCTTGGAAACTCTATCCTGTACTCATCAGTTGCCTGTATTGTTATTTGGAAGGAAGTCATCAAGAACTTTTTCAGCACCTAAAATCTTTTTCTTATAGGTTACAAAGACCAAATGTTTTTCTTCCTGTGCATTTGTATGGGCAACTTGTACATGATAAGACAGGCTGTCATTTGTTGGAAGCTCAGGTATGTGTGATTTAAAATAAATTATGGCAGATCCTGATGGTGATGCATTTCTTCATATAATGCCTCTTTTCTGTCACTAACAGAATGTAGTTTCAGACCTGAGCTACACAGTGCGCTGCCCAGTGCTGGACAAATGGGATGGCATCAAACAACTCAAAGCTGCTCTTTGGGCCCTGGTAAGCTGCTTTGTGTGAAGGTTTATAATGACACAAATTTGTATAATAACATAGGTATTACAATGTGAACATGGTTTATGAGGACAATTTCTTTGTCCTCCACTTCCTGATTTTAAAATGAGCTTTTTTTCACTACTGTCTTTGTGGTAATAATTATCAGTAGCATTAGATATATTATATAAAGTATAAAATCTTTACTCTGCTTGCTTCAAGGGAAACATTGGCACATCTAACTGGGGACTGAACCTGCTGCAGGAAGAGAATGTAATTCCAGATATTGTCGCTCTTGCCCATGACTGTGAGGTTCTGTCTATTAGGGGGTATGTGTTCTTGATTAAAGGGATCAACCTGGCTGCATATGGCCAATAATGGTAAAATTTAGATATGGCATTTAAGTCAAATGCACAAATTTGGATTCAGGTGGGTAGGTGCACATGTTCTGACATAGTGGCTCAAAAATGCTCAAAAGAAATGGTGCTCATTTCATCTCCATGTTTACAAGATGTTTGAAACTTTCATTTTGTGACTGTAACAAATTGCTTGAAAAAAAAAAAAAAAAACCCGGTAAAGAAAAGATATCTGAAGTTATAATGCTAACATATAAAATAGCCAATGCTTCTTTTTTTATTTTTGTGTGTGGTTCTACAAATAAAATTGCAAAAATGAGACACTTGCATTGCAACATTTACTGGTTACTGTTGCACAGAGGTATTGCACAGCTAACCCAACTGGGTGACAAGACATACATCGTGTGTACACCATATGCGAGCAGCTCGACTATAGAACTCATTATAATCAGTGATGCTGTCTACACTGGATGCGGGCGCGACAAATCCCCAACAGAAAACTGCTGCTGCATTCTATTTATGACGTATTGAGTATTGACACAAATTTCAAATGATTTTCAATGGTCGCTTTGTCGCGTCCAGTGTAGACAGACTTTAGCGGTTGCGGCGCGTGTATACACGGTGATAGGGTGCCTGAAAGTTAACAATAAACCCCTCTAGACACTTCTGTAGTTTCAAAATTACTTTCTCAGAAACCATTTTTATCTGGGTTTGCATGACTCAGTGAATTGCGTCATACCTCCTCCCCAAAAATTTGGCAATTGGCATTCTTTCGTTTTTATACACAATGGTCTTTACTTTCTTTTTGTTGCATTTTTTTTTTTTTCTTTGCCTTACTCATAATTTTGTTCATAATTTTCCCCTCTCTTAGGACATGTCTTTATGTTCTGGGACTCATTTCTAAAACTAAGCAGGGATGTGAGCTGCTCAAACTGCATGGTTGGGATGCAGTTAGGCACAATCGCAGAGAGCTTTGGCATGTGGTGCCAGATGAGGTGGAGCAGAACCAGAACCTACAGCAGCAGCAACAACAGCAGCAACCCCTCATCCAACTGTCCTCAGCACCCAGCACCCTCAGCCTGAACTCTGAGTCCACCAGCTCTAGACACAACAGCGAGAGTGACTCCACTCAGCCTAGTGAGTGCCGCTCCCATCCACTCATTGAAGACTAATGGCCCTCATTGCAACACTGTGGTTTAGTCCTTCTTACCACCTTCATATGGGCCCCATATCTTCTTATTTGAAGCATAGTTATCTCATATTTATCATTATTAGAGCTTAGAATCTGACTGCATTTTATTGTTGTGAAAGTGTCTTCAACATGGTTTCATTTGTCAATATTGTCTTTATTTCAACAACTGTATATTAATATATCAAGATGATCTAATGTAGCAAAACAGTATAGCGTACTGCAGAAATGGTGCTTATTTAGAACCGCAAAATCTTTGCAATCTCTTGGTCTACAACATTTAGAGATGCATTTTCCTTCCTGTTTTTGTTCTTCTTGTTACTGTTCTTCCTGGTTGTGAAATTGTTTTGTAATTTCTTTTACATGCATTTGATTTTGAATAAGATGAGACTTGTAGACTCTTTTAGTCAGCTCTTGGCTGAATTTATCTGACAACCTGGCCTAGACTGGCTGCAAGTGATGTGAAATTGTATCTATTTATAAATGATCTTTTGAATTTTAGAGTGATTCACTTCAAATAGTTAGAAATATGTTTAAAGCCATTCCCAGACTTGTAAGCATCATCAGTTGCACCTCTTGATGTGCCAGATTCAGCTATAAAAAGGTATCTTTTTTTCCTAATGGAATGGTTGGGCCTACATTTATATACAGAGGTGCTCCAGACACGGCTTAGTAAGGCCTTGAAAGAGTCATAATGAATCATTATCTAACCACTGACTGGTTTTAGATGACTAAGCAGTCAGTAATCCTGACTCGTATATAAACTGTTAAAGGGGAAAAGTTTAGGCTTTTCTTGACCCACACTTTAACATTAAACCTCACTCTGTATTTCTGCACACACTATATAAATTCCATCTAGTGGTACCATTTAAAAACATCTAAAAGTAACACTGCCAAAATGCCTTCCTTTTCAGGCATGTACATCCTGGATGATGATAAGATAGAAAGCCCTGAACTTTCAGAGGATCAGCCACTGTACTTCAGGCCCAAACTCCTAAAGGACCGCAGCCCCTTCACCTTATTAGCCTCCAGTCGACTTGTCCGTAACCGCTTCCTCATCTCCCTCTCCGGAAAGAAACTCCGTAGTACCAGTGACCCCAAAGGCACTGGTACCAGCAGTAAACTCCAGGGTGAGCCCACGTTAGGAGGCCTAAGGAGGATACGCACAGTTACAGAGCCCTCTATATTCTCTACAGTTCAGGGAGATGTCTTCAGTCCTGTATTTGCTGATGGACATCTGCCAAAAAGCCCAAGTGTTAATCTGGATACCTCTTTTGTGGGCAGCAAGACTTCGGAAACTCAGGGCAGCACATCTAGTATTGGGGAGCTGGAGGTGCGTCTGAACAAAGCTGGAGAACGGAGCTCAGGGGTTGGAGACGCCCCCCGAGAGCAGACCAGTCGGGAAAGGCTGGCCGGCGATGGCTCAACCTCTGGGGGCGGGGCTCAGTTTAAAAGTCGCAGCCAGAGTTTCAACACGGACACGACCACCAGCGGCATCAGCTCCATGAGCTCCAGCCCATCCCGAGAGACGGTGGGTGGCCTGGACTCTTCTACCATCGACACGGACTGTGTTAGCCTCAATACGGTCATTAGCACTCAAACTGTCAAAACACTTAACTCTCTCACGCCTCAGTCCAACCACCTGCCCTTGTCCAAATCTAACTCAGTACTGCTGATGCCACCAGGTTCCTCTCATACTTTGCCACGCAGGGCCCAGTCCCTTAAATCACCCTCTGTCACAACCATTTCAAGCCTGACTGACTGTAGCTTCATGTACACCAGCCCTCGGGACGCATTGGGCTATGCTACCCTCAAACGACTACAGCAGCAGCGCATTCACCCTTCCCTTTCCCATAGCGAAGTGCTTGCCTCGCCTGCCAAAGACGTGCTCTTCGCCGATGCCATCACTATGAAAACTGGCAGCCTGGACTCCAGACTCACACCACGCAGGTAAAGCAGATGGACCAGCAGATGGTGTGAAACTCTTTCCCTTTTCTGTCATTACGTCACCCTTCGTTTACTGTTTCTTTCACATCAAATTTTACACTTACACAACTTTCACAGAATGCATCCAGTTACCATCCTGTTCCAAAGGTTTCAAGATGTCTTGAATGAACATTTCTCAGAAGAGTCATTAGGAGTTAAGACATTACAGAAGAAGTCATTCGTCTTTAGACTTCCTTTAATATTGTTCCTTTTTGGGATGCGGCTGTGAAAGGTATCAGCCTGATAAGACCATAATATTATAAATTCTATAAATATCAATGATAATCGGACAAGAAATGAGTGTTAGAGTTCCCCGTTAATGTTACCATCCATATAATACAAAATGACACTCCTAAAAGCCCCTTATGAAGCACTGCTCCCTCTGGAAATAATGTGGTCTGTTTCTGATGGTCCCTCTCAGGTATACTAAAAAGCGCTTCAGATGTCTGGGCCAAGGTTCGAGCAGGCCCCATCACAGATCTCTGCTGCCACGGTGCGTGGACCATCCCTAGGCCTGACGTCCCCTCTTTCAGTTTAAACGTCCACTTCAGTCCCTTTTTACAATACAAAAACCCTGAACTCCTTGGCTTCTATTTCATCGTACTTTACCCCCCGTTTTTTTTTTTCTTCTTCATTTCTCATGACCGCTCCCATAGCCCATATCTTAACCCAATTCTCTTCAACCATGACTCTTCAGCCCTAGAAATTATTTCCCCACAGTAGGACAAAGTAAACTCTCCTCATTCCTCATTGATTGAATGTAGTTCTAAAAAGACTTTCTAACCTAGGCCTTGTCCCATTGTCACAAAATTCCAAGTAGTTTTCTGATGTTAACGTTCTGAAACCGATTCCCACAATAGCCGCATTCCCGCATTTGATCCAAGAAGCATGTAGAGGTTTTTGACCTTCAGTACTTGCATGATGCAGCTACTCTTTCTGAAGTGTAGCTCTTTCTGAAGCTCTTTCAGCCTGTTCCCACATTGACAAACCTACCAATCATCTGCTAGCAAGACTACAGTAATGCAGTATCATCACAAGTAGTTTCCAAAATGTCCAAACCTCCTTTCTTACCGTTTTCTCTCTCCCAATGTTGTCATCCTTCCAAACACTTCTCTCTGATCTCTTCCCCTCTGTATGAGTACAGGTTTCTCAAGGCTTTGAGTTTTGCATCTCTGGATAAGGAGGATCTTCTGAGCCCTATCAGTCAGACCTCCCTGCAGCGCTCCTCTTCAGTGCGTTCCATGGTGTCCAGTGCCACATATGGCAACTCAGATGACTATGTTGGCCTTGCACTGCCAATGAACATCAACAGCATGTTCCAGGTAACTAACTACTCTATGATCCTGTTTATACCTGGTACTAACATCCATCTCTGGTGATCAGGGCAGATTGCTCTTTACACATGGTGTTACCATGCAATTAAATACATCTTGATCAAACTGTCTCAAGGAGTGGTCTGCAAAGTCAAAGTGTGTGGCCACCACTTCCGAAAGGTGTCCACTTTGGGTAGGATTATCCAAAAAGGATGTCAATACCAAGTGTAAACATGCATTACAAAAATACTTTCTAAATTTGTCTGGAACTTGACTTTCTTGTTTTTTGGTTGCTACCCAGATTAAAGACATACCGTACTTCCAGAAGAGGACAAGTCCACCATCAGAAGACCGATCAGCAAAGTTCTTCTCAGGAGATGCAGATGGTAAAGATAGGAATGGTTACGTTGTTTAATCAGTTACTACTCCCATAGCATTAGTGCCTCACTACTGCTTCAGTAACTGAATGCTGCTCTTTTCTCAGGTTCCAGTGAAGGATCCAGGCATTCTGTTCTGCGATCTCAGCTTAGTATCACGGAGCTGATTGCGGTGAGCCGTTCAAACCAGCACCAGCTGCTGGGTGCGGAGGAGACCGGCCTGCAGGAGCACAACGAGGAGAACTGCCTTTACTGTGCAGGGCTCTACGTGCTTGGCTGCAATCTAAGCACTCCTACACAAAGCCGCACAGGTAAGCTGCACGTTTATCCAAATGAATATTGAAAAAAAGGTGACATCACTTTGACCAGATGTCCCTAAAATCCTGTGTGGACGCATGTATTATGTTACTCAAACATGGTAATTTAGTTACCCAATATCATTGGCTGCGATTACACTTGGCATTTACATGCGACCTGTATCCGGATGTTGTCCACACATACATTGAAAAGACAAGTGTAAACGCAATGTCACGCAAAACCCCTTCCCCTCTCTCCGGAATGGTCAGAAAAAGATAGAGGACACCAGGCCGTGGAGCGCAAGTGAGACTCGAACACTTAGCACCGTGCCTACACCGGACGTGACAGTTGCTGTGCCATGCTGCGCTGCAACAGCGTGAGGCTGTCTACAATGGACACGACAAAGTGACCACTGCAAATCATTTGAACTTTGTGTCAGTACGTCATAAATAGAACGAGGCAACAGTTTACTGTCAGGTATGTGTCGTGTCATGTCGCGTCGCTCGCGTCCAGTGTAGACATGGTGAAAGACTTATTTGAATATTGTGCCGGAAAAAGAGATCCGATCGGTTGCCCAGATAGAGAGGCCACTTGATGTTGCCAAGTGTAAACACTCCGTGTCCTGATTGACTGATGATACGATCTGCTTGATCAGATCACAGTGTTCGCATGTTAATGCCAAGTGTAAACGAAGCCATTAGTTAATTTGTGTTTCCTCATGTTCTTATGCACCATCAACCCTGTTTTAGACTATCCCGATGCTCCGTTTTCGGAATGGTGCAATCAGTCCTTACACAACCTGGAAGTCATGCCTCAGTCTAAGTACTCAGGAGTGTCTGGCTGCAGCGATGCTGTCTCTCAGGGCTCTGGTGGCAGCACACGCAGCACCGAGCTTGTTCTTGGTGAGGAATTCTTCAAGCTGGCAAAAATCCAATTGGAAAATTCAGGCAATTCTCAAGCATTTTGTTTTGTACAGGTTAAAGGGACAGTTCACCCAAAAATGAAAATGACCCCATTTACTCACCCTCAAGCCATCCTAGGTGCATATGACATTCTTCTTTCAGATAAATACAATCAGAGTTATATTAAATAATGTCCAGGCTAATCCATGCTTTATAATTGGAGTGGATGGTATCCCAAAATCTGAAGTCCAAAAAATTGCACCCATCCATTATAAAAGAAGTCCACACTGCTCCAGGGGTTAATAAAGGCCTTCTGAAGCGACGCAATGTGTTTGTGTAAGAAAAATATTAATATTTACAACTTAATAAAAGCTTAATCTCTAGCTTCCGCTAACTGTGGTACGCACGTTCACAAGAAAGTGGCGCCCAGCGGATGACATAGGCAAACGCGGTAAAGAATGTGGAAGTGACGAACGTGAAGTGCAGAGGAGAGGTAAAGAAAAATGTCGGAGGATTCCAGATATAACCCAACACCAAAATCCTACGTCATCCGCTGGACGCCACTCTCTTGCTGTAAACAAAACTTGTTTCTTGCGAGACTAGAATATTCTTACCAGAGCTTATGCCACACCTACATCCTACGTCATCCGCTGGACGCCACTCTCTCGTGAACGCACGTACTACAGTTAGCGGAAGCTAGAGATTAAGGTTCAGAAAGTTGTAACTTGTGAAAATTTATATTTTCTTACACAAACGCATTGCGTCGCTTCAGAAGGCCTTTATTAACCCCTGGAGCCGTGTGGACTTCTTTTATAATGGATGGGTGCAATTTTTTGGGACTTCAAATTTTGGGCTACCATCCACTCCCATTATAAAGCATGGATTAGCCTGGACATTATTTAATATAACTCTGATTGCATTCATCTGAAAGAAGAATGTCATATACACCTAGGATGGCTTGAGGATGAGTAAATCATGGGGTAATTTTCTTTTTTGGGTGAACTGTCCCTTTAATTGTTAATTGTATGCCTGTGCATGCTGTCTTTCTGCCAGGAGTGAAAAATATTCCAGAGGATGCTCCAGCCTGCCGTGTTCTTCTGAGGAAGGAGGTGCTTCGGCTGGTCATCAACCTGAGCTCCTCAGTGGGGACAAAAGGGAATGAAACTGGACTCCTCACGTAATTAGACAATGCATCCACAACGATTTCAAATTAACAAATGCTTTCCTTATTAAATTTTAACTGAGGTTTCACTAAATACTGCGGTAACTGGGAAGACTCTTTGGCTGAACATAATTTTGATTTGATCCTTTTGATCATTTTAATGAGGCAGTATAAAGTGAAATCTTTCTCGTGAAAAATGAAGGCAAGAGTAAAGCTTTGTAGAGAGAGGATCTACAAATCTATTCAGATCTATTCTTTTTTTCTTCTTCTCTGTTTTCTTTCATTGTAACTTGTTACCTTGCAGAATCAAGGAAAAGTTTCCTTATGCGTTTGATGACATCTGCCTGTATTCCGAGGTTTCATACTTGCTGGCTCATTGCATGTTTAGACTGGCTTCACGACGCTTCATTCAGGAGCTCTTTCAAGATGTTCAGTTCATTCCGGTAATACGAAACTTTTCTCACATTAGTCCAAACAGTCCAACAGACTTGTTTTTCTGCAGCTTAACCCCATTACTTTACAATCTAGACTGCACAAGTACTGGGGAAAGTTTCCAGAGCCCATTCTTTGTTTAAAAATAATATTTTATTGGTGATATTGATGATGTCCCTCACGATTTTTTTTTCAGTCCTGGAATTAAACTGGGTTAAATGTTTCCATTTCTATGCCACTAGTATAAATTAACAGAATTGCAAAATGATTGTTTTTAACACTTTCACATTACTAAGCATTCATGTCTTAATCTTTTTATTTGTAGATGTACGAGGAGGCTGAGAGCATTCTGACAGTGCCCAAGAAGTCTACCACAGCAGATTGTCCATGAGAGCCGTGATCCTCTAGGCGTTTTCCAGATTATTCTCTTCCCCTATGCAGCAAGTTGTCAAATTTTTTCTTGGCCTGACCATGCAACTAAGATGAATACGCAATAAGAGACTAGGGCTATGGAACAGACATAAGTGGATTGAGAGAGTCAGCGGGAACGTTTCCACAGAGAGGGAAAAAGCGGTACATTAAGAGAACAAACTATTTTTACCTGAACAAATATACTTTACACAGATGCTCTGTAGACATCTACAGTGGATGTTGTAACCAAATAATCCTTGTAAATGACAATTATGAACTGTAAAGCATTGAACAGAAAGTGAAACAAGTGAGTCAATGCAAACTGTATTTTAAATGCAAGCGAGCAAAATCATTTAAGGCTCTCTAGGGAGTTTATTAACTTCTGTCATTTCTGTTCAATCAATATTGTCCTTTTTTTAAGGCCCTGGGCGTATGATTGCATGTAACAAAAGCATTATTTTTTTCAACACTACAACATTCCAGCTTTTCTTTGGATTTACTAATCCTGGTTATTTATGTATGTATGAAATGGCTTTCGCAACCAGGCTGAGCAAACACTCGTAAGACAATCATCATTAAGTAACTGCCAGTTTTTATTTTCCTTTTGTACCCGACTCATAAAAGGAATTTTTTCTGCTCATTCTAACTGATTGTTATCTTGACGTAGCACATAGCAGTCCCTGAGTAAGTGTATGCACATGTATTTGATGGTGGTGTTACACAATCATGCAATAGCGACTATATTGTATTATTGTGTAACTTTGTTAACTGACATGTGAGACATCATCCAAAAACAACAGTAAGATATTTATTTATTTATTCACTTATTTATTGGTCCAAGCAGCTCCTCTCTGTCTCTTCGACTTTATTTTAGCCCATTAGCCAAGATAAAACTGACCACGAATTATTTATATCTGACAGTCAGTGTACGTGTAGACAATGGGCTTCAAAAGAGTAAGTTAAAATGCATTTCACTTCTGCTATTTTGCAGTTTCATTCTGCTCTGTTTTAAGTAGTTTTAGTGATTTTTTTTTTTTTTATTAATAATAGAAATATTGCAATCAGAAATTTTTCTCTTTCTGTAGAGAAAATCATTAATTATTGAACCATTAATAAAACCAAGACTTACCAAACATATTTCACAATATTTGTATATGAGAAATACCTTTGTACTTTATTCTCTCTTACGGACTGCTATAATGCTTTTTAACCTAAATATGGTCAGGAGATGGGCAAATTTGGGTCAAATATTAAGATTAAACTGACATGATTAAGATGTTCTGCTCAAATTCAACTGCCTGTCATTTATAAACTACTATACTTTATCAATATTTATAACAGCAATTCTCAGTATTGCGCATAACCCATTATGGTTTAATAAGATATCAAAATGTCTTCAGGGTTAGGATGAATCTAGTTTAACATTGCATTAAAAAAAATACTACCAAAAATAGTTAGATCCCACTTTGTAAGTATAAAATTGAGGTTCATATTTGAATTATTTCTATGCAGTGTGCCTGTAAATTCTGTATGTAGAAATGACTTATTGAAGATAGGACGATCACTTCATTTTCTTGGCTGGACCATCTATGTTATTTAGGCAGCTTTAATTATTTTGCCTTATTTGTATTAGCGTTAACCTGTTAGAATTAACGAATTTGCCCTTTTTTCTTGTGTTATTTATTATAGAAACTAATAAATCTGCCTTTGCCTGCCTTGGCTTTTGAATTAAGTATCAGGTTTTAACTTCCATTACTTTTTCTACTGTAAAAACTGAGACTAATATGGCCAGAAATAATACAAGTAGTTGTTACAGTATTTCCTTTTAGGCTTTTGGGGAAATTTGTAAGTGCATGTGCATTCTAACCACTATCTGCAGTTTAATGGATAGATTTTTTTTTTTTTTTTTTAGTATCAGAGTGTGTGGTGAAAATATCCCAGAATGCCAGATGGTTATTTGTTGGTCTTTTTCCACAGTGTTGCCTCCTGTTTTCAATAGGGGTTATGTGCAGCCCATGACCAGAAGCCATTGTCAAATTGTTTTTAAAATCATTTTTGAATTGATAAAAAAAAAAAAAAAAAAAATGTACTGGTGTTTTTAAAACCTTTGAAATATTAACAAGCGCCAATTATTACAGAGTTAACTGTATTTGTGGAACAAAGGGTTGTTTTCTCCATCACCATTAAGGCTAAGAGTTTAAAGGAAATGCATATATTTTAAATGTAAAGCCTATTTGTTCATTTTACAACTAAAACTAACTGCACCTTGGCTTTAAGTGATTTTTTTTACCCCTCTTTTAAGTGCACTCATGATTCTGCAGAGCACTATGAAATGTAAGCACCATTTAATAATGAAATTGCAGACTGTTGCAAGAAGTGTTATTTATATTTTCCTGAAGGGAAAAACAGCTAAAACTGTTGTACATATAATGTTTCTTTAATTATGAGCTTTCTTGTATAATTTAATGTGTTTGTTGGGGCGGGGGTGTTAGGGGGGTATAGGCTATGGGCCTTGAAAATCTAATGAAAGGGATGCGTACGTGATAAAATAAACCTCGACTTCCTTGAATAATTTCTCAAGTGTTTCATTGTTATTTGGTGGTTTTCGCCCTATGCCCAGCCCGGGCCCCGCTGTGCTCGCAAGAATTCCAGAGAAAGGCTGCCGTCGCTTTCAACAGAACAGTCAGTCATTGTGTACAATCCCCTCCCTTGCGGTTTTTGTTGTTTTTTTTTTTTTCATATTTTGTCCGATACGATAATGCGTTTATCTGCTAATATAACTAGTATTCTCATCTCTAATAATAGTTTACCTTATGTAGATCCATGCTGATTTCTCCAGTCAGCGCTGACAGTGTAAAATGGACCTGTAATCCACATTACTTCCTACTTAACGTAGCCTACTGATTTCTTGTACTTAGTAGGCTACTGACTGTACGCGGGAAAATATCGATATTAGCCAAATATCTTCGAGATGACGTTTGGGAATCGTTTTAACGTGGTGCCATTAAAACACACAGCGGTTAATAAACTTGTTTTTCTTTCTTGATCCCCTTTCCAACGAGACTCGTAACTTCCAGCACGCAGAGTTCCACTAAGATCCTCCCACTACACGTTCTCACACGTCTGCTCGTGTACGAGTGTACTTAAGTTAGTTGTTTTCCACTACGCGGCTCAGATAAGTCTTACATGTTTAGCATTGGGCGAAAATAATTTGGGGAAACCTGCGAACACTTTATACAGGTGGGTGATTCTTCTTCTTCTTCTTCTTCTTCTTCTTCTTCTTCTTCTTCCTCTTCTTCTTCTCTTAATTCTTTAACTTCTCGTGAAAGGCTTTTGTAATGTTTAATTTCTAATGACACGAATCAGTGATCCTGTAATATGTTAACATGAACTATTACGGTTCATAAGGAGAGACGAGCAGTGCGCATATCTTTGTTAATTCTATTTTATTAGATGATGTCTATTTTTGTATAGCCTAACACACTGGTTCCGTTCTTAGTGAAATAATTTAGGCTATTAATTGTATGTAAAATACGTTTTGTAAAATATTTCCTTTTTAAATAATAAAAAAGCAGCCGCATGGTCCTGACATCATCTGTAAAGAATTATTAGCTACTTTGCAAGTCCTGTGAGTAATATGGATCTTTACTAAATATATGAACTCTCTTGGGCCATGTAGAAACTGAAGAGATGTTGAGAGTTCAGTTCTTCAGAACAGAGTACAAGAATTTAACCATCTGTAGGCTATTATGTTGCAAAACAAGATGAAAAGGCAAATTATATAAAGGATTTACAAAATCCCCAGTCGTCCATTGTGTTCAGTCATATTACGTGATCTCTAAAATGATTTCACTTGAAATGAATGTTTCTGGTGTGTTGTGATTGGAAAAAACAATGTTTTTTATTGCCAATATCAGTCATAATTTAACTCTCGGTTAAGCGATTAGTATTTGATGTATTGGATGTGCTATTGTTTAGACTGAAGTCTGTTCAGTCACCATCTGTGGTGTGTTTGTTTACTCATTTTCATAGCCACAGATCATAAATGATGATAGTCTTATCTACAACAGTCTTTAAGCCTCTAATTTTCCAGTAGTAATGCACCAATAATCGGGATTGCTGCTTCTTAATGGCCTGATGAATTATGTTTGATTTGATTTTTATTTATTATTTGTAATCCATTTCTGGTCTTATGAGCAAAACATACTTCACGTCACATTTCATACTTTACGTCAACATGAATAGAGTGTTTAGAGTTTCTCCATCAGAACAAGAAAAGTTGTACTATTTGTATTCCTGAATCATCACAAAAAAGTTGAAGGGTTACTGTCCAAATAATAAAAATCAACAAAATAATCTAGTTTTTATTTACGAAAAGAAACCATTTGGGCTGCACATACTCAAGGTAATGCAGTTTGAGTTTGTGTTGAATCATGTCCTGATGATTCCATTTTCTCTCTCTCCTTCCACTTTACTATCTCCATGTCCTGTAAATTAAACCCATTAGGGAAGAAAAATAACATTTAAATTTTTATACCTTATTTAAAGATGCTATTCAGCCATGCTTAATTGATCGGAACCATTTTGTTTCCTTATCAGATCTAATTGCTAATGGAAACACTTGTGAGCCATTTCTTGTCCAGAATCTCCTGAGATCAATCATGTCAGTGTGGCTTTTGTGTGCTCTGCTTTTTTCACTAATTGGCCGAACGAAACAGGATGGTGAGTCTTGAACGCATTTAACTAACTACTGTTGTTAAACTTTTAAAGAAATAGTTCAACAAAAAAATCTAATTAGCTAAAAATGTTTAGCCTCATGGCATCCAGGATTTAGATGAGTTTGTTTCTTTATTGGAACTGATTTGGAGAAATTTAGCATTACATCACTTGCTCACCAATGGAGCAGACTCTCTGCAGTGAATGGGTGCCATCAGAATGAGAGTTCAAACATCTGATAAAAACATCACAAGTAATACACAATAATTCACATGACTCCAGTCCATCAATTAACATCTTGTGTAGCGAGAAGCTGCATGTTTATAGTTAATAAATCCACTACGTCTTCAAATGTGTCTTATATTGCTTTCTCCAGTGAAAAAGTCATCTCGTCTGAATCAGGAGAGAAATATGCACAGATTAAGCACTGTTTAAAAGTGAAAACAATCCAAAACATTTCTAAAAACATGTGTCACTGGATTTAGATGTGAGAGGACATCAGGGGATGGAGATTTTCACCAGAGAAAGCGTTATTATGCATTATTATGGATTATTGGCCAGAGTTCTTTAAATTAAAAAACTCTCAGCTAATTTTCAATTTTGGATCATGCCTTTAAGGAAAAATGTGTAAATTCCCTGAGGATGAGCACATTTTCAGAAAATGTTCTTTTTTTTTTTTTTTTTGGTGAAATATTCCTTTAATAATACAATACCATCATATTTCAATTGTTAGTTGAGACCATCGGTAGAAGAACTGAATTATAATATGTATCAACAGGGCACCCAGTTTCTATAAAAGAGGTGCAACTGTATGCAGAGAAAACGGACACATCTAATACTGGTGTATGGGTGTTGAATGTTGAATGGAGAGATGAGTTTGCTCAAAATGATGAATTTGAGAAAATCAGCTACGACATAGAGGTCTTTCGTACTGAAGAGAAGATGAGTGTTCACAATGTAAGTGTGATTTTTTTATTTATTTTTTTTTTTTATACAAAAGCAATGGAAATATATGCATACGATCCTTTTTTTCAATGAGAAATATTTGTTTTAGGAAACTATACATGTGATGCCAAACAAAACAACCTTTTATCATTGGAAATGGACCTCACCTATACCGTTGCAGTGCACTTCCCATTCGGTCAGACTTAGGCATCGAGATCAGCTTTACATTGGTGAATGGACACCATTATATACATACAACGGTATGTAGCCAAAGGTTGTTCTTATACTTTATGCATGTGTTATGCAAAAGAGCAGGAGAACTGAACAATAACTTAACTGTTTTGCCTATAAAATAACAGGACAAGATCTAAATGCTGTGGAAACAATTGTCTATCCTTACGATCAAGTTTTCATGGTTGGGAGTAACATCACGTTCTGTTGCATCGTGGAGACAGATTCCGGTGCTCCAGTGCATACATTTCAAACTAAAATCAGCAACAGGACATACATCACAGAACCAGTTCACTTTGATAGGCCTTCTGGATCCACTTCAGATATAGAGTGTAAAGTTAATAAAAGCTTTTCCAGTGGTGGTGCTGCATTATTTATTGGCTGTAAGTCTAACTTCATCCTATTTAATATGAATTGTTTCATTTAAACCCATCAGTTTTACTGTAAGTTAAATCATAAGCAGCAGGACTTTATTTTCCATTAGGTGAGGATTAGTCAGAGCTTTTTAAATATTTTGCTCACATATTGGATTATGGCCACATGTGGGAAATTTCCACCATTTTAACGATGAAGCTATTTGGATGAGTTGGCAAAAGTG
The DNA here is from genome assembly GCF_018340385.1 of Cyprinus carpio. NCBI lineage: Eukaryota > Metazoa > Chordata > Actinopteri > Cypriniformes > Cyprinidae > Cyprinus > Cyprinus carpio. The sequence continues at coordinate 10,707,261 of NC_056592.1, forward strand.
TGGTATTTTCTATGGAGGATGGAAGATAGAAAACCCTTAGTAACAATTACTGTATTCCTTGCATTCATTTATGAAAATAATTAAAACATTATACCTTGCTTACCAGTTAATAAGTTAGAATTAGTAAACATGGACTAATACTCATAAAGCCTAGTTAAAAAAAAATTAGGTCAGATTTTTAATTTTGTAAGTGTCATATACTTACCACAGCTACAATAATTGAATCAAAAATACAGCAAAACAGAAATATTATTGCAATTTAAACCTTTATTAATTGTAAAGAATCCTTGCTGAATAAAAGTATTTAAAAAAAAAAAAACTTTGAACTGTGTATACCAAATGTTAATTTGTTAATTGGCTTCACTGGATGCTACAGATCCCCCAGATGACCAGAATCTTACATGTATAACACGGGATCTCAGCTCTGTGGAATGTCGTTGGGAAAAAGGCAGAAAAACTTATCTTGTTGTTAACAGAGAGACAAAATACAAACTCAATGGAAGGTATCCACATTGCTGAATATATCCATCTTATTGTACATTGTGAATTATGCTTGGTTGCGCTCATCATACTGAATTAAATCCTCTAATTGTTTTGCTTTTGTCAGTGATTGTGAATTTGGTCAATGTGTCCTACGTGAGGTGATAAAGCAGACGACAAAGCAGGTGACAAGCTGGACCCTGATTGCCAAAAATCCCCTTGGTGTGAAGACTCTCACAGATACAGCTGACCCCACACACCGAGGTAAAACTTATTTTAACATTGTTTTATTATCTCTATAAAACTCTGCATGGCCACAACATTCAACTGTGAATTTAATCCTGTTTTCTTCTTGCACAGTATTGATGAGAGCACCCATTAAAATATCTCATGTTGCTGATGCAAGAAAAGTTGATCTTTACTGGAGTTGGAACGAGAAAAATTATGCTTCGTTTCAAATGATTTGTCAAGTGGAGCTCAATGGAAGCAATTACAATGTTGGTATCATCAGATTTGATATTGCATTGAAATTGATAAGCATTCTATTTTTGTCTTTCCACTGTTTGACTTGCAAGGCCTGTACATGCATTCTCACAAATGTCCAACACATTTTCATCTTTCACAAAGGAAAACTTCAGTGGAGAGGGACTTTCGTCACTTGTCCTTGAACGCTACAATTTATTTCAGTACTACAGATAACAGATTAATATTAGCAAACTGGAGCACTTCTATGAATGGGGAGACTGGAGTGAAATTACTGAGTTCTCCACCCTAGAGGACAGTAAGTATTCAGAGGATTAACATATTAGAAAATATAGTGTCATTAATTTATATATATATATATATACAGTATACGATATTTTTTTATATATGTATATTTTATATTTTGTGAGTGTGATATTGCTTTTATACAACACTTTCATATATCCACTTTATTGTAACATAAGTCCAGTGCTGCACTTATTCTTGTAGTTATTTACATATAGCAGCTAATGAATCAGAAGTCTCACACATTAATAGAAAATAGCTTAATTCTGTGTTTAAAAAATGTGTTGGACAAGAAGTTAATACTGAGTGACTTACAATGTTCACACAACTTACATTATACTGATGTACTGTAAATCGTAAAAAAAGGGAGGCCACAGAAATAACAAATACTTAACTTTTCAGACTAACGCACAGTTCTCTTTCTGAATTAATTAATGTTTCTGAATTAATCAGATGAGTAAAAATGATTCAGTAACTGCCAGTCAAATTCGAGGAATTTATCGTGTCACACTAATGATCTCTCTTCAGTTCCAGAAGCAGTGGATGTTTGGATTCAATATTTTGAACAAAATATATATGTCCTGTGGAAGGTAAGTGCAGTAGGATTTGGCACTGCTATTTTTAGTTATTCTCTGCACTTTGTGGCTGAAGTCAAACAAATAAAAATGACCCTTTTGAATGTTTTAAAGCCTCTAACTGAACAACAAAGCCATGGGATAATTACAGGATATAATATTACCATTGGAAACATCACAGAAAGGATTGGACCAAATACGCAGCTGTGCTACAAAATCACCTTAGGGAAAGAAAAAAGTGATCAAATCATCACAGTCTCAGCAAATAACTCTGCTGGTCAGTCTACTCCTTCTACCATCATCCCGAGTTATCCTGGTGAGCATTTAAAGTATATTCAAATGCTGTTTAAATGGGTTGAAAAGGTTGTGTTTAAATGAATGACGTTTTTATAATACTTTTCACAGACAATGAAGTCAAAATAAGCCATATCAAAAACAGTAATGGTGGCTTTGAGATGTCTTGGGAAAAATACCCTATTTCTACTTGTGGCTATGTTGTTGAATGGTTTCCAACCTACAAGAAGAAACAATGTGATGTAGAATGGGAGAAGATCTCAGAATGTGACAGTGACGCCTGTAACACCTGGAATAAGTCTGGTCAGTTGGGAGCATAAAGATGAATCATTTGACTTGCTTCTGATCTGTTTTTGTTCTGATACTGAATTTGTGCATGTGTGTAATGGTCCATCAGTGATTCAGTGAGCTGTGGTTATGTTCAGAAAGGGAGGATGATAGCTATTTTGATCAAAATATTTCAATTGTTCTATTTCTCACAGGTACTTTTGTGGATGGAGAGAGATACACTGTCTCAGTCTATGCCTGCACTAATGATGCACCAAAGCTTCTCAAGAGGATTGAGGGTTATGCTGTTGAGCAAAGTAAGCAGTCAAGATTCAATATTTAAAGGAATAGCTCACTAAAAAATGATAACCGCACCTTGTCTTTCTTATTGTCCATTCTGCTATTTCTGTTCTCAGAACCAGGGAAAGTTCAGAATCTGAGAGGTAAAAACAATGACGGAAATATTGTGCTTTCCTGGGATGAAGTGCCCTTAGATCTGCAAAAAGGCTTCATACAAGGCTACAATGTCATAACATTGCTTTCTGATTCTGAAACATTTATTAACATGACAAAGACAAAGGGTGGGTTCATTCTCTAATTTGACATCCACTGTTTTTTCTTACAAAAGAAGATTGCATTACTAATGGACATACTTTGTGTTTTAATTTTAGAGCGTGAAGTTAATTTGGAATTAGATCCAGGCTCCTATACCTTCCTCGTTAGTGCCTTTACATCTAAAGGGGGAGGTGACAACAGTACATACATAATGGACATTAAAAGCTGTATGTATTAAGATATTTAATTATATATTTTGTATATAATTATAACTATAATATTAAATATAATTAATTACAATTTTTAAAGATTAATGATTAATTAATGATAGAACAACTTTTAATAAGCAAATATAAGTAGCATTGACGAATATAGCATTGTACTCATTGATAACATTGTGTGCAATGGGACAATATTTTTTTATAGTTGACCAGATGATTGCGGCCACTATTGTGGGTTGCAGTGCAGCAGCCCTTGTCTTCATTATCATCACAGTCCTTTGCTACCGGAAACAGAAATGGTAAGGGCAATTTTCCTGTGTTCTGTCATATATGTTTTTCAAACCCCAATATTTTCTATAAATGTCCACTCTTAAAATCCTTCAGGTTAAAGAAACTGTTGTATCCAGATATCCCTGAACCAAAACTTGCAGGGAAATGGATTACAAAGGTGAGTCATCAGTGCTTTTTTAATTTGTGTAATCTGCATGTTTGTGTGTGTATGTATCATGAAGCCAAAAATGGGTTGCAGGTGTGTTTTCATCGTCTCTCAGACAAGAGGGAATCAACTATGTTAAATCCTAACTGTAAAATGTAACAAACCATATACTTGGTCATAGTAATCATAGCAAAATAGATATGGTTATCGATTTTAAAACAGAAGGGAAATATTTACCAAATCTTTCCGTAGTTGGCTTTAAAGGATGTGTGCAAATTAATCTGTCACTTGATAAAATGATCAAATTGGGCAGATTCCAATATGGATAAGTTGCATGGCATGCTCAAAAGCTATGCAAGATCAAATAAGTTATGACCCAGAGCACATTAATTATGGTTCAACTGCAACACAAACACTTTTGTGTGTGTGTGTGGTAAATTATTGGCTTCATAAATAGGCTAAATAATATTTTGCTACAGTGTTAGGTTGCCACTTGATCTCTTTTGTATAATCTGTGGCAAACCAGTTAACTGGTCAACAAATGTTTGTTGTTTGCAGGGCATTTATTGTACCCAGATGACCGAGGGGTATCTAAAGTGTGAGATCCAAGAGGTCCACAGTTTAGAGCATCCTGCGATGCCAGAAAGTCTACATGGCCTTGACCTCATCAGCTCTAACTCCAAAGTGTTTCCTGCACATTTCTACCAGAACATTTCTGAATCTCCAGTTGATATCTCATATGATCCTGTTGAGAAACTCACCTCAATTCTTGAAAACCCTTCTTATAATTTGACCATGCCAGAACCAGTTGATGTTGCTCAGATATCTGATCTTACACTGGAAATGCAGGATGCTTACCTCCCAGCCCCTAACTTTGTTCAGAATAATCTTGTTGTTAAAGACTCAGAGAGCTACAAGCCCCAAAAAGCATGAACAAATCTATAGGTCCAGTAGATAGACCTCAGTGTCATGCTATTAATGCATACCATGTATATGCAAATTACGCCAATGTAAACGCCAGGGAATTCATGTTATTTATAAATGTACTCTTTTCTCTTCTCTCTTAACTCTTGTAAAATGAGTAGCAAAAATGCTGTTTTCTTTTTAAATACTGTAATGGAAAAAACTGTGACCTTCTTTAGAACTGCTGTTGTATATCTGCATTGTATTTGGCTATAATATTTATTGACATTTATCTATGTGGCACATACTCTCAAGATGTGTGACCCCGGTGAATCCAACCCGTGACCTTGATGTTGCTAGCATTATGCTTCAATAGAGTAATAGTTCCCTCTTGTGGCCTAATTAAAGACTTCGATGGAACGTAAAGACTCTGTGGAAAACTTATAAATAAAAATGTCAAACATGTCTACATATCTAGATGTTTTGATCGCTTTCTTACAATTAATTATACACTTTCCAGTAAACAAAATAATAATAATAAAAATAAAAACGTATGATTCCAAATTTTTGTCATTAATATAAAAAGCAAAAAGAATATGCCTATAAGATAAAAAAAAAAAGAAAGATTAAACATTCTGGACAATCAAAGCATTACTCCAAATAAACCGAAGTAGGATAATCACAAAATAAATGACGGATAGTTTCATACAAAGCTTCACAAAAATGATAGTATGTGTCAACGTTATATTCAATTTTTAAAGAATGCTTGACATGGTAAAATACATACACTGAATGAGAAATCCTTTTATGGGCATGAAGGGCGTTGCAACAATGAAAAGCTTCCTTTTGATTGACAGGCAGAACAGTCAATACAACATCAACATCTACACGAGTTGGCCAATGTAAACTGTTGTGGGCGGGAGTTTTAAATTCCCGGTCATTGTGAGCCGCTGTTTTCAGTTCGTGCTCAGTAACGACCAGTTTACACAGAACATGCTAGTGATAAATTAACATAGAAGAGCTTTTAATCTGTTTTCTGTTTTTTTTAGTTATTTCATCGACGTTTTAAATGTAGAGTTTTAATCGAACAGCTCGTGTCTGCCCAACACATTTCCACCAATAAACGGGTAAGTTGCTAGCGTGCTAACTTAACGTTAGTTGTGTATGGTCTGAGATTCATCTATATCATAACAGAAACTTACGCACATTTCACATCCTGTGTATTCTCATCTTCCTCTGTAGCCTTCAAAACCACGATGTGTGATGTCTATCATTCATGCGATTTATTTTATAGTGTTATTGTGTGACTATCCCTGCGTTGGCTCTTTTGGTCAATTAGCACATCTTCAAGGATAGCAAGTTCGTCATTAGTTTTGAGCTGACACGCTGTGAAGAACAGTCTCGTTCATTGAAATGGTTCATGACCCAAGCTGATATTTGTGATGGACAACTCTGTGTGTGTTTGACGTGAACAACACAAAACAATCACTGCAAACCTTCAGAATGAAAACTCTCTGGTTAAAATGACTGTTTTGATCTGATAAAATATGATTGTTCTCAATATATGAGCTTTGTTGTGATACAAAGTATGTCTGTATATATCTACAGTCAGGTCCATAAATATTGGGACATCGACACAATTCTAATCTTTTTGGCTCTATACACCACCACAATGGATTTGGAATGAAGATGTGTGTTAACTGCAGACTTTCAGCTTTAATTTGAGGGTATTTACATCCAAATCAGGTGAACGGTGTAGGAATTACAACAGTTTGTATATGTGCCTCCCACTTTTTAAGGGACCAAAAGTAATGGGGACAGATTAACAATCATAAATCAAAACTTTCACTTTTTTAATACTTGGTTGCAAATTCCTTTGCAGTCAATTACAGCCTAAAGTCTGGAACGCATAGACATCACCAGACGCTGGATTTCATCCCTGGTGATGCTCTGCCAGGCCTCTACTGCAACTGTCTTCAGTTCCTGCTTGTTCTTGGGGCAGTTTCCCTTCAGTTTTGTCTTCAGCAAGTGAAATGCATGCGCAATCGGATTCAGATCAGGTGATTGACTTGGCCATTGCATAACATTCCACTTCTTTCCCTTAAATAAAACTCTTTGGTTGCTTTTGCAGTATGCTTCGGGTCATTGTCCATCTGCATTGTGAAGCACCGTCCAATGAGTTCTGAAGCATTTGGCTGAATAGGAGCAGATAACATTTGCCCGAAACACTTCAGAATTCATCCTGCTGCTTTTGTCAGCAGTCACACCATCATAAATACAAAAGAACCATTTCCTTTGGCAGCCATACATGCCCACGCCATGACACTACCACAACCACCAACCATGCTTCACTCATGAGGTGGTATGCTTTGGATCATCCTTTCCTTCTCCATACTCTTCTCTTCCCATCACTCTGGTACACGTTGATCGTTGTCTCATCTGTCCATAGGATGTTGTTCCAGAACTGTGAAGGCTTTTTTAGATGTTGTTTGGCAAACTCTAATCTGGCCTTCCTGTTTCTGAGGCTCACCACTGGTTTTACATCTTGTGGTGAACCCTCTGTATTCACTCTGGTGAATTCTTCTCTTGATTGTTGACTTTGACACACATACACCTACCTCCTGGAGAGTGTTCTTGATCTGGCCAACTGTTGTGAAGGGTGTTTTCTTCACCAGGGAAAGAATTCTTCGGTCATCCACCACAGTTGTTTTCCATGGTCTTCCGGGTCTTTTGGTGTTGCTGAGCTCACCGGTGCATTCTTTCTTTTTAAGAATGTTCCAAACAGTTGATTTGGCCACACCTAATGTTTTTGCTATCTCTCTGATGGGTTTTGTTTTGTTTTTTTTTTAGCCTAATGATGGCTTGCTTCACTGATAGTCACAGCTCTTTGAATCTCATATTGAGAGTTGACAGCAACAGATTCCAAATGCAAATAGCACATTTGAAATGAACTCTGGATCTTTTTATCTGCTCCTTGTAAATGGAATAATAAGGGAATAACACACACCCTGACCATGGAACAGCTGAGCAGCCAATTGTCCCATTACTTTTGGTCCCTTAAAAAGCGGGAGGCACATATACAAACTGTTGTAATTCCTACAACGTCACCTGATTTGGATGTGAATACCCTCAAATTAAAGCTGAAAGTCTGCAGTTAAAGCACATCTTGTTCGTTTCATTTCAAATCCATTGTGGTGGTGTATAGAGCCAAAAAGATTAGAATTGTGTCGATGTCCCAATATTTATGGACCTGACTGTATATACAGTATTTGTCTATTTGTAACATGGCTTTGATCAAGAACTGCTGCCTACAGCATGAACTGTTATTGAACCCTGTGCAATGATTCCTTCAGGCTGTCAGTGGAAAGCAATGGATGTTGGCACAGTTGTGCAGGAAGAAATTAAATTTCGTGGTGCTGAATTTGCCATCAAGCTCGAGCTGGCAGAGCGGTTACTAGTCGTAGAGATTTCAGATGTGGTTACAGCGGACCAGTGGAGAGGAGAGTTCGATCCAGCCTGTAAGTGGAGCTTTTAAAACTGTTATTTAGTTTTTGCTTAGATGAAATGTTGTTTTATGTCATTACAACCTTTATTTTATTTTAATCATTAGATATTGAGGACCTGACCCGGAAAACTGGGAATTTTAAACAGTTTCCAGTATTCTGCAGTATGCTTGAGTCTGCTGTCAACATGGTGGGTCCAAAGAATAAAAACATTAAAATCCTGTTTAATAAGGGCAGGGGTCTTGATTCTTAAACTTTGTCAAGACCGTAAATGCACTAGGGCTGCACATTTTGATTTTAAAAAAACAACAACAAAAACAATTGTGATTTATTTTCTTATTTATTTATTTTTTCTTCTGATTAAAAAAAAAATAAAAATCCAGGATTTTTTTGTACCACTTTGTGCGGCTGCACAATTTGGCCTTGCTATTATACGTCAGTATGGCTATAAAATATTAAGAATAATTATTGTTGTTTTTATTTGTATTGTTATTTTTCCTATATTGAGACATTACTGTTGTAATATTTCACTGTAAAATAAAAGTAATAATACTTAGGAAAATGTGTGTGTGTGTGTGTGTATATATATATATTCTACAGCTGTAAAATTCTAGTACTAAAATATAATTTAATTTCTTCATTTTTAGACACAGAAAAGCTTCTGTTTTGTTGACAACAGCTGGTTTATAAGCGCTTCTGAAGTTCTCATTACAAGTTTGGAGAGAGGGTTGTTTGTGTTCCCATGTGTACGTTATGAGGGCCTGTTAACACCCAGTCACTTCATGAGTGTTTGCTAATCGTATAGCTGATATAATTTTCAAACAAAATTGTTATATAATTGTTTTGACATGATAAATATGACTGACTTGTGAAATTGAAATGTTTCCTCTTGCCATGAATATAGCCACTGCTGCTTACATGTCGTTAAATCATAAATAAATAAATCGTATAGCTGTGTGATTTGTTAAAATGTATACGTTTACACTTGGCCACATAAATGTGTCCTCGGGAAAAGGATATAAATCCGATCTTCAATTCCTGTACTATATGCAAATTAACAATTCACAACAACGAAAGCAAGAGATATGCGCTGCATTTTATTTATATTTGTCTCTATTTATTTTTATTTTAAAGTCAGTTTGCTGTTTTAGTTTTATTTAGGTTAATTTGGTTTATTATGCACTCTATTTATTGACAAAAGAAAAAATGGCTTTGAAGTGATTAACCAGACTTTTATGTTAATCACATTTAAAAACAAACAAAAAAAACTATTTACTCTTTACAATTTTTTTTTTCTTTGCAGTCCGGTGAATCGGTGACCCTTGACCTCTTGACCTATTCTGACCTCGAGCTTCTGCGGAACAGAAAGGCAGGTGTAGTTGGCCGACCTCGTGCTCAGCCACAGTCTCCTGCCCTCAGTGCTAAACGATACCTCATCCTTATCTACACTGTGGAGTTTGACAGGTCTTTGTAGTTTTGATCGCTCAGTCTCTTTTAATCTGCTCTTAATAGGACAGTTTTTAAAAAGTTCTGTTTTTGTAGGATACACTATCCTCTTCCACTTCCATATCTTGGCAAACCTGATCCTGCAGAGCTTCAAAGAGAGATCAGAGCTCTGAGGTCCGAGCTGAAAACACTGGGACTGAGAGGAGGCCACAAAGTATCAGACCAGGAAACACGCAAGCTCCGTGCAGAGTCAGTTATTTCCAAAGGAAATATGTGCTTAATGTTTTATCATGCTTTCAGAGAGAAAAAGGGCACAGGACACAGTCAGCACAATAGAAGAAAGAAAAATCTTGTATATTGTTGTACCTTGAAAAATCTTTATTAGATAGCAGTGTATCTGTCAAAGGCCTCAAAGTGATTGTTCACCCAAAAATAAAATTGTCATAATTTCTTGTTTCATTCCTTTAGGTCTGATTTTCTTCTGTGCAACATAAAGTCAAGTATTTTAAAGAGTCAAACCATTTTGAGTTACCTTTGATTTGAATTGTTTGACAAAAAAAAAAAAAAAAAAACATTTCTCAATTTTATTTTGTGTTCAACAGAAGAAAGAAAATAATACATGTTTGGAATGACATGAGTAAATGATTACAGAATTAACATTTTTGGATGAACTATCCCTTTAAAGAGTTTTAAAACATTGCTTTTAAAATTAGGATTTGAGTTTAATTACTTCGAAATGAATGTTACAAATAACAATAAAATTAAACTAAAGGGAAATTGGACCTTTTAATTCAGTGAATGAATCCGTAAAAAAATTGCATACTTTGATACAATATTCTACCAATTAGACTTGCAGGATTCTTAAAGTAGCAAAAACATTTTGCCCACAGTGAGTAAAAAAGAGAATGTTGTGTTTTCAAGTCTTTTTCCTTCTGTTTAATGTCCCCTTGATCAGGTTGGCTTTGGTGAGAGATGAAAAGGAAGCCTTGGCCAAGGCTCTGGATCGTCTACAGATGGTAGGTGCCGGTTCTGCTCCTGGGGCCCGTGGGCTCAGAGAGGCGGTGCACAGCCTGGAGGAACAGCTTCTAAAGGAAAGGGCAAAAAGCCAGTGCTCTGCAAGCAAGAGGAGCCAAGAACAGCGCCTCCTTCTGGAACAGGTGACAGGTGCAGCTGACAATGTAAAACTCTCATGCATAGTCTAAGCACCCACTCAAATGTTGACGTTCACTCTTGTTTGTAGCTGGAGGAACTCGGGGCATCAGAACGGGCTCTACGGATACGTGTTAAAAGTCTGACCACTGAGCTGGCCTTGTTACGACGCGTGTAAGCTTAATTAATTGCCATCTGTGTAATCTGTTTCTTGCATTTATTAACATTTTTTGAGCACATGTTAATCAACTCATTCTTCCTATTTTGACAGTCGAGCAACTCCAGTCATGTCTGGCCGAAGTGGGCTTAGGGGTGATGGGGAGGTTCATCGGTCTTTATCCAGAGAGCGCAGTTTGACTCGTGTGGGTGTAAGAGCACGCTCAGGGTCGAGGGAGAGGATGGAGGACAAGGCTCGGAGGTCAGAGGAGAGAATTAAGAGAGCAGACTCTTCAGGGTCTCGGAATTACATCACAAGACCCTCACCATCTCCGACAGGTGGAATGTGTGAAGATAAACACAATATCTTTATGGTCAAAGTCAAGAAACAAAAGCAGAGGCCCTGCTTTCAGGCTTTTGATTTGATTCAAGACTTGTGTTCTCTCATGACAGGGTCTCGAGTGTCTCGGTTTGACCCTACGGCCTACATTCAAGACCGACAACGACGCCAAAAAGAGGCTGAGATGAAGTTAGACACTTTCACCTTTTAAGTTTTTATCATCTTTTCTGTTGCGTTTCTGCTGTTTAGTGTTTGATTTGTTGCCTTTTTCCTACAATCTTTGCCCTGTCTGTGAGCAGTAATACAGTTTACGTTGAAAGGTATGAACTGTACGCTTTCTTTGTCCCTTGCATGAATTCATTTTCTCAAACCGTTGATTCTCAGTCATGGATATGACACATCAGAGTAAGAAAAAAAAAAGTGTATGACCTTTGGGATCACACTGATAAGAGAATGAGAGTCTTATGTCCGTTTGACTGGTTATGATCTGTATTTGTAGGCAGCTGGACCCATTTCCTACTTACAGAAATACATGTGGTCTGCTTTTATTTCCAACAGTCAGAGGAAGATTAGAAGGGATAGGTTAGCTTCACCGTCTCTGATGGAAAGAGGGCGTTCACGCTCCAGAGAGCCCATTCCTCAGCTGATGCGAGCAGGAAGTGCTGGCAGGAGGAGGAGTGTGTCTGTGGAGAGCAGGAGGAGTCGGTGCTCTTCAGAAGGATCAGTAGCTGAGTTTGAAGAGCTCGCTAAGCCTCTGAATAGCAGGCAAGTCAATAAACAAAACAGGTTGCTGAATTTTTTTTTTTTATTTTGCATTCCATATATATATTAGTCAGGACTAATATACACAAAAAGTTGTAATTTAATTTTACACGACCATTGTCTGCCCTCTATCTGAAACATTGTTAAATCAGGTCTGATCACTTTTTTTCAGCAGGGATGCATTAAATTGACCAAAAGTAACAGAAAAGACTTTGTTACAAGAGCATAATATTGTATTTCAATTAAATGCTAAAAAGACTGATATTATTGTTGTTTTTGATATATATTTGTTTATTTTTTTTTTGCAGAGGAAGGAAATTGGCATATAATGGTGCAGCTGTGGTGAGTAACAATGTGAAACATTAGTTTTGATGTTTTTGTTAATATTAGGTCTCAGATAATTGTAATTGCTGTTTTTTTCCATCTAGTCCAGAGGAAGACACATAAACAAAAAAACAATGTATAGTACCCCGGCCCAAAGGATAAGAGCGGCAGGTACCACATAATTTCCTACTTTATTATTATTATTATTATATATTTGTCTGTAACCAATAGAATATACATGTAAGCTAAGTGTATTTTTCTACTCAGACACATCTATTGACACGGGTGCTGACCTGTCAGAGATTGATGCTCGACTCCAGGCCCTGCAGGACTACATGCGGGACCTTGACACGGGACACTAATCCTGGTGGATTCAGATGTCGATCAAGGCTCTTTGCACAAAGACTGAGACTGAAAATCTTGGACAATCATTTCTTTCAAACACTCTGTACAGACGTGTCTAACATTTATACTAGTTATGAATGTCTGTCATTTATAACTAATGAGACTTGAATGGTGTTTGTTTTCTTTATCCCTAATGTAACTTTTGGGCTTGACTCAAAATGTAGTTATGTGGGCTTTGTGAAGGGGGTTCTTGAAACTGTTGCCATATCAGACTTGAAGTAAACCAGAAGTGTCCAAAAAATTGACCTCGGGATATACCGTTTTTAACACATTCCTGTGTACATTTTATGAATTGGTATTTGTTTGACCATTGTTGTTGTTGTTTTTTATATATGATTAGCATATATGTTTTATGTCTGTTTTAGATGCTCTCATGTTTTGTGAGAAAAGAAGTTTTTATATATATTTATATATATATATATATATATATATATATATATACATATATATATATATATATATTTATATATATATATATATATATAAGGATTTTGCTGTTCATTTCTATTTTTTACAGACACTTTAGTCTCTAGAATTTATATCTTATATCATTGAGCATTAACAGAATGTGAAATGCATTTTTTTTATACAGGTTATTGTTCCCATAAATCGACTAATAGAGAATGGCATTATCAACACCAGGGTTACAGATTTGATACCAAGGTAGTGATAAAATGTATGTCTTTATGTAAGTTGCTTTACATAAGCATCTGCCAAATGCATAAATGTAAAGATGCTGCAGAGATCATGTCTTTTGGCATCTAACATGCATCAGTTGTGGTCATTTAATGATTTTTGCCATTTCTGTGTCTATTATTTTAAATGTGACCCCACCAAAATATTGTATGTTGAATATCAAATGCATTAAATTGGTCTTTAATTGTGGTAATGAGGCCAGAATTTTTAAACCTTTCTTGATTCATAAAATGACACGGTTGTCAATAGATTACCATCTGCTATATGAGCTGTCTGGAATAGTCACAGCTAAAGGAATTTTTAGTGACATTGTGCATCACTTGTATGTTGCAGAATCAAACTTTATTTTATCATGAGAGTATTTCAAGATTTCCATTAAACAATGACATTTCACCTTGTTTTTTTGTTGTTGCATGACTCCAGAGCATTGTGTGGGCAACTTTCACGTATTGTGAATCCTTTATAGATCTTCACATCCTCGAACATATCAAAAGGTTTTATTTTTGAGTGAACTGTGCCTTTAAGTACTTTATCCAAATACAAACATACATGTTAACGGCCTACTAAGAAAAGAACCAAAAAAAGAAGTAACTTAAATTAAAATACGAAACTTAAATTTAACGTAACACAAGCGTGTACGTCTGCAGACTGCAAGACAGGGGCGTAACTTGAAAGAGGCGTAACTTGAAGTAGGAGGCGTAACTTGAAGTTGTCGAAATCTCACAGAATCACGCGAGATGTCAAAACGATAAGTTGTTGATTACGTTTTTTTAAGGGAAGCAGAGGTTTTAGGCAGGATTTGATGCATAAGGTGTGTGTAGATATAATGTTAGGGGGAGAATGTGCGTGATGTGTACATTTAGTAGGAAAACCTATTATCTGATCCACACTCCGGGGACAGAAGAGGGCGGTAATGCACCAATAAGCTGGATGCCAACCGCCGTTAAACTGGAAAGAAGTTACAATGAGTTACAATGGTGAGAATATATTTTTTCACTAAATAATTATTTAAATTTAAGAGTACAAGTTATTTTCATACAGTGGTGGTATTGATTTTGGAGTTAATAATCTATTAAAACTAAGGTGTAAAGTCAGCAACATATAAGCAAAAGGTGTAAAGACGCTATCCTCCGGTTTCACAGACAAGACTAATTGAGCTATGGCCTGATCCTGGCTTAATCTAAACCCTGTTTTTAATTACATAATATAGCATATTTGTGATTTTGCTGTAAAAACACGTTTTATAATGAATAACTAACAGGGGAGCTCCATTAAGTACACTTCTTTTAAAGTGGATTTACATAAAACCATATATACATCTTGAAGACTATTACTAAATGTCTATTTATCATCTGACAGGATAGTCTTTGATAAGTATTGCAGATGAGCACATTTGACAGACATGAAACAGACATCTGAGTGATGTGTGTGTGCTATTATGTAGAATTCACTGTCAACACTGCTTTAGATGAGTGTAAGTCATTTAAACAAACAAACAAATCTACATACAGTAACTAAACACTAGTTATCTATTTTATTTGTCCATTTGCAATATTGATAATTTTAGGAACATTTGTGTTGGATAAAAAGCGAGTTACATCAGTTACTAACTCAACATGCAGATGCAGTACAGTATATCACAGATAAATCACAGAGGTTACTTGACTCTTGTCTGGATGTTACAGGAACAGATTATGTTTATCTGCTGTAGAGTGACTGAAGAAGGAATGCTGCCATCAAAGGATTTGTGTAAGTATTGTACACTAGATAAATAAATAAAACATTTTAATTAGTGTAATTTCAAACAGTTATTTATTACAGCACTTTTCTTATTGTTGATTTCTGTGCATTTGCTGCAGATCTTTTGTGGTGGAGCAGGACCTGCAAGGAAAGGGGAAAAGGAAAAAAAGAAAAACCTGAAACAAAAGAATAAAGTAATGACTTTTTGTATTGTGTGTGTGTATTTCTGTAGGTTATGAAAATGTCTGCAGACTGGTGTATGTACTGAGGATGGAGAAGTCCACTGCAGCATCTGGAAATGGTCCAGAGACACGGATGAGACGCTCCATCACTCCAGCTCTTACTGTCTCATCAGGACCAGATGCTGCTGTGGTCTCTTCATCCTCAGTGACCCCAGCAGCCAGAGCATCTAGAGAAAGACCAAAAGACACTGAGGATTTGATTCTGGTAAAGTTTGTTCTGCTGGTTTCTGTTTATACGACGAAGGCTGACTTTCAAAAGCATCATCAAAAAATGTGATGGAGCTTTTATCTGAAGTGATTGACAGTGCTCTTATTACAGGGGCCTACAATCCTCTGATCAAGCTGGAGAAAAGAGCCGTGCTCAAGCACAGTTTTGAACCAGTTCAGTGGTTTAGCACACTACAAAAGTAATAAATCAATGAATGTTCTTGTAAACTCTGTGTAAATGTTTTCCAGGTAGTGGTGCTCATGGAGAGCAGCACACGATTGTTTGGAGCAGACACAGCAGCAGTCAGATTGTCCTGCATGTGTTCTTCTGCTCTCGTTTCAAGGTTGTGTGGTGAGAGCCGACATCATGGTCTTCCTTACCTGTTGCTCAACAACATCCCCGTTGAGAAGAGCGAGACTGAGAAGCACAGCGCAGCAGCAGAACTGTCTCAGCTGTGTTGAGATGATGGTAAGATGTGGGGTTCACACCATCTGTAAATACATGATTGTTAGAACAGTAAGTTTGAATGAAGCTTTGTTTCATGTGTTGTTGACTTGTACATGTATGCATTTATTGTGATGCCAACATTTATACATTCTTTTAATCATTTAGACATGTTTCTTGTTGTCAGTAAATAAAATATAAATATCTGATCTATTTCATGTATTAATTGCTTGACTGAAAACTGATGTATTCACATCAACTGCATTAGTGTATATTCATGTATAGCTATGTCACGACAGAAAAATACATTTTGCTTCTTTACTAAAATGTAATTTTTAAGGAAAAAAAATGTATATATAACTATTGGTTGGCATTTATCATTATTATTGCATGTAAGTGTTGGGGTGTGCAAAAGATGCGATTCATTATGGGGTAATGTTAATTTTTGGAGTAGTAATACTTACATTTTTAGAGTAAAAAATCAACAATCTTCTCCAAAGGCAAGATCTTCGAGCAGCTGTTCGACGTTTCGTTTGTGCAGATATTGTCGCTGAGAGAAACTGTACAGGACTGTTGAGTTAGTGATAGTGATGCTGTGAGGTGGTAGTGCACCTGACCCTCTTTTTTATTATTATTGCCAAACTTATTACATAAAAGATCATGGTAAGAGGGTTGTATCTAACAATAACAATCATAACGCCATAAAACAGTAAATAAAAATTTAACGTGTTCATCATAGTATGAGATACTATACAAGAAAAAAAATTCACATAAAATAATTGAAAAAATATTCTTAAAAATATAAAAACTTAAATTAACAGTATTGGCTATGCTACAACCTTCATTATCAAGATACAAATACATTTATTAAACCTGTCACTCATATCTTTTAAGTTTTTACGCTCATTTTAACTTTGTAGGTCACATGATCAACATAGCGGATGATGATATCCGCATTAATGCTTCATACACAAATACGCATTCAGGCTGTAGAGTATGTACTCTTTTATCGCTCTTTAAATTAGTTCTTATTGAAATTA
Source organism: Cyprinus carpio (assembly GCF_018340385.1). Classification (NCBI taxonomy): domain Eukaryota; kingdom Metazoa; phylum Chordata; class Actinopteri; order Cypriniformes; family Cyprinidae; genus Cyprinus; species Cyprinus carpio. Next base: position 10,724,215 of record NC_056592.1, read on the forward strand.
AGTGCCTAATTAAAGGGTATGCGGTTTCGAACGCAGCCGGACAAAATCTCGTTTTGACATCTCGCGTGGTTCTGTGTGATTTGGACAACTTCAAGTTACGCCTCTTTCGTCAAGTTACGCCTCTTTCAAGTTACGCCCCTGTCTTGCAGTCTGCAGACAGACCCTTCTCCAATTAAAGGACGTTGTCGACCACAGGTTAGGTGGCGCTGTAAATCTAATTTAATGTTTTTTGTCCTTTTAATTTTTGGCTCTGTTGCTTTAAAGATAAGTGGGCGGGGCAAAGACGTGCAGTCTGTAACGCTTTAACAATACGCCAATGCTCTGAGCAAATGATATATTTTGCACTACTGCCGAAAGTTTAATCAGTGTTGTTTGTACGTGAATAATTGTGGGTTCTTTAAATCTTTCAGGTGATTATTATTATTAATTTTCAGAGGCTAAAAGAATGTGATCACGGCACCTTGACGTTGAGAGTGGCCCAATATTGCTTTTATTCTGCAGCGGCGCGACGCGTCACACGCAAGGTGCGGCAGTACCCAGCGCGAGCCGGTTACGCTTGGGTTTGGTCCTAATCTGGATAAACCCATCAGCAACCTCAATGATCTTGTAGATCAGAAGCAGTGTGATGACTAAAACGCCCGATACCCCAGCACCCTGCGCGGGTATGGGTGATGTCCACCACAGCCATCCTGAGGAGTCAGTGGAGCAGCTCTCCAGACGCGCGCGCGTCGCTGTGCCTGAACTGGTTGTTACCTGCGAGCCGTGTGTCACCGAGTGTGACCAGATCCCCCGCGGACCCTCCTCGGGCTCCCATCAACCCGACGAGGAGTCCATCTGCTCGGACAGCGGGCTCAGCGGCTCCCCCGCCTCGTCCCTGGCGCTGAGAAAACTGTCCAACTCTCAACCAACCTCCCTCCAGCCACCTCCTTCTATTAATGAATAAGAAGAAGATTTAACAGGTTACTGCGACTGTAATCAGTCTTCAGGTGAACCGCTCACGGTGAGAATCTAATAAGACAATCTATTTCAACATGTAACGTTATCTATTTTTATGTTAGGCTGTTAGTGAGCCGTTTTTATTTTATTTTTCTAGTAAATAATCCAGTAGCGACCAGTCTTTTTTTTATTTTTAGTTTTTACTTATTCATTAAATAAGGATTCCAGTTTTCATTAGTATCTATGCAGTTAGTCACTAGGCAGAGGTGTAAAGTATTTGAGTATTAGGCCTAGTAAGTTACTTTACTACTATAGCCTACTTATGTATGGAATTTGTACTTTACTAGAGTTCTGTTTAAATCGAATGATTGCACTTTCAAGCATCAAAAGTCTATTTAAAAATCTAGGAAATGTGTTTAATTTTATTTTATTTTTTATTATTATTTAAAGGTACTTAGACTTTTAATTGTTTTAAAAGAGTAAAATGTTTGTCATAGCATACATACTTGAACTTAAGTACAATTTCTCCGTATTTTTACACCCTTTTTAATAAGTGAATATAGGTGCTGTATTAAAATACTTTTATTTCAGCTTAATAGTACGTTTAATAGAAGCTACCTATATTTGCGTGACACTAGTACATATCTATTGGTATTAGTAACATTTTAACTGACTAGATACTGTTTTATTTATTTATTTTATTGTCATATAGACTGCCTACTTCATAGTTCAGTCAAACTATTAGTAAAATTACTAGTAACATGCTACTAACTAGTCACTTAGGAGGACTACATAAAAGTGTCTAAATAATAGTTACTAGTGTCTATTCATTTAGTAGCCCTACTTGATGTATACTTGTAGCTAGATACGAACTGTACTGTACCTTGGTGCTATCATGATACAACTCTAAAACATGTTACCATGGTACTTTTTCTGATTTATTTTGTTAACTAACAATACATTTACTACAAATAAAACTGATTATTATTAGTTAGCTCAGGTCCATTAAATAATTTTAACCAATGTTTTCAAACAGACCCTTGTATTAGACTGCAGTTACCATGGTAGTTTTTGTTTTGATTGCAGGTGCATTGAATACAAGTGTGCACACAGGTGTATGCTGCAGATCGAAATATGCAGTTGAGTAATCCTCATGATAACTGATTAACACTACAGGTTTCAGGTCATGAGATCATTGTTTCTAAATGGAGGGGGAAATTCCACACGTTTTTCTAAACTACTTTTTGTCCCCCTCTCATGTTCTGATGATATTGGTGTTAGAGGTTTGTATTGAAAAGAAGTGCACCTAAATAGTACAAATATCTCTTAAAGGGTTAGTTCAGCAAGAAATTAAAATTAGCTTGTTTTACTCACCCTTGAGGCATCCTAGGTGTATATGACTTTCTTCTTTCAGACGAATTCAGTCCGAGTTATATTAAAAATTGTCCTGGCTGTTCCAAGCTCTATCATTGCAAAGTCTAATTTACATTTTTGGGTGAGCTAACCCTTTAAGAAGCTGTTCACGTGAAAGTGTGTTTGAGCTTGGAGAGCAGAGAGAACTGTACAGGGTTGGAGGTTAAGTGGCTTCATACTGAGGGCTCAGGAAGAGGTGTGGGTGAGCAGCAGAACTGATTTTCTAAACGGATAATTTACCCCAAATAAGAACATTTTATCATCATTTACTTACCCCCATGTTGTTCCAAACCAGTATGAATTTCTTCTTTGGAATATAAAGATCTATTTTGAGAAATGTCTTAGTATTTGGGTGTGTTTGTTTATTGAATTTTTTTTTTTGGTCCATACAGCGGAAGTCAGTGGTCACCAGAACTGCTTGGTTACCAGCATTCATTAAAATAACATATTTTGTGTTCCACAGAAGAAAGTCATTTTCATACAGGTTTGGAATGAGAAGAGTGGATAAATTAATGTGGAATTGTCATTTCTGGGCAAACTATCGTTTGTCTTACACACAAAAATGATGTGGCACCAACATGCAGGGGGGGGGGAAAATATAGAAACAGTCATATAAAAAAACAGTTATGCAGACCCTGATGACTGTGTCAAGGTCAATTAGTCCAGTATATTAGTTGATAAGGTGACAAGCAAGGTTACCTCAGGTTACCCCCCCCAAAAAAACCCCTAACCTCAAAACTTTTACCTCTTTGTTGGCACTGGCTCCTCCATTTTATCTGGCAGCAAAACAAGTGCCATCTGTAAATGTTTCATGAACCACCTTCTAAGATTATCTATTCCTTAATCACAATCACTTGGTATTGCTTGATGACTTTTAGTCCGAGATTGTCGTCAATGATTTGCCACATGGGGTGAAACTCGACCTATGGTTAACAGAGGGGAGGGCGTTGCCCGTTGGAGTCTGAAGTTGACTGAATGCACTTGGTGCCCCAGTGCAGCTCACCGTATAAGAAAATGAGAACAAAAGAGAAGACAAGAGAAGTCTGTAGCAACAAACAACCCTTTACAGAACCATTGTGTACCATGCGGTGGCTCCTAGTCATAGGGTGTTAACTGAAATTTGAGTCTCTTTCATTTTTGGTTTCTCTCCTATCTCCTCTTCAAAGACTGATCTGTGGAAGAAGTCAAAGAATATGGTGAACTGGTCTCCACTTCCAGTGACAGTGAAAAAGCGCTCTCCCTGGGTGCAGGTGGTCGGCCATGCAGGTTTGCTTGTTCATCTTTCAGATGTTTTTAACAATGTTATTGGTGTTTTTTAATTTAAGTCTTTTAATTCTTGAATTCATTATTGTTGTATGGTCATGTCAAATGGATATAAAGCTAAAGATCTTCTTTGTCTGTCTTAGTGTTTTTGTTGCTGTGTCGGGTGATTTGTTTTTTTCTGACTCAGCGTGTATTTTTTTTTTTGGGTCCTGTAGGAAACTTTCAGACGGGCAGTGATGGACGGCTGCTGAAGAAGTACTGCGAGTGTGAACAGCAGTGTTTTCTGCAGCTCATGAGCGACTCACTGCGGCCCTTCGTTCCTGGATACTATGGTGTGACTCAGTGTGAAGAGCAGGATTACAACCTCATGGACGACCTCCTCGCTGACTTTGACTCGCCCTGCATCATGGACTGCAAAATGGGGAGCCGGTGAGGATGTGATCTATAAATTCAGCAATTCAGCACTTATCACAGTACTTTTTGCAGAACTGGTAAAACTCGTGCAAACTGCAGCTTTTTTTAGCCTAGAACCTCTACTTAAACAGGAAGAGGCAATCTAACCAGCATGCAAAGCAACCAACCGCAGTCTATTTTTGTATTTATGTGTGGTTTAGGAGCAGGTGATGCCAAAATAATGCACTGGCACGCTAAAAATATATTTTACAAATGACTACATGAAAACACCATTAATGAATTAACTGAATTTTTTACAGAAATTGAATGGAACATTTTTATTTATCTCAACTGGACAGTTTAGGTAAAATTGAACTCTATGCTGTTCAGCTTGTTCTCAGGTGATACATTAAACCTGTCATGATAAAGTTTTTGGGCAAATTTTCTACTCTAGCATTATTTTTCTCACAGTGCAGTATATTATCTTTGCCATCATCAACGCTCACTTAAAAGGCAACATGAAATGAAAATGCACTCTTTTAGTTTTTTTTTTTTTTTTTTTTTTTATCAGACAAAATAGCATTGAATTGTAATATGGGCCATTTATTGTTTATCGGCCACAATGTGAAATGAATTGGCAGCTTTTAAAACATAATTTTTATTTTAAATCAGCACATCTCTACTCACATGCACTTATTATCATCAACCCAGTTTTTTAAACACAGTTTCCTGCCAGCAACTCTGTTCATGTTATAGTGGACCAGTCCTGTTAAGCCAGTTCTAACATACAAACGACAACGTTTCCATACTAAATAATTATTCCTATGGTAATGTGGACATGTTTACTGTACGTGCTTTTAGGACTTACCTGGAGGAAGAGTTGAGGAAGGCCTGCGAGTGTCCTCAGCCACGCAAAGACATGTATGAAAAAATGATAGCAGTGGACCCGGACGCCCCTACTGAGGAGGAGCAGGCCCAGCAGGCGGTACTCAAAACCAGATACATGCAGTGGAGAGAAACCCTCAGCTCAACAGCCACGCTGGGCTTTCGCATCGAGGGCATCAAGGTAGACATGATTCAGAAAACCTCTGAGTTTATACAGAGGTCAATAAACTATTCAAACCAATACTGACTAGAAATGCTTACTAGTATCTTATTTGATCTTTTCTTGTGCATGGCTAAGTTTTATGTTTGGCCTTCAGTAGAATGTCTTGACATGTTTGATCTGTCTTCAGAAATCAGATGGCACTTGTAACACTAACTTCAAGAGAACAAAGTACAAAGATGAGGTCATCCAAGCCCTGGAGGACTTTGTGGACAACAACATGTTAATCTTGGTATGAATTTGTATTAGAACTGGGCAATATTTACAATATTTATTGTAAATTATATTTAATATTGTAAATTGTAAATTATATATAATATTTATTTATAAATATTATATATAATTTATATTTATATAATTTATATTTATATATAATATTTATATATAAATATAAATTTATATATAAATTATATATAATATTTATAAAAAAATTATATATATTTAATATTATGTATTAATTTATTGATATGAATATTTAATTATTAATCTAAAGTTTATTGTTAATTGTTTTTTTTGTTTTTTTATAAAATTGTTAAAGGTAATATTTTCCCATACAATTGGAATTTTTCTGTACATTATAATTTTATGATGCCTGAATTCACTTGCAGCTTTGATTTAATTTTTTTTTTTTTAATTAGACAGAATAGTATTGAATTTAAATGAAAAAAATTAGCAGCTTATTGTATAAAACGGAATTTAAATATCAGCAAAAATTTGTGTTAGAACTGGAAAATATATTTGACAAATTTTTACAATATATTCATTGTTTATTCATTCAAATGTGTAGTTTTTTACAGTATTTATAAATTGAAATTATGATTATTATTGATTATTATAATCATGAAGACAAACTATTTGTTTCTTGGGAATAACATGTACTGATTTTCTTAATGTTTAAAATGTTTTCGTAAAAATATGAGTAGATAAATGTAATTATATATTGTTATTGTGTGTATAACTAAAAATGAATTCTGTTTTACATCTTGCTTTTAAACATGTTGAATTTAGTTTTTAATAATGGCTGTTTGGTTAAAATAATGGTTCCTCTGCCTGTGCCTCTTTTAACCATTAATCCATTTAACTGTTTAACTATTATGTAAACAAGTTGATTGTTTAGCTCTTCTGTTCACACAGAGAATTACCAACAACGCCTGAAGGAACTACGAGCTGTGCTGGAGAAATCCGATTTCTTTAAAGCACATGAGGTGAGAGGCATCTTCATTTTCCAAATCCACTTTGTTCAGGAATCATACAGGCTTTAATAGGGATGGTCTTGTGTGTGTTTTCCTGCAGGTGGTGGGCAGCTCCTTATTATTTATCCATGATCTGACTGGCAAGGCTGGAATCTGGATGATTGACTTTGGAAAGACTGTGCCCATGCCGCCCCCTCTCACCCTGGACCATCGCAGCCCGTGGGTGGAGGGCAACAGAGAGGACGGGTACCTCTGGGGCCTGGACAATTTCATTGACATTCTGACCAACATGCTTCCGGGGAAATGAAAGGCATTGTGGATCTTCAGAATTGTCATTTTCTGCACAGACTGTCTGATTTCCCTGTTTTTGTTTCTACATGGAGAATAGATGAAGGTAGGAGAGAATGAACCGATGGAATGGACTGACTTGTCTCAACATTTACTACAAGTCCTACTGATGAACATCTTAGCCTGTGAATTTACCTGCTGAAGCCCCTCACTATGTGGTTGTTCTCGCTACTTTTGAAAAGCTTTTTACACTGTAAATAGATTTGTATTTAAGCAGTTTGATTAGTAAAAGATTAGCTTAGTTTTATGAACATTAACTCTGCTGATGAAAATCATTACAGTTGTGTTGTTTTGATAGATAAGTTAAGATGCAAAAAACAGCTATACTTTTGAATACTAATGAACTTCGTAGCCTGTCTGTGATAGTTGCCAGATATTTTTCCTGTGTTTTGCTTAATTTTTGTGACCAAATGTGTCTAATTTGTTTGGGGATGAACTGAATTGAAGTGCACACTATTAACAGTCCTATAAACTGAAGCTGAATCAAATCACAGAACAACAAAAACCTCTTCCACCTCTCTTAGTACTGTTTTAATAACATTGCTTAGCTCCTGATATATGAAAAATGTTAAAAAGTGTTTTGTGTTCGGTCTTAAGTACTATTTTAATTCACATCAAACACTGTTAGTTAAACTGTTCTGCCTCACATTCCCATGTTGTGTGGTTTTTGCATGCAAGCATGAGATGCTAAACAGCCGCTGTTAATAGCAAGCATATGCCAATCTGACTGAGAATGGTGTGTGGGATATTTGAGCCAGTGCTCCTTATGCACAAATTCAGTGTTTGCACTTTTAATCTGAAATCACCTTATTGACGTTTTGTACTGTATAATAAGTAAACGACTTGTGATCATCATGTTGGGAGCTTTGTTGTCCTGGCTGTATTAGTTTTGCACTTCTGGTTTCTGTGATGATAACTAAATAATCTTTTTCCATGCTGGGTAATTTTGTAAAGGTGTTTGACTGTCAGCAGAATAAATATAAACATGATTTTTGTTTTTCCCCTCATCTTTCACAACCATACAAATGTATAAACAGGGCTCCATGCTTAATGTTTGTTTAGGACCACTTGTGCTCTTAATTAAATTGGGAGCACAATATGATCAATGACAGACATTAAAGCAACTGCATGTTATCCATTTCTTAATTTTTTTAATTTAAACTATAAAATCAGAATAATAAGACATATCTTGCTGTTACAAATAAAATGAAACCAGGATCAACAAAATCCTTGCGCTTCAGATGTGCACAGATGCTACAGTACATCTGAGGTGACATTCATATGCATTCACTCAGACTACCTAATTTACTTTAACTGCATGCCTTAAAATAAGATATTAAAGTTCTAATAAAGACTAGATTTCCAATACTACTGTACATAATATTCAGTAGGAACTTTAGTTTAAGTGTGTGATTCTTAGAGGATGCTTTTTTTTTTTTTATCCCATTAGGATCCCAAGGTTGTTTCTTCTGTGGAACACACACACACACACACACACACACACACAATGTTTTTTGTTGTTGTTGTTGTTGTTTTTTGGTCCATACAGTGAAAGTTTGTGGGGTCCAAAACAGCACTGATCTTTGAAAAAAAAAAAACATTCTTCAGAATGTCTTTTATGTTCTGCATAAGAAAGTAAGTTATGAAGGATATACACTGATCTGATTTTAGTCTCATTTATATGTTTAACCTATGTATTGTGGGTGATTCATTTTGGCCTAAAATGGCTAAATAGCCTGTATCTTGTGAGAGTAACATCCAAACTTCACAAAACTTGGTACACACAAACAGGACATTCAAGAAACATGCCAAATTTCCAACAGCAATTAAAAAAAAAAATAAACTATTTATTTCCAATGTGAATAACAGATGAAGGCTGTAATACTACTGTTGTCTTCTGGAGAATAAGAAAAACAGTTAAGTGTGATATTTTAGCTTCAGTGTAAATGGCAGAATATTTCTTGATTACCATTATGAAATAAATTCAGATATTAACATGTATTATTATAAGCTGTTTCATCAAATACAATATCATTACAATTTTATGAATTACAGAGCCTGTAACCTAAGATGCTGATACAGTAGGCTCCAGTTTCCCGTGCACCCCTACACGCAGTTTGGAGAAGTTGGATTTCAGAATTTTCTAGTATTTTGTATGTTGCCTTTTGCTGCAATTAAAGCATGCAGCTGAGATCAAGCAGAAACCGTTAATTTATTTAGATCCATGTTTTCAGTAGGAAAATTCTGGAAGCCACATATTAAATGTTAATCTTTTATTTTCAGTTTATCGCAGTGCACATAACAGCATTATGTTGCCTGGAGCAAACAAGCACAGTACTAACAACAGCCAACAGACCGGACAACACAATCCCATCCTCTGTTTCATTCAGCTGCTGAAGAGCCCACACAGCTCTTCCCCTGCTTTCTCCGCTAGCTCAGCTGAACTGGAGCAGTCTGTACCATCATTTTGTCCTCCAAATCCACAAAAACATTTCAGATGATGACTTAAACGCTTCAGGAAGACTGTCTTAAAGGAAAATTATTATGTTATCATCTTGGCATACATCTTGGCTGTATGTATAAGGATATTCAGGAATCCAGGAAAGATGGCTCCATTGTTCTGGGACTTGGATTACGCTATAACTCCTCCACAGACAGCAGCTCTACAAATGAGTTCTGAGTTCAGGCATACTAGCCCTGTGAGGTGAGATGTAATCTTTTACAATATTTGATAATCATTACACTTTGACCTGATGAACATGACCATCTTTTTTTAGTTTCTATTATCATTCACATTGTAGTTCACCCATGCAAGAAAGCTTAGTCTGGCCTTCAAGTAAACAAGTGGAGTTCACAAGATTGAACCCCTCCAGAACTAAAGATAATACAGGTCTGGTAGCAGGTTCTGCATGCTTTTATTAGTGATAACTTTCAGTCTGTAGTTCATTTCACTTTAGTGTAATTTGCCTCTGGAATTTCATCATACATTTCAGAAGGAGAATGGCGTATGGTAACAGCCACTCACTCATTGCTTGGCAGGGAAAGAAGAGGCCAGAGGGAAGACCAGCAGAGAGTGTTTCACAACATCTTGCCAAGAGTGAGATTGACTTCTTTTCTTATTTAATTTAATTTATTTAATTTTGTATACTCCATCCCTTCTCATAATATCTGTTTTAAGAGATATGAGTCTAACGTCTACTGTACTCTGCTGTAGGTTAGAGCTTTGTTAAGTGCTACAGTCGGATCAGTCAGAATCACAAATAAATCAGGCAGCGCAATTTGGGAATTGGTACAATTGATTCATTGAAAATAAACATCTAAGAAGAATGAGTCATTTATGAACTCTTGCCCAAAGGTTTGATTTCTCCCCCATCACCCAGATCTGAGTTTACAAAAAACAAGAACTTATTGCAAAAATCACTAATGGTATCTGCCAGGATTTGCTACCAATGCAATACAATGTTAAGGATGTTAAGGTTAGGGATAGGGTTAATATCTGTTTCACTATTTTGTAGGCAATCAACACTGTCATTGACATGATCAATAAGTATAAGTATGTATAAGTATAATTATAATAAGTATAATTGACCACTAGGCTGGGTTTGTGCTTGGGCCTCGAATTTCAAAATAAGGAATGGAACATTTTTCTGAAATGCTGCATTAAAAAAATGAAGGTGCTTAGAAATGAAGTAAAAGTTTCCAAAAAAAGGAAAATGCAGTAAAGTTAAAATAACCTACTTGAAAATGTACATTAAGTGCAATTACTTTGTTACTGCTTACCATTTGCTTTTGACTCTTGACAATTAAAGGAAAAAACTGCATTTGAAAGATAAGTAACAAAGCAGTTAATTGAGGGCAATTAATCTTGACTATTTATTGTAAACAAATCTTCTTTTTGTTTCGTAGGCGCATTTTCTCCAGCCGAATAGAGAATCAAGTGCTTTTTCACCCTATGCTAATGACTTCAGCTTGAATGGTAGAGATGCCAAGAACATTGCTGAGTCCCCCGGGAACAGTCGTAAGCTGCACCCGCTGACACAGCCGGGCTTCTACAGTCCAAAAATCCCACGATCAAAACACTGTGAAGCTTCACAGTCCACAAAAAAATCTTTGAAAGGATCTTCTTCTACAAACAACTTGAAAGAGTTCTTTGCTCTCACGTTGCCTCTTCCGTGCTCCAGAAGTGCTGTTCTCAAAGCCAGGTGAGATGCATAAACCATGTCATAATGAACAGTATGTGCAATTTCTGCCAGATTAAATCCGTATGAATTTCCATGATGCCCCACGATTGCTTTTCAGCCAAGATTGAGTACTTGTAATATTATTGTGCCCCTCCTTCCCCATAAGATCCCATGGGGAGGGGCGGGACAGTCAGTAAAAAGTGGGACATTTCCACCACGTTGCATAGAATTGTTCCCTGACCCTAAATTCAATCAGTCCGTCCATCACTGGAGTTCTGAGTCTGATTTGTTGTATTGCTTGAAATTACCAACAACACCAAGAAAAAAGGACATTCGAATTGTAATGAAATGACTTTTATGTTTTTAAAATGGATCTGTCTTTATTTTTGCAGTGTATGTCCTTTTGCAATGTATGGACAGCTTACCTTATTCTTTATTTTATGTGTCAACAATATGTGCGTGTCTATGGTCTTTGTGTTTTATTTCTGCCAGCCCTTTGTGTTCCAAACCACAAAAAGTTAAAACTTTTGTGGTGGAAAAGCCTCCTTTGATGAGAGCTGTGGTTTCTCAAACTTCACCAACCTCAAATCAACCCGACAAAGAGCACTTCAGCCGACTCCAGCCAAGAGAGGACTGTCTCATCAAGAGCCAGGACTGCAGTTTGTTCAGTCTGCAGGAACCCAAGAGCAAACCTCCTAGATATGACCAACCTGTCTGGAGTCGGAGCCAGAATTTATTCACTGAGGATATTTCTACCAAGGATCATCTTTGTATTAACACAGTACATCTGTTCCCTGAATGCCAGTCTAGAGCAGACCAGCCTGCGACACTTTATCCCAAACTGGAAAAGGCAAGTCATGGGATATTTAGCTTGAGTGTTGACGCTGACATTAAACAGGGTGACCCTGACTGGTCATGTCAACTTCAAACCAGCCCAGCTATACCTGACTGCAGCCCAAAACAAAAGAAGACACAATACACACAACATAGAGAAACCGCTGATGTTAGAAACACAGAGCACAACCATGTAAAAAGGTAAGCGGATGGCAGATCTTTATAGGGTATTCTTATTATTTTGTAATGTACCATTTTCATAATAGTAGCTAATAGTATTTTGTAGTAGTGTGTGCAAATAGTAATAATTATTTTAAAATTGCTGCTACCACAAGCACTATTTAGGTTCAGTTACTACTTTACAGTTACTACACTTCGCATTAGAATACTTGATTCTGATTGGTCATTTAGTGTTCAGATTAATATTCATGTTGTTTATAGCAACACTATGTACCATTCTGCTCATAGAATGAAAAATAAATAAATAAATAAAACACCAAAAAATGCAAGGCCAAGAACCCTTAACGTTTTTAAAAGTTAAAACTACTTTTTACTTGAGCTGCGTTTTTGTAACATGTTAAAATCAATAAAAGTAATCATCTGAAACAAATTTTCTTAGTAGTTTGTTTTGCACTGTTTTAATTTTTAATTTTTATTTTTTTCAGTCAGGTGGATGTGAACTCAAAGAATGTGTTTGGTCAGCCTCGAGTGACTGCATCACTGCGAGCAGCATGTTCCCCGCGGCCTGTTCGCAAGAGCACAGTGGTGGAGGACTTGAAAAAACTCATTGTGATGGATGACACAGAGGACAGCGCTCAGGGTGATTCAGTATGTGATTTATTTGACTCACATTCAGCAGTTTGACTTCTAAAGAACTTGACAGCCTAGGACAATAATGTGAAAAAGCAGGTAGCCTATTGTTCTGTTCTGAGTATTGGTATGTGAACAGTGTTGCCATGTTGCAATCTGTTTACTTTCTCTTGTAGTCACCTCAACAAAAAGAGGCGGGGCTTTGCAGCAGTTTGCGAATGTCAGGTTCAAGTCCATCATTACTCAGTCAAGCTTACCTATCAAACCCAGAGTCTACCACACTCACACCCATCCATCTTCACCTGCAAACACGTCAAACAGGCAAGAGTTATTCCGTCTATGAAGCATAACGACATTATTATATGCTATAGTCATTTTATGTTCTATTGCAGTTCACATATATTCTGGTTTTATCAGTTGCTTTTCAACTGTTATTACCTTGACTTAAAGAGATTTTTCTAGTTTACATTGGCACTCACCGGTTCTCTTTTCCTAGAATGTGGAGGATCGCCTGAGCAGGCTGAATCTGACCTGTGGGACAGAGACCAGCATCCTGATCCTGAACTCATGCCCCTGCCAAGCACAGCCTGTGATCTCGACTGGAATAGTTTAGTTCAAGCAGCCCAAGAATATGAAAGTAAGTATCAAAGGACAAATAAATATGTTGAGTTAAGATTGTTCACATACAGTGGTCCCAAATGTCTATTTTTAAATTTAAACCACTTTTGCTATTGTATAAATGTAATTGTCCAAACCTGTTCCTGGAGGCCCACTGTCCTCTGGAGTTTAGCTCCAACACAGGACAGAAGATAATGGCCTTTCGGGAACAGGTTTGACCACTTCTGTTCTAGAGTTTTTCTCTGAACTACTGTAACTTCATTTTTCTAAGTTGTGAGACGTGAGGAAGTGGAATGGAAAAAAACTAAACAAAATTCAAGGTCAAGAGACCTTAACTTCTTTAAAGTTAACTACTTTTAACTTGAGGCCACATTTTTATAATGTTTTGTCAAGCACAGAGGACATGATCGCAGTGGTCAAAAATGTTCATCTATTGTGTGTTCACATAGAAAAGCAGCACAGTGGCATGCAAAAAATGCATTCTGTGTGAACGTTCCCTTATTCATCTTTATTTCTACATTTTTTTGAGCCATTTTTGAAACTAACCCAGTGCCATGGTGATTTTTAGTGGATGTATGAATATCCCTTCAAGTGATTTTTATATTCATTTGTGATATTACTTAAATGTAACAGTTCAGTAAGAAGTTTAATATGAGTAACATGCATTTTAGACACAACATTGCTGGATGCTTTTAATTTGAACTCAGTATGTAAAAACAGATTCAAGTGAATCAGCATAAAGTGCCTCCAAGCATCACATTGCTTTGGTGATTCGTTCCTGAATGAATGAATCAGAATTTTTCAACAATTGTTCAAACATTTCCTCATAAAACATTTTTTGTTTTGTTCCTGAGGTAAACCGTTTTTTTTTTTTTAATAAATTAATAATTTTATTCAGACCGTCATTTGTAACTGCATACGTAGTTATACAGTATGTTGTATAGTTGGCTTCATACTTTGTTTAATGCAATGACTTATTAGTTGTAGTATTATTAAAATAAATGATTCCATGATTACAATTTATTTTCAGCACAAAGGATGGCAACCCTTTTGTCAGAAATGAGTCCTGTATCAAGCAGGCCAGACACACCATCCCATGGAACCTACCAGATCCACCAATCCAGTGCCTATTGCAGTAGAGAAGATATAGCGTAAGTGGGGCATATTTTTTTTAATTGAATGCCATTTTGGTAAATTAATGTTTAAACTGCTGATGTTCTTTCTTTGAATAATACACGCTTGAAAAAAACTAAAAATAAAGATTCTTTGTTTACATCTATGGTTCCATGAAGAACCTTTAACATCAATGGAAACTTTCCATTCCACAGAAGGTTTATTTTAATCCAGACAAATCTCTAGATTATTAAAACGTTTCAAATCAAAGCTAAATACATGCAGAAACAGCGCATCTTTTAGGCGCGGCTGACAGAGAAAAGCATACACAGCTTACGGTGATATGGAGAGACACAGAGGAGACTGTTGACAAAGGAATTGTTGAATAAAGTCGTTATTTTTGTTTTCTTCGCTTACAAAAAGTATTCTCGTCACTTCATAACATTACGGTTGACCTACTGATGGCAGATGGACTATTCTGACGATGTCTTTCATACTTTTCTGGACCTTGACAGTGTTACTTACTTGGCAGTCTATGGGACAGTCACAAGCCTCCCGGTTTTCATCCAAAATATCTTAAATTGTGTTCTGAAGACAAACAAAGCTTTTACGGGTTTGGAATGACATGGGGGTGATTAACGATAAAATTTTCATTTTAAGGTGGAGTAGCCCTTTAATTACCTTGCATGCTTATTTATTTTTTTAGCAGTGACGTATTCATTGACTTTCCTGACCAACTCTCTCACCTGGAAGGGATGCTTAGTCGACTGAGTAGTGATCTGCTGAAGGTGAGGCTCATTTAGCAGTTAATAAATGACAAAAGTGTGTACTACAGTACATGCTCTCATAGAGGACAAACACGCTCACAAGCACCATGTGTTCCTCTGTCCTCTGATTTAGGAAAAGAGAGACAAGGTGGCTCTTCTGGCAGAGGTGTTGAAGCTTCGCATTAGCAACCAGCATCTAAGAGAAGAGTCCCTCTGTGCAGTTGAACAACTACACAAAATCAGCAAAATTTTAAATAAGACACCTGGAGGGATGGAGTAATGCAAGGTTGCAAGCAAAGACTACAAATCTGGATATCGCCATACTTTTTTTTACTTTTTGCATTTTCTGCACTGATGTGAGAGGTCAAAATCTGCTGAATGGATTTAAAAATTGTAAGATTTGTTAATTGGACCCATTAGTGACTGAAAACCTAATCAAATTATTTGAAATATTTAATGAACAAACGTAGTAGTAACTTATAAACAGACTTACAAATGACAATATTCCAGCTCCTCTGAACTTTCTGCTGGCACAGGTCTCACATGAGCTTGAAAACCCAAACAAACTGAACTCAATCAAGGTTTATTAACAGCACAGTAAACCAGAACAACTTTCATAAGGTTGGTAACCCTCTTGGGAAACATATGCTCCTCTATCTATCTGAATAATTAGGTTAAGGCTATAAAAAAAAGCTATAAACCAGCTTAATATAAAACATTATAATAAATATATAAATATATATACAAAGATAGATACTTAAACAATTGCTTTATATTATAAATAAGTAATAAAAGTCTGAATGTTTTATTTAACAATGTTAAGTCACAATGAAAAATGCTGAAAACAGTATACATATAAATATGCTCTGTGATGATTAAAAACTGCAGAACAATAAAAAATACACTTAACACACAATAAATTAGTTATTTTAAAATCCCTGAGATGCAATTGTGTAAAATCACAACAGTGATTAACCTTAATAAAACTGTATCGAACTATACAATGCAGTTGTTTAAAAAAACAGTAGTCTGTTTAGCTTGTTTTTCTTAGACCTTTGAAGCATATGTTCTCAGTGCAGTAGGCACCTGAGGTGTGAAGACCTTCATTTGACAGCTGCATACTTGTCTCTATAGGCCAGTAACATGTGCAGGGGACTGGGCACAGAGCGTTCTGCCTTCATTTCTGCCTCGTTTTTTTGATCGCGTACATTGCGGTTCTGCTGGCAACTGAAGCTCCAGGCTTTCAAGCTAAAAAATGGAGAGAGGTTTATATGAAGTTCCATTGCAACAGACAAGCCTCAATGAAGATTGGAGAATTCAGAGAGCCTACCAGTACAAACGTCTCTCCCTCTTGGGCAAGATGTGCCATAGACTGGCTAACTCTTTAGTGACTGTAGTAGAGGGGATGTCGGGATAGGATCTATGCCGAAATAATATATTTATTTAGATTGGTTTAATAATGGATGTATCATTAATATTAAGAAAAAATAGTACTTATACACACCTGATATATAATTTCCTGTTCATTCGGCAGAACATAATGAAGCCGTTCACACATTTCTTCTTAGGGTTTGGCGGTGTTGTAACACATCTTCTTCTTGAAGTGTGCCTGTGTGAACAGACTTTTTTTGCTTTTTTCAGGGGAATGCGTTGTTCTGGGGTCTCATCTTCCGAGCTTCTGTTCTCTTCCTCGCTCTTGAAGGACAGATTGCTTCCACTTCCAGCACTCAGGACAGTCTCCTAATTTGCAGTACAGAGAAGATACCATAAATAAGAGAGCTCACTGTAAAAACAATATCTCAATAAACTAATATACAACAGGGTTCCAAAAGTCCACTAGTGAAAATCTATTTTGCATTATTTTCTCATTCCAATTTTGTCAATGTAATTTATATTTCAGCATAACATTTTGAGTGAAATGTTAACAGTCTATACAAAGATATCATATAAGCAGTGTCACAGATTAGCTTATTTGCAGATGTTTCCTGATTTTACATTTTTGAAATGTGAATGGCTTAACCCTCAGAGACCCAAGCATATTCACTCTTAAAGAATTCTTCATGATAGGGCTGCACGATTAATCGCATGCATTTGTCATGCGTGTCTCATCAGTAATTCCGTGATTAGCGGTAAATATGCGTCACCTGTTTTCAAATGCACCGGGAGTTCATACACAGAGCCGTAGTTCACTGACAAGCTAGGCAATATCGTTTCATAATCGAATGCGATTAATCTCAATTACGAACAGAATATTGCGTAGCTTGTCAGTGAACTACGGCTCTGTGTATTAACTGCCGCTCCCGTTTTGGAATCACGGAAACCGGCTTTACTAATCAAAAACAAATATTAAAAACAAATTATAATTTGGAATAATTTAGACCCAAGCATATTCACTCTTAAAGAATTCTTCATGAAACCATTTTTTAGGCAGAATTTTCACTGGATTATAATTTGGAGAACTTTGCAGAATTGAAATGCTTGGGTTTGGGTTGAAAGGGTTGCAAAATTTCACCATTATCACCACCAAGAAACACAAAATTTGGCCTACTGAGTCATTTGCAAAGCTGCCTGGCAAGTTGGGACTTCTTAAGACGGTAGATTCTGGTGTAACCCACACGTCCTCGAATAATGCTGTTAGGGTAAAAAAATATTGTTCAGTCAGCATTACAGCAACACTGTGCTGTTTGTAATTTCACACTGTCAGTAATGTGCGCATTTGGCTCCAAGCAGATTTTGCCTAACTGCCTAAAAGGTTTAAACAATACATTATTCATAAAACAATGCATCTATTTAATAAATACATGCTCAGAAAAAGGTTCAAAAGCTATCAGTGGGGCGGTGCCCTTTCAAAAGACACTCATATGTACCAATTTGTTACAATTGAGGTACTAATATGTACCTTTAAACTACTATTATGCACCTTTTAAGGGTAAAGAAGGTACAAAGGTACTGCCCCAGTTACAGCTTTTGTACCTTTTTACTGAGTGTAGTATACATGCTAGTCTATATTAGTATAGAATGAATATACAATAAAATATGTGTAGGCCTATATGGATTATTTTTACTGTGTAGCGCCTCCTGTCCTTCTGGATGGAGAGAACAGCTCAGGCCTTGAGAAGGTGATATGAGCAGAGATGGGTTGAGTGTCAGGCTGTCTGCATCCCGAAGGGGTGAACGCAAAGGCATTACTGGTGTTTTTGGCAGCGTAGGGCTGAAAGGGAAACGCTTTTTCCATGCAGTAGGAAAAGCTCCAAGCATGGGGTCTTTCAGAAGAATTCCTGATCTGAAGATATAGCAAAACATAAAAATGAGTTACAAGCTTGCACACAGGTACATCTCAAGCTGTCATTTCTCTGCTATTCACAAACATAAATAAAACAACCAATATACAAACCCGGATGGAGGTGTATCCAACATATTTCTCCCTGGGCTTCCATCTTCACTTCCTGTCTGGTCTTCACAGAAACTACAGGTAGATTCAGCTTCAGTGCTTCCTAATAACAAAAAAATAACCCCGGGTATCCTTTAAGTTTCAGTATGTGGATTTAATTGATATCTAACACTAAAGAAAGAGCAGATTTTTTCACCTGTATTGAAAGAGGAAGTTGTGGAGTTGGAATCTAGAGAGCTTTGTGATGGCTCGCTATCATCAACAGGCCACAGGTCTTTGTCCTCCGTAGTTTGGGCTTCTGACAAATTGCTTTGTCCGTCACACATAATCTGCTGTTCTTGCTGCTCCACAGCATTTATGATAAATCTCTCAGAGTTCTGGCTCTGAGGGTCCCTCTTTTTGTCACTTAATCGTACTGTTAATAAATGTATACATACAGCAGTGTAAGTGAAAACAAATACCATTTTATACAATATTATATTTTATATAATATATTTCATTCTTTAAATACAAAAACTTCACCTGTATACTTGTTTATGCGGCTGTAGGTGTACACGCTCCTGGCTTTTAGGAACTGTGGTGGTGTGCAAGATAATGGAGAGTCTTCACTCTCCGACTCTAATTCTGCTGACACAAAGGCCATAGAATTTATTATATATCACATGCCTTCTTCCATATTTCAAAACATATGCATAAAAACTTGCATTGAGCATAAATAATAAAGCAGCTGACTTCTCTCATTGTTTTCAGATAGACGGTGAGGATGACTCTTCAGACTATGAATGTGACTCTGGTGAAACTCAAAGCACTGCAGCATGTTTATCAGGGTGTCCTGTGAACAAACACATAAAATATTTAGTTTTTAATTATATATATTTTTTACTATATGCATTATTTATACTTTGTAGCAAATTAAAATATATTTTAGTATGTTTGTATGTTTTCAACACCTAGAGAAACACACACACATATTATTACATAACACACGTATTATACAACATTTTTTAACAATAGTATTTAAAATAACTTTTTATGACAGCATCACCGCGTTAATTTCGCGCTCTATTCAATGCCTTATTTTAAAATATTGCGTAATGAGACGAAATGTATGCTGGTATGTAAACAGGTTCGCATATTTCTTTGATCACTGATATGTCGCTTTACATTTAACGTTTTTACGTACATTTTTTATTCTTTTTAAATGGATGTGTATTTTCTTGCGTAGGCATAGTTCCCTCACCTGAATTATTCTCTATGGAATGCACTGCACAATACTGCGAAATTAAGTCTTTTTCAACATAGAACTTACATAGAATGACATTGGACAAGAAAAGAGCCAATCAGCTTCAGCGCTTACGCGGATTGGATAACGAGAGTTACACAGACCTCGTGATAGTTGGTTACGTTACTGGGCTGCTTGGTCGTGAACGTTTTCATGGATTTTAAAACTTATATATATATTTATTTAATGTTAAAATACTTTCTCCTATTCCAACTAAGGCATTTGTATGCAACTTTTCGTAAAAATGAAAACTATGACTACGTGACACTATCAGCCGTGTTTGAGCATCAAAAACATCAGCACTATAGATATGTATATAGATGTACATATCATGGTACATATCTATGATCAGCACGACAGAGCAACATTTCTCAACCAATGACGTGATTTGGAGGTGTGGCTATCTGCGAATGGAAGAAGGGGGAGTTGAAATATTTGAAAATATTTGAATGACCTATTTGAAATATATATATATATTGTCATTCGTTTCGGTGACGCTAGGGGTGCATACATTTCACATATCAGCTACCACTTGCAAATATGTGCAAAAAAATAAAAGTTATCTGCCAAAATAATTTCCCTTTAATATCCATTTTAGAATGTTTTAATAAGATATTTAAATATTTTTTTAACCTGTTATTGAATGTTGACTACATAGTTTCCCCATAGTTATGCTCAAATGCATGTGAATATGAAATATATGTAATATTTATAATTCTATATCACTGCTTGAAGTAACTAGAGTGAGGACATTGAGTACACAGAGTGAGGAGTGGGCTGAGGAGCTACGCAGATAGCTGTCCTGCTCTGGCTCAATATCGTCGACTGCAGAAGAACTGAGAATACGATCATTTACAGGCTGCATCGTCAAGATGCACATCAAGGACGAATCAGATCGGCGTTGGTGATGAAATATTCCCCAGACTCCGTCCTCTCAGCACAATGAGCTGTTCGTTTCCTGCGCCCGCGGTGGATTTGATAGAGCAATGGTGCGCCAGTCCCGGACTGCTGGTGAGTGTGTCTATCAGGAAAAATATGCTTTTCGGGCTCCACATCTTTTGTGGCCACTAACAGTTTAAGTGCTTCGCCATTTAACTTTGCTGTTTGCATGCATTAAGCCTCTGTTATTAACTATTTAGCGATATAATTATTTTATGACTTATTCTATTGTATATTTAAGTGCTCTAGTTTATTAATTAGTGTATTGTTTTACGTACTGCATGCATGCATCAACAGAAAAAAAGGCTGAGAAATGCACCAGATTATAAAAATGACTCTAAGCAATTGGGAATCATAGTTTAGTTTGTTTTGTGTACGTTACATAAGTCAGCTTTGTGGTGTTTTTAACTGCTTGTTGTATTCCCATTTCACGCAGGTTTAATCTTAATTTGACATCTCTCGTAAACACAAGATGAACAGCATTCGGTACAAAACAGCGTCTGTCAGGTGGTGGAACTATTCTGTCGCGCGCTGTGACCACGCACGTATGTGCCGCGTGCGATTACTGCTGCTGTGCTTGTGCGTGCTGGTGGCAATTACATTAACACTGGCAGTATCACTGTCTAAACACCAAACGGAAGATTATGATTTTCCTCCCAAACCTCCCGATCTATTCAAAGACAAGGTAAGAGGACTGCAGACATTCAGCTTATAATGAAACTTCTTTTCATGTAAACATTTGGGTCATTTGATGTGTTTTATTATTATTATTATTATTATTATTATTATTTTAGCTTTTTTCTAAGCATTGTGTCCAGCAAGATGATAATTTGATGGTCCTTAGGTGTTTGACTTCCTACCATGTTGCAAAAATACTATAACCAACTGGTTTGTTGCTGGCCCAAGGTTGGACTAGCTAATAATCACCTTAAAAAAAAAAAAAAAAAAACCCTCTTCCAAAATATGTTTTTCATCAGCATGCATGGTTCCATGAAAAACATTTAACATCCATGGAACCCTTTTTATTCCACAATAGGTTCTTTATAGTGGAAAAGGGTTATTTAGATTAAAATGCTCTTCACACTAAGAAAAAAAAGGTTCTTTTAGGAACTGTTTATTTAAAGATTCTTAGTTTGGGGAACCCAAAATGGTTCTTCTATGGCATCACTGTGAAAACCCTTATTTTTTAAGGATGTAGATCATCTAGAAAATGGTTACCACAATCCAAATCCCACATTTTCCATTGTCAGTTTGTTGCATTTTTACATGCATACAAATAATGATTATTTTCCTTATCAACCTTTCACAGCTGAATCACCAGCCAGGTAAACCCTCTATTGCTCAAGTAAAGCGGCTTGTCTCGCAGGTGAATCGGCAAAGACTGTGGTATTCCCATCTGCGACCCATTCTCACTGAACGCCAGCCAGGAAGTCGTGGGAGTCAGGCTGTTCGAAAAGTAAGACACAATCGATTTAGTGCTATCATCCTGGTATTTAATTCAATTAAATCTTAGCTTTACTAAATATGCTATAATTTGATATCTCATTTATTCTGTGATCCTAGCACATCTTTTCTAAACTGGATTCTCTTTCGGCGGGCTGGTCTGTGGAAGTGGACTCCTTCATCTCCGAAACCCCTCATGGCCCTGTTAGCTTCACCAATGTCCTGGCCGTGTTAGACCCAATGGCTCCTCGCCGATTGCTTCTGGCTTGTCACTATGACTCCAAATTCATACCTTCAGATCCTAGTGACCCACAGAAGGTGTTTGTGGGTGCCAGTGATTCAGCTGTGCCTTGTGCTATGATGCTGGAACTGGTCACAGCTTTGGATCCACACCTCAGAAAGCACAAGCAGCTGGTAAGACAAAGTGTTGTTATCTCAATTTCATAGTTCATTCATTTAACAACTAAATTTGGAGACATATAGCATTTACTAGCTCATAAATACACTCTGTCCTGAGATGAAGAGAGTGGTGCACGTCTCTGAGGGGGTCACTTAACTTTTTCCAGACTTGTGAGCCACAGTGCTGTAGAATTCAGAGTCAGTTCTGTTGTTTAACTTGTAATAGAGCCAAGAGCTTCAAAACACTGCATGACCGGAAGGGATTTTGATAAGAAGAGAAGATCCTCACAATCTACATACAGTTGCAGGTGTAGAATATGTAGAATACAAAATTTCTTGATTTGCACATCCTTGGGGACATACAATAGATTTTTTTTTGCACACTTCAGTATAATAATGAAGCATCTTCCTGTGCAGGCCAGGTGGTAGATGGTCATGATTTTAAATAAATCTAAATTCTTAGTAAATAGAATCCGCAGCAGCAAGGTTGGAATAATTGGAATAATTGATTTTTAAAAAATTTGATTGGGTGTTCAGATTAACCGAGCAGATTTTTTTTAAGTTTCCAGGGTGACCCTGCAGTTGGTTTTCTTTGATGGAGGAGAAGCTTTTGAGCAGTGGTCTCAGACAGACTCACTATATGGTTCACGGCACCTCGCAGACTCCATGTCCCGCATTCCTCACCCCCCGGGTTCTGAACAAACCACACTGCTGAATGCTGTGGTAAGTCAGGATGCTTGTGTATGTGTGTGTGCGCATCTGTTTTTAAAGGGATAGTTCACCCAAAAATGAACATTTTGTCATTATTTACTAACCTCATGTCTTTTCAAACCTGTATGTCTTTCTGTTTGTGGAACACACTTTTTGAAAAGTGTTTTTTGTCCTTACAATGAAAGTCAATGGGGTCCAAAATTGTCTTTCATTGTATAGACCAAATCATTCTTCAAAATATCTATTATGTTCTACAGAAGACAGAAAGTCATACAGGTTTGGAACAACATAAGGGTGAGTAAATGCTGACAGATTTTTTGTTTTGGTTAAACTGTCTTTTTAAGTATCTATGAATATTAAAAATATGAATACATTGAGTTGAAACTGATATTTGCAGGATCTGCTTGTTCTTTTGGACCTTATTGGTGCCCCTGATCCCATGTTTGTGAATCACTTTGAGAACACAGCTCGCTGGTTTGACCGCCTTATCGCTGCTGGTAAGATTGATTTGACTTTCCATTAATACTAAGGTATCCTGGTTAATCATTAATGGCCATAAAGACTCTTAAAACTAATGTTTGATCTGTAGTGGCTTAAACTACCAGCCACTTACTATCAAGGAAATACCATCAACTGAGTTGTCTATAGTATCTCTACAGTATTTGCAGCGTTTGAAATTAACACCCACCAACTCACCTAATATGGTTGAAAATAACATATGAACTCACTAGCCAATTTGGTAGATTATGATTAAGAATTGGTTGGTAACTTAAACATTTAGTAGCAAAATTGGCTGGTGAGTGAAGAAGTTCACTTCAAAACCTGTATGTCACGTGGAAAATGAAGTTCAGTGAATAATAAACAATATTTAAAAAGATTTAAGATGATATTATAAAAATTATAATTATATGGCCTAGACATAAACCCAATGAAAGGTAGTTTATATCCACCCTCTGATCCCTCTAATTATATTTCTGTATTTTATGAGAAGAGACTTCATAATTTGGGGCTCCTGTCTTCCCATCCCAAAGAGCAAACTTATTTCATGAAGGATGTGAATATGGGGCCAGTTGAAGATGATCATATTCCTTTCCTTCAGAGAGGTAAGAGCATAGATCAATTTGACAAGCAGAAATATGTTTACACACACACACACACACACACACACACACACACATATACATGTGTTTAAAAATATATATATTATATGTGTGTGTGTGTGTGTGTGTGTGTGTGTGTGTGTGTGTGTGTGTGTGTGTAACAATATTGCCATTGTTATTCTTGTTCTGATTTGTTCTTTCTCTTGTTGACTGCAGGAGTTCCAGTGCTGCACATAATCGCTACGCCATTCCCTTCCTTCCTCCACACGATGGATGACACAGTAGACAAGATTCACAGTCACACTGTGGAGAATCTCACCAAAGTCCTTGTGGTATTCCTGGCTGAATATCTGCGGCTCTAGGATGCTATGATATATGATATTCCATCCAACCACATCCGTCGTGGATTGGTCTATACCTCAGATGCACTGCTTTAGGATATCTGATATCAGTGACTGTTCTCAGAGATACATAAAGTACTGTATGTTCTCAGGCTGCCATCCTACAGTGGTGTAAAAAAAGTGTTGGCCCCCTTCCTGATTTCTAATTTTTTTGCATGTTTGTCACACTTTAATGTTTCAGATCATCAAACAAATTTAAATATTAGTCAAAGGGAACATAAGGGGAAAAAAATCCAAAACTACATGGCCCTGTGTGAAGAAATGTTTGCTCCCCTGTTAAAAAGAAAAAGACCATGTAAAATATGGTGGTGAAGAAATGGGGCTTTTTGCTCCTGGAAGACCTGTTTTAAAAAAATCCTGAACACACCAGCAAGTCCACGTCTGAATGGCCTGCAGCAGGACAATGATCCAAAACACACCAGCAAGTCCACGTCTGAATGGCTGAAGAAAAACAAAATTAAGACTTTGGAGTGGCCTAGTCAAAGTCCTGACCTGAATCCTATTGAGATGCTGTGGCATGATCTTAAAAAGGCGGTTCATGCTTGAAACCCCTCCAATGTGGCTGAATTACAACAATTCTGCATAGATGAGTGAACCACAATTCCTCCACAGCGCTGTAATAGACTCAGTGCAAGTTATTGCAAATGCTTGATTGCAGTTGTTGCTGCTAAGGGTGGTCCAACCAGTTATTAGGTTTAGGGGGCAAACACTTTTTCACACAGGGCCATCTAGTTTTGGTTTTCCCTTAATAATAAAAACCTTCATTTAAAAACTGCATGTTGTGTTTACTTGTGTTATCTTTGACTAATATGTAAATTAGTTTGATGATCTGAAACATTAAAGTGTGACAAACCTGCAAAAAAAATAAAAATAAATAAGAAATCAGGAAGGGGGCCAACACTTTTTCACACCACTGTATATCCTGACATACGCTTACCTTTTGACTTTCTGACATGTTAGTCAATCGGTATGGTGCCTTCAGATAGTTTTGCTATCTAGTAATGCACTGTATAGACAAAATATAATATTATTATCTGTGCCAAAAAAGGTTTACATAAGTTTAGTCATCTATTCAATAACTGTGCATTAAAATCAATAGAATGCAAAGTAGATACTTCAAGCTCAGGAATGGATGTGAACCTGATATATAACCTGATATATAAGAGATTATTAAACTATGCACTAAAATGAAGCTCTATAATGCTCACAATCTTACAATAATTTAATCTTACAATAATTTTCTCAAATAAGCAGTCTCTAATCTCTAGTAGCTAAATGTTTAATCATACGTTAGTCTAGATCAGGGATTCTCAAATCTGGCCCACGAAATCCACTTTCCTACAGAGATTAGCTCTAACCCTAATCAAACTGTGAATTTGATTTCACCACGTACAACATGTTCCTGGAACATTCCTATCATCCAATCAGAATTGAGGGATAACTTTTCAGGAAATATCTGTTTTAGGTTTACGATCAGGGTTAGGTGCTTCTACACCCTTGTTAATCAGCTGTCATTTACCACTGATTTTAGGAATAAATTATGGGTAGGGTTAGATTTAGGGGTAGGGATTGGGTTAAGTCTATATTTTTGGACAGTTATGTTGATCCAGGATCTCTGCAGCGCATTGTCCCTCCAGGGCAAAATTTAAGTATCCCTGGTCTAGATTATGTAATTTTCAGAGATCGAAACTCACACTTAAGTGGCAAAAAATTCTGACCTGAGATTTGACTAGACTCGTAAACAAATGACTTGAGACTTTTTCCAAATTAGAAACTCTTTAGAAGTAAAAATATTATTTTTTTTAGATAAAAAATTAAAGTAAAACCCAATATAATTGCTATACTCTCAAAAATTAATTCGAAAAGTATAATATATAAGGCATGTTTAAAAAAGAGGGGAATTAAAACTTGACTTGAACTCATAAAAAAGGACCTAGAGTTGAGAATTCACTTAAATTTGACCTTGAAAGACCTTTTGACTTGTCTGAAAAGACTTGAGACTTGCATCAGTGACTTGAATATGAATATGTATATATTTTTGTTTTGTATTGTAATACTGAATATAAAATATATGTATTTTTCAGTTGCACATATGATATGAACGGCTCTTAGTCTAAATAAAGGAGGAACATTGAGGCCTGTTGGCCTTGTCTTGTGTGTTGCTATACATCCTGGCCACTAGGTGACAGTGTATCAGGCGCTTACCGCGCTTCATGACGTCAGCGCCAGTTAGAAAACACACCGGGCACGTCGGGAATTTACAGTTTATATATGACTCTGCTGTCATTGAGAGACATTTTTGACTTAGAACAAATGATAAACAGCTATGATAAGGGTTTTATAACAGTTACCAATGACATCTCGCGCTGACGAGGTAAGGTGTTGCTGTTATTATTTTTCAGTCGTGTATACGGGTGCTTGACGTGAAATTTCAGGCTCCAGTAGTGTGACATGCTGTAAATCCAAAACTATTTTAAACATCAGATTTTTCAAGTAACGTTACATAGAAAAATGCGACATGACCATTTAGGATTTAGATAAACATTTCTATGAATGTACAAAAAGAAAAAAAGAAAAGGTAATAGATATCATACATGCTTGTGGTATTTTGAATGTCACATTTTACTTCTACTTAAATCATTAAATACTGTCAACAGCCAAAAATAAAATACATTTTTCATCATGTTTTAGAAATAAATTTTTTTATAAATCATTTGAATGATATATGAATACTTCAGAATACTGATAGAAATTAAACTGGAAAGTCTGGTCTATGTTAGTGCTATTAAAGTGGAGATTTCTGGCTCCTCGGTGCATGAAAAAAAACATTTGAAAAATGCCTTGAAAGAAACTGAAATCTACAGATGCAAATAGTTAAAATGTAATAATATAAAAACTTAAAGGTGCAGTAGGAGATCTTGGAAAATGCTGACTTTACCCTGATAGCGCTGAAAGCGAAAGTCCCACCCTCCCTGCAATCGCCGTCCAAAGCCACGCCCCCTGTGCGCATGAACGCACACACTGAGACAACATTACTACAATACATCATGTGTTATTAACCGGTGAGAAAACTTTATAGCACAGTTAGTAAAAGTACTACAATTCCAGGAAGAAAGGTAAGGTTGTTGATGCTTGCCTGCCATTCTCGCTATTATGTCTAAATAGCGTACGTGAACGCGCTTATGACGTATCCTGTCTGCGCCAACAGGGTGTGCAGGTATGCAAATACATATGTTGACAGGCAGGTAGGAAAGCCAAGCGTTTTGATTGGACGAACATTTCTTTGTATTACTGAATATATAAATCCATATAGACCACTTAACTTAATGATTACTATCGGGATGTGAAGAGATTTCAACCAGCATAACAAAAAATGTCTCTGAAGATATTTTTGATGTTTTCTTTCTACTAGTTGACTAGCTGGAAAAAAACAGGGGCTTTGCCTTTTGCCTAATTTGCAGTTCACTTCATGTGGTGTAACAACAAATACATTTTTGAAAAAAAATATTCCATGTAGTCTGTTAATTAATATGAGATCAAAAACTGCTGTTTACTGAAATGCTACATCAACTACCCATTTGCTGATCTTATGAAACATAATGCAGTGCACTTACTACATGACTTCCCTTCGCAGACTAAAGAAACCACTGTCTTTCCTGTCAAGACTGTTGTGAGTTCATGATCCAGCACACTATGGTACGCCATAGCAAACTCCAAAAACAGGTCTTGACCCTGTATCGGCAGTTTCTGCGCGCGGCTCAGGACAAGCCAGGCTTCATACCGAGAATACGTGATGAGTTCCGTGCCAACGCTGCCATCAAGAAGACTGACGTCATGCACATAGAATATCTTTATAGGCGAGCCCAACGGCAACTGGAACTGCTTAAAGATGTTAATACCAAACAGCTTGGATCATTCAGCAAGTCTAAAGAGGACAGTTGACCACTCATAGCAACCCATTTTAATCATACTGTATTCAAATATTTAACAGAATGTGACTTGCAAAGAACAAATACATATTGTTTTCTGGGAAATCACCTCAACGGCTTCAGTTATTTAAATAGAAAGACCAATGAGACTTTCACTCTTCTCCAGGAAGTTTGCAACATGACGTGTTTTGGGAGTTGAAGCTAGATAAGTTGAACTCATTCAAGTTTAAATGTTATTTATGCACATTAACTTGCAGACCCCCCCCCCCCTTTTTTTTTTGCTGCTAAATGATTATTCTCATTTTTTTAAAGTGAGTCTACTACTTCACTAGATGTATTATGTACTGTTAGAGTCAGTATAATGCAATGCAGTGTTTTAAAGATCATATCTGTTGGCACTACACTTCTGAAATGATTCAACACAAATATACTTATTTTGTTTTAGTTTTTTTCTGCTATAATGCCTCTTTCCTGTTGAAATAATAGTTGATGTTACCAGCTGTATTACTGTCTTTTAAAACAAAAAAATATAGTGATGTCAAAAAAATTTAAATCAACATAATTTAAATATTGATAAAATTCCTATACAAAAAATTCATGTACAATAAAAAAAATTATAAAAAAAAAAATAAAAAAATAAAAAAGTAAACAAATTAGAAAAGTCATAAAAAATTTATGTCCGAATTAAAAGTTATACCCTATAGCAAAATGGTTATGTCCACCCAGAAGATTTACTCATCTTAATTTTATTTTTTTCCAAACCGAAGAACAAGAGGACTAGAAATGTTAGGTGGAATGGCAGCCACAGTCACTATGTCTACTTTCATTATATTGAAAAAATTTTTAATGAAAGTGAATGCAGACTTAGGATGTCAGTCCCTAACACTCCTTCATGTCTTTTTCTACGAACAAGTTTAGAAGGACATGAGGTTGAGTAAATGAAGATAGAATTTCAGTTTTTGGATGAACTATATGACCCTACAGAGGATAAGTGGGAATGGAAGATAGACTGATGAATCCCTTTAAACAATGAATAGCACACACTATACTTTATAGTATACTTAAATCTTCAAGTAATGTAGTAATGACACAAAATTAAAATTGAAGTTTAAAATTATTAATGACAGTTATCCATGTAATGAATTCCTCAGATTTCTTCAGGATTGTAAACTCTTTTGTGAAGTCAGACAGGGTCATTGGAACATTTATTTTATTCATGCAAATATTCTAAAAAAATATATTAGCCTGCCTGATTTTTCACTCTGAAGTTTAATGTTGAGTTTTGGTTAATAATATGGTGGTTCTGGTAAAAAAAAAAAAAAAAAATATATATATATATATATATATATATATATATATATATATATATATAAATGCAGATTTTTTTTAAATCCCCCCATCCTCTCGCAGAAGGAATTTTTGCGTTTATTTACAGTATGTTTTTTGTTGTTGTTGTTGTTGTTTTTTTGTAGCAGTAGTAGTCATGTTTTGATGTATTGGATTTGTTGGAATTGTATTACGTTTTGTGTTGGTTTTGTATTTTATAAGTAAAGAAAAAAAAAAATCTTCAATTAATGAATTGCCCGTCCAGAAGTGGGCGCAATTGCGAAATAAAATCTTACGTTGGAGGAAGACGAAGAAGCTATGTAAACAGGAACTCATGTCAGCTGTGTCACAAAAGCAAACGACGAGCGTTTTAGCGTTCCATGCTTTTTGGTTCATAGTTTACTGGTTAATAATAATCTCGTACAATAGGAATACGCGTTGAATTTGTTATCCTAAAATAAAATAGTATGTCGGAGGCAAACGGGATGACAGATGCCCAGTTGATTCAGCAGGTGGGTGTCAAACGTCAATTCTGTCACATGCAGCATTGAATCCTAGTTCCGCTTACTTGTTTGTTTGTTTATTATTACTATCAAACGTATTCCATCTAGTTTTGTCAAATATATATTGATAACTACGATGACAGAAATATATGACCATGTTTTACTGATGGTTGCAGTTGGCTCTGCTGGGTTGGCTGAAGACGGACAGTGTTGAGTGTAAGCAGCTGCTCACTGCGGTCACTGGGATGCAGGTGGCCCGTGAGCTTCTGGACAGACTCTCTGGGCAGAGCCGAATAGATGCTTACAGGGTAAAATGCATCTGTTATTTTGTTGACTTTACAAAAAGTATTGTGGCTGTACAGTATAAGTACGCTTTAATATAGATGAGGCCTTGGAAAATTGTAAAACAAAATTTCTTCAGCGTGATGATACCATTTCAGCTCTTTTCCAGAGTTATCTCTGCCATGAGAAAAAGATACGTGACTGACTGTACATATATATATAAATGCATACATACAGCTGTAATAGTTGTAAAATAAAAATGGTATGAGTTGAAAAATGTCATATTTAAAATGCATAATGAACATTATTTAAATTATCTATTATGAAGACTGATTTACAACCTGATATACTGTATAAGTAAAGTGTGTTATATATGGATTTATACATATCCATTCATTTATAAGTTTATTAATGGAATATTTAATGTGTCACAAATAAATTTAAATTTTTGTTATTTCAAAAACTTTTCAGAAAACTTGTGTATAGTTGTAGAAGTTTATGTTGTGAAATAATGAAGTGGGTAATGGGCAAAGTTTTTTATGTATGTATGGATTTATTTATTTAATTTTTAGAAAACCTACAAAAAAGATCAATACGTTTATTCATCAAAGATGCATTAAATTGATCAAAAGTGACAGTGAAGACTTTTACATAGTTACCAAGATGTGGTTCTAATGCTGTTCTTTTCATCAAAGGATCGTGAAAAAATTAACACACTGAAATATTAAGAAGCAAAAAAAAATGCATAAGGAATAAATTACATTTTAAAATATATTAACAAAAATGGTTTTAAATTGTAGTAACAATTCACAATATCACTGTTTTACTTTATTTGGATCAAATAAATGCAGCCTTGGTGAGCATAAGAAATTCTTTCAAAAATGTTTCCAACCCCAAATTTGGAATGGTAGTGTACATTTTTGCATTGCTTTATTTCAATTATGTACTTCACAGTTGTAGTGTAAATCGTGTATATTGTGTTGTTTTATACTTTACTAAATTGTATATAATCTTTTATGTAACGTTAGAAAGAATTCATTATGACAAATGTATTGTGAATGCTATCACAATCTAACCGATCTTATCCATTAAACCCAAAACATCATTTTTAATTAATTACAGAATGTATTACAGAACACATCCATGGTAGACCAGACAAACGTTTGTGACATGTGATGTTCTGCTTCCACAGAGGGAATGTATCCAGAGCATTGCTGACTATGTGAAGAAGAATCCCCGGGCTTCTCAGCGGGAGCTCAATGCCGAGGTTGAGAAGAACGTGCTGCTGTTTGCCTCTAGAGTTCAGGGACTAAATAGTGGCCACTGAACACGTCACTGCTGCACTGACCTTTACTACACTTCACTGACCAAAAATATCTCTCCCTCTCTCTTTTTGTATTTCAACAAATATATCTAACTTTATCTATATAATGTCATATGTTGAATTCTGCCCGTTTTTTTTTTCATAATCTTGAATATTTGTTTTTGTGGACAACATGTCAGCCTTTATTGTTTTTTTAAATGATATACATTAGAAATGCTGAATTGTACTGGTTGCTTTTTGTAACAGGATTTCTAATAAAAATGTTCCTGTGGTATTCACCTATAGTTAAGTTATACATAGAAAGACTTATCACATTTAATCTTATATTTCAAACCTAAAATAAAGGTGCTCATATCCAATCATGTCTTGTGTCATTAAAGTGCATTATACATATATAATTTTGAACAACGACTCATTCATTTACAGCAGGCCAGTTTGGAGAGCACTGATTTTTAACACATCAACAACAAAGAAAGACAAAGAGAACAGTCAGGTGGATGAAGAGAAAAGAGAGCGAGACTCCATAATGAGCTTTGGGCGATGACTATATTCATCACACAGCACCTGTGATGAATTACATTATGCAGATCACACTTCTCAGATCTCTTGATGACTTTAAAGACAGTGTAGCACTCAGAGCCCAAACCCATGATTAGCGCTGCAGCGTTTGGAATAATAGAAACGCAAGACATGGCTTTTGCTATCTTTTTGGTTTCACAGCAGCAGTTGCCAAAACACTTGTCTTCTGACAAGGACAAAGTTTATGAATAAAATACCACACACTCTTTTGATATAGCACCTGTCTGTCTCCACTGCACCTGGGCACTTACAAGCAAGGACCAATACTCTAATGATGGAGGAATAGTCTGGTGAGCTGGCAACCAAGATGAAAGGCAAGGGTGGGCTGGTCAGAGAGAACAAAGCAATGTCATCTCAGCCATCTAAGCACATCTCACATTAGAAAGAGAGTACCACGGCTATATTTTTGTCTGTCAGCATCAAACATAGCAATATTTTAATGTCAGTGAAGCAACAGGCAAATGGAGGTCTGTCAGTTGTTTAAAGCATTTATATTGTACTTGTTGAATGAATGTCCTTGAAGTTGCATTTTCAGAGAGAGATGATTGTAATGGGGTAGGAGGTGATTTGTGAGTGTTTAGGTATTTATCATGACAGTCCATAAGAACAAATTACCATGGTCACTATAATTTGCGTGCAAATGCCATTACTGATGTTT
Source organism: Cyprinus carpio (assembly GCF_018340385.1). Classification (NCBI taxonomy): domain Eukaryota; kingdom Metazoa; phylum Chordata; class Actinopteri; order Cypriniformes; family Cyprinidae; genus Cyprinus; species Cyprinus carpio. The sequence goes on from NC_056592.1 coordinate 10,757,456, forward strand.
TCTCATTTTATGACATAAAATGTATTGTAAAAAAAAAAAAGGCTAACAGTTAAAATGCCAAGTTTAAAAATGTATTACAAATTACAAAAAAAGTACATTTTAATGGCGAAGATTTACAATGAACCGCTTTCATATCAGCAACTGTTGAAGTAAATGTAAATTAAGTCTGCCTTCCAATGTGTGTGTCAGCTCTCTGAAGATTATATGGTTGAGGGCTTGAAGCCTGAAAGCTTAAATTGCAGTAATCAATACGGTCACTCTGAATGTGTTTTAAAACCTAGTGAGCTGCCTGGTCAGCCTTTTATAGGAACCAAGTGCATTCAGAGCTTGTACGCACCCTTAACGCCCAAAATTGCAGTCTAGTGTTTCTTTTATGAATTACTTGTTTTTGTTGTTGTTTTTTTAATATTTCTTTGAGCTAGTATCGTTGTCTTTTTTTCTATAACTTGAAAAAACAAGGTGACAAAATGCTCTTACTGGCCTATTCTTTCTGTAGACCCTTGATGAATCAGTGAAAGAATCTTTTTAGGATTCAAAGGATTTGAGTCCCCACAAAAATCCCCACAACTACTACCTATATAGCTTGCTCGGCTCATGACATCTCTCTCTCTCTCTCTCTCTCTCGCTCTCTCGCTCTCGCTCTCTCAGTCACTACGCCTCAGCTGCATCATTCACTCACGGACTGCCAAGGATTCACACTTGCCATGAATATACGGCACCTATTAAGTTTAACTAAATGTTTTCACCACTTTGATTCTTTTACCTCTGTCCATTAACATAGCAATATTGTTTTGAGGACTATGGTGACATCAGCGGTGCTCTTCATCAAATATTAAATGTTAAATCAGGTAGGTAACCTTCAATTTCACCACTCTAAAAGTTTGTGATAAACAAACATTCATTATCACCTAAATTTGGAAAATGTGACCAACATTAATAATAGCCAACCATGTATGTGGATAGTAATCATTCATCTAATACATTTTTAATAATTTAAGTCTTAATAGTGCTATTTAAAAAATAAAATAAAATAGAATTGCAAAAAATGCAGAATGTATATAACTAGTCTAGTGTATATATTCACATTCACTGCCTAAAAGTGTATATATAGTGTAATATCTAGTGATCTTTGAAAAAAAAAAAAATACTAATAAGATGCTAATTAAATATGATACTAATGTACTGCTTAAATGTAATGCTTAATTAAATTTCCTTTCAATCCTTTTTTAACCAAAGTAGCAATATGTTTTTTTTTTTTTTTTTTTTTAGCCAGCTCAAGGATGATTTCACATCAAGACCACAATGTTATTACTGACTGGTGCGGCACCAGCTATACTTGGACAGTGAGATGGCAAAAGATAACAATCTTGCGCTTGTCTGCCTACTGTTACCTGCTAACCCAAAAGGTGTATCTTGAGGTCTTATTTTCTGGACCATGTGTCATTTTACCTGATAACCTTGCTTTGTACGATGGTGCCACTGGAGAAAGTGAAGCGATTATGAGTCCAGCAGAATGGTAATGGACATGAAAAACTTTGTCCGGTACACTTTTTCCCTCATTTTTGAACTGTATCTGAATGCAAGAGCAACATACAGTTTTCATGTGAATCTATACATCTTCTAAAGCCCATTGTGGTGAAGTCTATGTTTGTGTTTTGATTGAAAGTGTTTGTTTTCTTGTGTCTGTGTTAGTGGCTGTGCATGTTTGCTTGTTCTTGTCATTTCCTGCTGGTGATCAGAGTCATGCCACGTGGAAGAGATGTCAGCAACAGCTGTTGCCTCCCACTGCACCTGAATGAAGACAATGCCCGTTTTGGCTTGTTGGCGGCCCTCATCCTCCTCTACCTGCTGTGTGGGGCGGTGGTGTTCTCCGCACTCGAGCATCCCTCTGAGCTGCAGGCTCACAGATGCTGGGACCAACAGCTGGCTAATTTCACGGAGCAAAACAGCATAAACCTGAAATCCCTGCATGTCCTCCTAAAGCAATATGAGGAGGCCTTTGCTGCTGGCATCCGAGTGGACAAACTTAGGCCCCGCTGGGATTTCTCAGGAGCCTTCTACTTTGTTGCTACAGTGGTCTCCACTATTGGTGAGTTCATATAATGTTATCTATGCATTCCGATTTTCATAACTGCAAAAGAGAATTTACAGAAATCATAGTTTACACTTACACATTTGGCAGATGCTTTTAAAGAGACTTTTATTGCATTCAAAGTATCATATACAGTTTTTGTCAAGGCTGGAGCAAAACTCTACAGGACTGTGGCTCTCCAGGACCTACGTTGGCTATCTCTGATAAATATATATAATGCTAATAATGACTTCATTTACTTGCCCTTATGTCATTTGCTGTACTTTCCTTCTATGTAATTTTCTTTCTTCCAAAAAAAAAAAAAAAAAAACACTAAAAAACTAAACAAAACAATGCATAAGCACATTTGCATTGTATGACATTCCCCTCTGCTGTATCTTTGAAATCTTTCAAACTTGCCCCACCTCAAGATGCTCCCTGCCAGGTCTGACATGATGTAAAATGTAATTTGCTATTGCAACAAAATACAAAATACTCAAATTGAGTCCCCACGAGTATAAATTATACTTAAAAGACACACATATTGTATTTTTCTGCAGCTTTTGAGCTTGAAAACCTCTGGTGTACTTTCATTATATTTTTTAAAACTTTGTGTCCCACAGAAAACGTAAAACCATAGCAGTTTGAAGTGACATGAGGAGGGATAAAATATGTTTTTAAATAGGAATAAATTTATAAAAAATACATCAGCAAAACAGAACTTGTGTCCTGTTTCCTTCCAGGCTTTGGCATGACCACTCCCGTCACCATTGCAGGTAAGATCTTTTTGATATTCTATGGACTCATTGGCTGCGCAGCAACAATCCTCTTCTTCAACCTCTTCCTGGAGCGCATCATCACGATGTTGGCCTACATCATGCGCTGGTGTCACGAGCGACAACTGCGCCGCTCTGGCATGGGAGGAGAGGAGGCCAGGAGCGAGGACGACAGTCTGGAAGGTTGGAAACCATCAGTCTACTACGTAATGCTCATTCTGGGCATCGCCGCCCTGCTGATTGCATGCAGTGCTTCTGCGTTGTACTCTGCCATGGAGGACTGGGACTACTTTGAGTCCTTGTACTTCTGCTTCGTGGCCTTCAGCACCATTGGCTTCGGGGATGTGGTGAGCAGCCAGCGGGAGTTCTATAAAGCTCAGGAGGCCTACCGTTTAGGCAACTGCCTCTTCATCCTCATGGGTGTTTGTTGCATTTATTCCCTGTTCAATGTCATTTCCATCATTATCAAGCAGACGCTCAACTGGATCATCGGCAAACTGGACTCCAGGAGGGCTCGGTGTCCCTGCAGTGGCCGTCCACACAGAAGAAGAGGTCGGGCCTGCTGTTGCTTTCCATGCATTTCCAACCATCGGCACAACCACCAACCTCCACTGGGACATTCCCGGCAGAGGGTTCAAAAGCGCAACGCTGTGCACCCTGCCCCGGCTAACGAAGCGGCAGGAAAGCGCTTCACTAATGCATCAGTGGAAACAGTTTGTAATAGTGAGACTGATGTTGGCTTAGGACCAGATGGAGGTTATCTAACAGGGCGCAGACTGTCTGGAGAAATGATCTCAGTCAACGACTTTATGGCCAATAAGGTTTCTCTGGCCATTCTACAGAAGCAACTCTCAGAGACCGCTCACGGTAATCCAAGACAGAGCCACGTTCGCCAGAACGGCTTCTCCGGTGGAGTGGGCGCCTTTGCTATCATGAATAACCGCCTTCAGGAGACAAGTGTAGACAGGTAGCTCGGTCATACAAAGATGGCGTTGGATATTGCACATTAAAGATAACTTTCAGAACTGAAATGAGAATGGCTTTAAAATCCCTGAATCTGAATTGCATTTGAGTTGTGGTAACAAACAGGATCCGGAATTGTAATTCAAATTTGAATCAAAAGAAAGTAGAATTAAAATGAATTGAAATTCAAATAAGTGTAGCCTATATGACTAACCTTTAACTAAAAAAGCATTTTGTTTAAATTTGTTAATGAGATTAAAATTCTGTCATCATTTACTCACGCTCATGTCGTTCTAAACCCATCAAACTTTCATTCATCTTCGAAACACAGAAGAAGATATTTTTAATGAATAATATTCTTGTGGCAATAACAGCCTAAATTAAACCTGTTCATCATATAAATCGACTGGATTAAACCACTCAATTCACATGGATGATGTTTTATGAATTTATGAATAGTTTTGGTGACACTAACTTTTAATGGAGGGACAGAAATCTCGAAGCTTTCAATAAAAATAAATATATTTGTATTTCTAAGATGAACAAAACTCTTATGGGTTTGGAACAACATGAAGTTGAGTAAATGAAAGAATTTTCATTCATTTCGGTTTAACTATCCCTTTAGGACAAAATTTGAATGTTGGCTTGACAAAGCCTTAGTTGAAAGTTGTGGGGGAAAGTTTTATAAGTCTTATGGTCAGATAAATAGACAGATATATTTGAAAAGTATTCAGTAAATTCCTCTTCCTGTCATTCCAAATCAGATTCCTATTCAACTTTTTGGATAATTCAATTAAAATTCACATTCACTGCCTAAAAGACAGCAAATTCTTCAGGTCTGAATTTTTTCCCAACCCTGACTGAGAACTGCTCGCTGGAAAAATAAGTTAGCAGAGGTTTTAGCATTTATTAAAGATGTTAAGCGTAGGCTACATTCATTGTAATGCACAGTGCAGAGCAAATTAGATCAGATTAAAAAAGCCATTTACCTCTGGAGATCAGAAAGACGGTGAATGTTAGCATTTACTGTATGAGTGTCTTCGTTCTGAAGAGGAGACGGCTTTCAAAATGTTTTTTTTTTTTTTTTTTTTTACATCATTATAAATAAACCATGTTATTTTAATGGTAACATTACTTCTCAGAGTCACTTTGATGCTGAAGTGATTGGCTGGTGTGGTGAGCAATCACACTGTGCTTCTAGAGAGATCCTTTAACGGCTCTTCAAGAAAACAGACTGATTTTCGAGAGCCAGGCAGATGTAGACACAGCACTTACAGAGAGACAGTCCCCAGAGGAAGAAATACAAGTGTCAGTTGTCAAATCAAAGGAAGATGGTCAGTAATATTCACTGTTCACCGTCAGTGTAGAATAGAGTGTCTTATAAGAAACAAATTATCTAAAATTAATACTAATACACCGCAGTAAAGGTAATACACTGTCGTTAAAAATACGTGCAAATAGACTTTTAGCAAAAGGGATCAAATGTGATAGTATCATCAGTATTTAAAGGACAAACTAAGTCATCAGTATAGATTCTGTAGATATTGTATATTGTAAACACAAATAGTACTTATTTGTTAAATATTTATTTTGGTATCAACATTTATGTGTTTCAGATGTAGCTACTCATGCCCTTTATATCTGTGTAACAACAGCCTGTTGGTATTCATAGAGCTTTTTAAATCTGTTTCTGAGTGACACTATAGGCGTCTTTGTGACAAATACAAGGTTAGCAAATTGCAAAGGAGCGAGTCTCTACTGCCCCTTTGAGGATGACCGCGGTACTGCTTACTGTGGGTGTTACTCTTGTGTTGAAATCTGAGCTCAGCCACACACATTCACAACGTGTATGACTATAATTACCAACAGGCCATAAAGTCCCTTTATGTAGCAGGATGGACATTAATAAACTAAAACCTCATGAATGACTTGATCTGTTTGTTTTTATTACTCAAACTTCAACCTTTATGTTAGCACAAATATTGCACAATATCTGTAAAATGTGCACAAAGAAAGATCATTACACAACATGATAAAGCACTGCATCAGTTCATTTGCTAGTCATTAGGAAATGTCTTGTAATATTAACATGTTTATATATTGGCATAATTTCAAAAAGGTGAGTAAGGCGACACAGTACAGATCATGCAAACAGAGAAGAGCGTATTACAGGAAACAGGAAAAGTTGCACTCTGTGACTATATTATGAGCCTGTATAAACCAACATGTAAAAGTGCTTGTATTTAATGGAATTTGTTTTTAGGGATTTTATAATTTCAAGTTTGGTGTGAATTCTTAAATGGATTGTTCACCCAAAACTGAAAATTACCCAATGATTGACTCAACCTCAAGCTATCCTAGGTGTATATGACTTTCTTCTTTCAGACGAATACAATCTGAGTTATATTAAAAAGTGTCCTGGTTCTTCCATGCTTTTTGGTTGAAGCCCAAAAAAGTGCATCCATCCATCATAAAAACTGCTCTACACGGCTAATAAAGGTATTTTGAAGTTAATTGATGCGTTTGAAAAATACCATATTTAAAACTTTATAAGCCATAACCTTCAGCTAACTGTCATAAGCTCATTCATGAGAAAGCGGCATTCCAGCATATGATGTAGGCGTAGCATAATCTCCAGAGAGAATATGCTAGTCTCGCGAGTACCACGTTTTGTTTACAGCAAAGGAAAACCAGTCTTTTCTCAGCTTATATCAAAATCCTCTGACATATTTCTTTACAAATCCTCATTTGTCTTTACAAATCCCATAATTCGTGACTAGTATTTTGTTTTGCTTTTTCCTCTGTGCTTTTGTATTCGTCACTTCTCACTGGAGCTTACGCCATGCCTACGTCATATGCTGGAACTCCACTCTCTCGTGAACATGTGTGCAGCAGTTAGCGGAAGCTAAAGATTACAGTTTATAAAGTTTTAAATATGGATATTTTTCCTACAAAATGTATCGCTTCGCTTCAGAAGGCTTTTATTAACCCCCGGAGCCGTGTGAAGCACTTTTAATGATGGATGGATGCACTTTTTTGGGCTTTAAAATCTTGACACCCATTCACTGCCATTATAAAGCTTGAAAGAGCTTTTAATTAAGATCATGTTGCTCCAAACCTGTATCCTGTTGTTTCCTTTTCCTTTTATCAAACAAAAGACTATTTTTCCCCTAAACAAAATAATGGGCCATGCTTCTAAAAAGACTAAGCAGTAAAGGCAAGTAAATCATTTTTAGGTGAACTATTCCATTAATACATCAGCATAAGCTTGTCGCTAATTTACTGTTCCTCAGAATCCAGAGAGTTCTGTCAAGTTCTGCATTTTTTATTGTATCAATTTAAAAATGACCTGTTATATGCCAAAACTTTGTTGTCACTGCTTGAACACATTACCTGAGTATTGTCGAATGTAAGACTCATTGTATAGTAAGGAAAATACTGAACGTATCACAATCTAAAGAGTAAAAGTTATATAAAGTCATTATTGTCCTGCATTGTGGCACAACATTGCTTTTTGTAAGTTTCGTAATTTATGAAACACAAAAAGAAGGAAGTAGTTTTTTTTTTTTGCTGTCCAAAAAGATCTTTAAAGACATAAAACTGATCAGAAAACTGATCCCCAAACAAGCACATCCATTAAGCGTTTATGTAAGATGGTCTCTAATTGGCATCTGTAGGACTGAGTTCCTGAAAAGATACAAACGACAGGAATTCATATTAAAAATGCTTACGTTAACATTGCTTAAGTCATATTAAAAAACATTAAGTTAATGTACAGTAATGACAAAAGCAATATTAATATTACATTTTATTATAACATATAAAATGGATCTGCATAGAAGCTTACCTGGGCTAATCTAGATCGTTGTACCTCTTTCTGCTGATAGTATGCTGAAATTATACAGTTCCGTCTGCAAATGTCAAAAAATTATGATATTTCAAAGTTCAATCCACTGTTCTTTTAGCAGTCATTACAACTACATGTCATTTGAGCTCTACACAGGGAAGCTGCCTGTACTAAACAGACATTTGAATCTGAGAACAGCTGCTGTGTTCATGGGATATGACATCCTTTCATCTATAATCTAATAATCTGATGATTTTCTAATCTGTTACTATAGAACATGAGTCACTACATGAGAGTACCATTTGATGGCATGCAATAAAGTTTTAAGCATTTTGGAAGAATAAATTAACTCAAAATAAATTAACTTACTAATAAAAAGCAAAAACTATTCTATTATTCTATTAATAATGGTGTATTTTTCTAAATATTTTAAAGCAGTATATGAATATCCATATAGCCAGTCGCAGAAATTTTATTGAAATTATTGGTTTTCCTATTCACTTGATCTATCACTTTTATACAAGTTAATAATAATAATATTTATTATTATTATTAAATTAACTGCTTACATTATCAAATTAAATATAAGCCATCATATTTATCAATAATAATAATAATTCAATATCAATGAATATCAATTATAATAAATGCCTTTTTAATAACAACAACAATAATAATGGTAGAAAGATGAATAAGAATGCTTATTTAAGGTTTTCTGATTGTATTACAGATCCTGTTGGGAATAAACTGATTTAAAGCACTGGAACTGTGATTTATCTATTTCATGCAACAGCTGCATCTAAAAATGTTCATGTCAGTCTGTGAAATAAGTTTCAAACTTCTCTCAGACAGACAGTAAAGCATGATAGACAACATGCACTCACTTGCTCTGAAGGCCGCCCCCTGGTGGAAGTCCAGGAATCACTGTTGAAGCCAGTACTGTCAGAACTGAGAGCAGATCAGGCTCATCACCTCTTGCACTCAGCTCCTCGAATATCTCTGTCAAAGAAACATGTGTGCCAATGATTTCATTCCTCAAGCAGGCCGCTAGAGGACCATTTACTTTAACCGTTATATGACTCCATGATTTGAAAGGATTGCCATCTGTGACATAAGTCATGTACATCTTAAAAGCTACATAAAAAGAAGCCAGATTTAATCAGATGGTTTACCAGCTACTTTGGACTCCAGAAAGTCCTCCAGCTCAGCCTCCTGGTGCAGTGCTTCAGGTGACAGCTGGGGAGCGCCAGGGAAACAGACTAGAATGATGCTGATGTTATCAAGGCTCCCCTGTTAGAAATACATAAAAAGACATTCAGAAAGGGAAACGAAAGAAAGAAAATTATAATAATGTGTCTGCTATTTGATTTAATCGCTAAACTCAGCAGTATCGTTTTCCTCTGATGTTTCTTTAGATAGGGCAGGCATTAGCGTGATGCTATCAGCCACTCCTGAGGCTTTTGTTCTAAGGACAACTACCTCACGTTGATGATTAAGTAGATTGGAATTGGTGATGCTAATGCAGACCTTATCCTTCTTTTCTAAGGGATGTTGTTGGTTGTCTATCCCCACATAACACAATGCTAGGCAGAATGCTGTAATCTGCTCACACCATGGCTACAAGTAGTTTGCTCTGTTACAGCTTAGTGGCTGAGTACAGCCTCGCTTTGAGATGGTGGACGAAAGTGCAGTCATGACAGAGCAGAGATCTGGCTTACTGTGGAGAGAAAGATGTTGACATTTTCAGGTCAGCGCATATCCTTTTCTGCAGCCTAAAGGCCATTCTGTATTTCTCTTATGTAATGTAACAGCCTGGCTGAAGTCAGCTTTGGATGCCATAGTCAAGAGAGTCCATATTTAAGATGTAGTTCATATTTTCAATTATTTCAGAAGGAGCATGTGACACTGAAGACTGGAGTAATTTAGCTTTGCATCACAAGTTTTAAATGACATTTAAAAATATATACAAATAGAAAATAGTTATTATAAAAATTGCAATATTTCACAAGATTACTGTCTTTACTGTATTTTTGATCAAATAAATGCAGCCCTGGTAAGCATAAGATATTTCATTGAAAATTTTAAAAATCACGTTTCCAAACTTTTGACAAGTCCTATATATATATAATTTTTAGACCAAAAATTTTATGTCATATAAGCAATTAAACCGTATCAAAATTATATTTTAAATCTTTTTAAATAAACAAATTTATATTTTCACCCACATTTCTGCAGTGTTTAAAGTGATATGACATAACATGAATAAAGCAGTGAAGCTGGCATTAGATTTTCTGTAAGTTGCTATCTAGGGGCTCTCACTAGAACACATGCTGGAACTCAAAGACATTCAGAAATCCCAAAACTGCAATGGGAAAAGAGACTTGCAGGGGTTTGAGGAGAAACATAGATTTGGACCAAGTAATTGAAAACAGAGTGAAAACAGTCTAGAAATCTTCTACTAACCTTATAGAGGCAAAGGTCAATGACTTGGGAGCAGACCTCTCTCAGGTCTGTGCAGACATGAAGTCGGCTGTGTATGAAGGCACAGAGCTCTTCATTAGTGACAGTGTCCCACACACCATCGCAGGCCAGAACCAGAAACTCATCTGCTGGCGAGCGTTCCACAGCAGACACTTCTGGCTCTGGCGATACCATCTGTTCTGTGACTGGCAGCCACTCAGCTGTCTTGTAACTGAAGTCTCCCAGCGCCCGGGAGACTGCCAGCGAGCCGTTCACACGCTGCACAATCACCGATCCTCCAGCGTTCTCTATCCTCTCCCTCTCTCCGGGGCTGAAGGGCTTGTGGTCTTCTGTCGAGAAGGCCACCCGCCCCGCACGGCACAAGACTGCCCGAGAGTCCCCGCAGTTCACAAAGTAGATGTGGTGTGGAGTGATAGCGGTGGCAACCACAGTTGTCCCTCCGCGTTCCCACCCCTCACGGCAGGCCATGGCATGAAGGTGTTTGTCCATGAGAAAGAAGCCCTCCTTGATGCCCTCAGTGACCCTTTCTACATCCTCACCTGCTCGGATTTTGCCTGAGAAGGAACAGCTTATGTCACTAAATAACCAACACAATCTAGTCCACCGTTAACTGTGCAAGGCCTTTTGGTGACTTCAAACAGATCACGTTTGAATGTTCGCAAAGACAAATCTAAAAGCTTCATTAGAGAAGATTGCAAGGACATTATGCAACATCTAATTGCTTTAGGAACATGTTGTACGCCACAATTAACTTATCAGATTTAAGTCATAATGTTGCTGAGGCTTTGGATGTACAGTAGGTCTGCAAATAAATCCAATCTGATGAGATCCTCTTGGATCCATTCTAAAGAGATCAATAAGATTTCCCACGTGATGTAATTTCTGTTTCTCATCAAAAGCCACTTAGTCATGAGGTTTGCCATGCTCTCGTATGATTATCGATGTACAAATATAGTATAAGCCAAAAAGATACAAGAAGTCCTACTGTATGTAGGACAGCTTGTTGCTCACCTGTGCCCAGAATGTGGTCCAGCAGGTTTTGGGAACAGTGTTGGGCCACCGCGCTCCCTGCATGCCCATCATACACAGCGAAGAACCCCCAGCGGGCCAGTTCCCCTCCTAGCTGAGGGAAGCAGTTGTGGAAATCTTCCATGTGGGCTCTCCATCCCTGCATGCTGGCCAGGGCGTAGGTAAGTCCCCAGGAGGCACAGCCCTCTTGCATGTGCTTGTCCAGAACCGGTCGGTCCAAGTAGGGGCTAGGGATGACCCCTTCTTCTTCTCCTCCCTCTTCGCCTTCAGACAGCTCCCCTGCGCCTCCCCCTCGCCCCCCTTTGAAAAAGGAGGTGACCCTTTTCTCGGTCTCCTTCACCAGCTGCCTTACAAAAGCAGGCATTTCCACGCTTCCTTTCCTTGATGTCCTCATGATGTCTTTTTTTTTTCTGCACTCGTGTGTATCTGTTCACGGCCTCCACCCTGTGCTGTAGCTTGCTGGCTTTGGTTCGGATGTGTGCTGTCTTGCTGCTCAGGGCCTTCACAGCATTATCTCCCGAGAGGCTGATTCTGCACCTTGAAGCATCCTCGAATGATCCAATGTAGAATGGTTGATTTTTCCTTCTGTCACTCTACCCATTGCTAGACATATCACTGAGATCTAATCTATCTGCACTCATAGTAGCTCTTTCCAATTTGATCCATTTTTGTTGCCTTCCTCCTCTATATGTCAGTGATATTTCCTCTCTCTAAGATTTCTCTCTGTCTGAGCCCGTTATTTTCCTGTCATCTCTCTGATTGGCTGAGCTATTTCTATGCACCAATCATCTCGCAGTGTCCTCCCTCTTTTTGTACACACCGACATGCAATCCTTTCACAGAGTGGCTCTCTCTCTTTCACATGTTCAGTGCCTCTCTCTCTCCCTCCCTTCCTCATTTTCTCCTCTCGAACTCCCTCTGTTAATCATCTCTGCTGAACATTTGATAATTTTGCATTACCTAACATGCACAAATTGATGTGCATAACAGATTTTCACAGTAGCCCAGTAAGAGAGAATGACAGAGAGAGAGAAGGCACATAGTACACTCTTCTTAATGTTACAGCAGATTCAGTGATTCATATTAAAGAACATGAATTGCCTTAAGGAGAATTTATGAATGTCATATTCAAATATGAACTTGGGAGACTCTAACAAAGGTTGATTCAGAAAGATTAGTGGATTATGTAAATCAAAAATGCCTTCATAAACAATCTTACATAACAGGCTATTTTTGTCTTTTTAACTCTTTTTTTTTTGTGGGTCTATGAAATGATGCACACAAAAATTAATAAATGTGTTTGATGGCAGAATGATTATTGCATCAGATATTTGTAGTACTGACTCCACTGCTGGGCCAAGCAACCTAAAAAACAAACAAACAAACAAAAAAACATAAAATGAAGAAATAATTTGATTACAATATTAAAATAATTTAAGTTTAGATTTTTAAAAACATTTTAATTTTTTTCTAGTCTTTTCATCAATACCTTAATTTGATATGATCATGTTTATATTATCTATATGATTTCTATCATCATAAATTATAAAATAATTATCATAAATTACCATACATTATTATTCTACCTACTATTATTGTTGTTATAAATTAAACAATTCGGTAAATTTATTTTTCCAATATATTTATAAATTATGTATTCCACACTTGTATTGTATCATTATGGGGACATTCCATGATTTTTATACTGCACACACTGTATTTTCTACCATATACACACCATAACCCTACACATAAACCTTTCTGCATTTTTAGATGTTCAAAACACTTAATTCTTTATGATATATAAGCTTGTTTCTTCATGGAGACCTAAAAAAATGTCCCCACAAGGTCACACATCTTCAGCTGGGTGCTAAAGGCCAGCGCTTTTCACAGCATTTGAGAAGATAAAGCACAGCGCTCTTTGAGAAACATCCGAGTAATTTGCTTGTATCTAAGGTTAGCCATCTCCCTCAAGATAAAGACTACACTACACACCGACATATGCTGACGTCTCAGGTTCCTTAACTTAAGCTCTGAACGGCCCATGAGGAAGGATAGCTGTATGTGTGTTTATCAAGATGGGGTGTCCAAGAGGTTGAGATATTATTAGGTCAGGCCAGCCCCTTCTGCTGACAACGCTAGGATGGCCAAAAAAAGCCCAGAGGGTTCGCGGAGCACCGGGAGGAGAGGGGGTTTGGTGTGGAAGCAGCAGAAATGGCCAGCAAAGGTGAGAGTCTTATGCTGCGCTGGGATCGAGCTCTCCTGAGCTATATTGTTTACACATGTAATGTGCTGGTATGCGAAACGCAGGTTGGCAGTAACTGAGGGGGGGTGGGGGGAGGTTAGGAGATCAGATTAAAGTTGAGTGGTGTACACTGCTGACTGGTCAGCACATCAAACAGGACTTCCCAGTGGGAGCTTGGCAGGCTGATGGGAAATCTAATGGATGGACTGCCTTCCGGAGCCGACCAATGCATGACTCTAGGATTTTGAGGCAAAAAAGGAGACATTGATGTCTGAATGAAGGAGGTGAGACTTCTCTCAGTCTTATTTTGGCAGTGCTGGCAGACGTCTCCCCGGAGAGATTCAATCTGACCCCGCCATGTTAGGCTGCAATAAATTGCATTAGCACGAGTGAAGGCCACGTGGAAGATTTCATGCAGAGGGTTTGGACTGATATGATAAAGGCTCTTTCAGCTTTACACCAGTGTGCGCCACAGCACATATTTGCACCTGCGTTTGGAGGATAATCAGAATCAACAGCTGTTGGGGTCTGTTGGCTTCACAGGGGAAGGGGCGTGTGAATGCACACTGCCATTAGCTGTTCCACAGTTTTCTGCACTCTCTGACACGAAGGCTTCTTGTCTATTTATGTCATGTGTTTGTCTCAGAGAAAAACTTTTGTTTCAGATTAGTGCTGTACGTTCATGTGCAAAAATGAATGTGTTTGCAGACTTGACATGTTTGGCCTGAGGTGTATAATGTGACGAAGCTTTGTTGGACAAATGTGGCTTCAACAAGTGTTTCTGGCAGAGTCAGCTTACTAGATTACTTTTACTTTTTAAATTTCAATTCACAGTCAAGTCCTTGACAACTTCAAGGCCACTCCTGTGGATTTGAGAATTTTAGAATTTCACTTTTTCTTTTCTGTCCTTTTGCAGTTGTTTTCATATTCCACTGAGCCTTGCTCATTCTTTGATTGTGCTGTGCGAGTGTTTTCACCCTGCTTCACATGGCCTTTTTGTCACAAATAGGCACATATTGCCTATTTTTAATATTTTGTTTTTGGATACCCTTATGAAAATGAAGTTTATTCAAGTGTGCTATTAGTATACTTCTTGTAATCTAAAAATAGGAAAGTATGCTTTTAGTTTACTTTTTATGTACTTCTCAGAAATGGGCTTTATGTAATCCTCAGAAATATACTTAAAATGACATTTAAGTATACTTGACTTATACTTACAAAAAAGTCTAAATATATTTGAGCTATACTTGTGCTCCTAGAATCCGTGTTTTTCATTGCTATACGGTAGAGGGCGCTAGTACACATCTTCCGTACAGAATTAAAAAAAAAACACAAGTGAAGAAGAAAAAGAAACAACAGATACTAACACATTTAATCTAACACAATCATCTGACATGAAACAGCATCAGAACTGTAACATTATGGAATAAAATGTCGACCAATGAAGAGCTAATAATTACAGTAAAGCTTTGGGGTGTTGATCGACTCCATCTATGTTTTGATTATCATTCTGAATCCAATTCATAGTCTTTTTTCAGCTTTATGTTCAAAATGTTATTTCTATTTTTTATGAAACTTTCCCACATTAAAATGTTTAAAAAAGAATGCATGAAGCTAGAATAACATGTTTTTGTTTACAAGTAGATACCCTGTTCTTTCTTTGGATGTTTTGTATGTTCAGATATTCATATAACAAAATATATACAAATTAAAACCTAAATAGGGACATAGTAGTATACTTAAAGTATGATGTAAAGTTTACTTATGAGTATACTTGCAGTATAAAACTACTAAACTAGTAGTTTACTGAGACTATACTTCAAAGTGTACTAAGTATTAAATTAGTAAACTATCAGTATACCTATAAGTTCACTTTTAGTATAATTGCAGTACAAACTACAAACATAGAGGTAAACTACTTGTTACTGTTATACTTAAAGTATACTTAAAAGTATACTTTTATATACTAGAAAGTGGGCCAATTTAGTCCCAAGGAGTATTGAAACAGTAAACTTACAAGTATACTACTAGAACACTGATATTTGTATACTTGCTACATAAAGTATACTTAAAAATATACTTGAACTTTACTTAAGTATACTTAATAAAATAAACTTGAAGTATACTACTTTTTGGTAAGGGTAGTCACTATATGAACTCTACCCCTCCCATTACTATTAGATCAGTTCTACACAAAGAAAGTTAGAAACTGGGTGACTGAATGACATTATCACTATTCTTTAAAAGCATATTGAAATAGACAGTTTAACAATGGTAATACTGGGTAATGATCACACTTCAATCTCATTTTATAAAATTTCTAAATACAGATGCAGATGTTTATATATTCACATATGGCATCACTATTGGCATCTTATTTTTTTCTCTCCTCTGTTAAACTTGATAAATTACCAGATTACACATTAAGGTAAAAGAGAAACTTACTTGTTGTCTTTTTGAAACAGAGAGATAATTGAACTGAAACAACATTAAGGGACACAGGAAAATCAAGTTTTTTTTTTTCAATAATTAACGTGTCATTTTCATAATAGTGCTTGGACAATAAGATGACAGAGTAAACACTGCGTGAATATAAATTTCCTTCTTTTATCAAATCAAAAGGCCTATGAATCGAACAGCCCAGAGTGAGGGATAGACTTATTTCCTTATCCTTTTTCTGAATTTTAATTTTATGAAACTTTTAAATAATATAAATAATTTTGTTTACATTCAAAAGAGAAAAGACACAAAATGGATATTTTATTTAAAATATCATAAACTATTAATTCTAAGGTGAATCCATTCAACTAAAGTTTGTGGCCTAACTCAAAGGATGGAGGAAAATCTGCATTTGTAATTTGATTTTACCACAAAAAAAAAAATGACCAGACATCCTGTGCAAACATGCATATATGACCACCCAAATACTCCACCACACATCCCCCCGCCGCGTCCCCCTTTAAGACCAACTACAAAGTAGTACTGCATGGTCATTGCATTTCTCCCTCAGTCTCTTTTTCTCTATCTTTTCATTATTCTGCCTGACTATGCCTCTGTTATTTCCCTGACATCTCACATAAATTTTTCTTACCCTCCATAGTGTTGGATCTGTTATACTGGCGGGATGTGGGGACCACCGGGCTGGTGTTTACAGGTTTGGTTGTGGGTTTGGCTTGTTTGTTCCAGCTCAGTGCCATCACGATCCTGTCCAACCTCGGTTTGGGCATTATGGCCTTCACCCTCTCTGTACGCTTACTCTACAAAGCCATGACGCTTGTCCGCCTCAGTGATGGATCTCATCCCTTTCAGTGAGTATGCTGTAAAACAAATAACATGTTTCTACACAGCCATAACCCTAAAGGTGTAACTGACATGCATACTGTACCTCTTGCAGTAGATGGAGTAGGAGTAGTCTCGTCAGTGTTTGCATACGAGTCGATTAGTTCACTAATTCATTCAACAATCAAACAAGTGTAATTGTAGTGTGCTATGAAAACAACAGCACTCTTGTTTGTGTGATAGTGCTTATACAGTTACAGACCCCCAGTCTGACTCTTTTGCAAGCTGGTTTGAATGGATGAGTTCTCTCTGATGTAGTCTATATCAAGTTGATCATGGGTTAAAATATAAATATTAAAATATTAATTCTTGAGATGCATAACAGATATGCAGATTTAAAACAAATGTTGAATGATCTGGCAGGAGCTCGATGGAGGGAAAAGCATCTCAAATAAGTCTGGATTAATACATGTAATCTTTCTCAGCTGGTCCACTTTTCTTTATTTAAAAAGGTCATATTTGGATGAGGACTGTACGCTGACAGATGAGGACACAGTTCGCATGGCGGAACAAATCGTTCTGCTGATTGCTACGGCTGTCACCGAGTTGAAGAGGCTGTTCTTCATCAATAGCATCATGGACTCAGCGAAGGTCTCACACACATCTTAAATATCTCACCTCAGCTACACCAAGCAATTTTTATGCTTTTACTGCAATTTATGGCCTACTTTCACTACATCAGGGGATAGTACTCACTTACGTAATTAGTCCTGGTATGAGCTAATACCATGTGCTTTCATTCCCAAAGGCAAAGGTTCTGTGAGAATAAGCACAAGTGAAAGTAAAGAAATTCATATTTGGAAAATAATAATTGACCTTTATTAGCATAAGAACATAACGCTCCTACTGTATAGCAGGGTGCTAGCAATAGACTCAATTCCCAGTGAACACAAATACTGATAAAAAATATATAGGCTACCTTTAATGTACTTTTAATCTATTTGGATAAATGCATCTAAATGTAAATATGATTGAAATCTAAAGTAAAATGATTTAGAATTAAATATAATGCTTTTATCTGAATGATTTTTTTTATTTGTTTGTGTAGCTTGTTGTGTTCCTGTATTTGTTGACTTATGTGGGGGTCCAAACCAATGGTCTTACGTTGATTATGACAGGTAAGGGTATCCTGTTGAAATTTGTAAAGATTTATGACCAATCATAGCTGACGCTATTTTTGACCTAATGTCAGTAACAATACAGCTGAAAACATTTAGTCAGAGTGAACTGGATCATACCTTATCAAGTATTACTGCTTTGTCATGATGATACATTATATTAATGTTATATTAATGTACAGTAATTCTTTCACCTCTGAACAGGTGTGATATGTGCTTTCTCTCTTCCACTCTTGTACAAACTTCAACAGGTAAGTGTGTTTTTGGACTTTACACACAGGCCTATATTAAAAAAAAAAAAAAAAAAAAAAAAAAAAACAACAACTAAAAAAAAAAAAAAAAAAAAAAAAAAAACAACCTTTAAGCTTTCTCGGCTATATGCATTGGTCAAAATGTGTTTAGAAACTATAGATGTATGTTAGTTAACATCAGGAATTGCCCCTTCCCCTCAACCAGAAATGCACTTATTATCAGATCTCACTATTTTATCCAAATAGATTCACATCATAGGCTACTTCAGACTTAACACTTATTTTTTGTTTTCATTTTTGACAGGGAAGGATTGACAAGATTGTCAAAGCCATCAAAAAACTTGTTGAAAAAGTCACAGAAATGTAAGTGTTCATCATTCTGACATGAGCCGCAATGAAGATGATTCAAAGTGAGCCAGGAAAAAATAAAGCCTATATTTCAAAGGAATAGTTCACCCCAAAATTCAAAATTGCTGAAGATTTATTCACATTTACTCACTCTCAGTCCATGCAAGGTGTAGACTTATCTGTCTCCTCATCAGAAAAGATTTGGAGAAATTTAGCATTACATGACTTGCTCATAAATGAATCATCCGCAGTGAATGGATGCTGTCAGAATGAGATTTCAAACAGCTGATAAAAAAATCTAAATAATCCACAAGTAATTTACGTGACTCCAGTCCAGCAATTAATGTCTTGTGAAGCAAAAAGATGCATGTCTGTAATAAACAAATCTAAGGTGTTTTAACATTAAACAGTCACTTTTGATCAAAATAATCCATAATCCACAATAGCATTTGCTCCAGTGAAAAAGTTCACCACCTGTTTGAGATCAAAATCACATCAAAATCCACAGACATATTTTTTTTAAGAGAACTTTTTTTTTTAAGCTAAAAACATCATAATGTGGATTTGTATGTTACAAACACAGAGCTTTTCACTTCACAAGATGCTAATTGGAAATGGACAGGATTGGAATAGCTTACTTGGACTCCCATTCTGGCGGCACCCATTCACTGCAGAGGATCTACTGGTGAGGAAATGGTGTAATGGTACATTTCTCCAAATCTGTTCCGATGAAGAAACAAACTCATCTACATCTTGGATGGCCAGAGAATCAGTAAATTTTCAGCAGTTTTTCATTTTTGGGTGCACTGTTCCTTTAAGTGTATATTAATCCAAATGTTTATTTTCTCCTATAGACACAAATTATTATCAAACCACATTCTTTATGACTTTAATCATCTAAAATGATTTACTTTCTTTAATTGATCATATTTGTTCTCTTTGCCACTCCTTTCACATTTCTCTTTTCTAGAGTTGATCTTGTGATTTCTCTGGCCAAACCTCCACCAGCCCCAGCACCTTCTCCTGCCCCCACACCAAAACATAAACAGAAGACTAAATGAAGGGGAGGGAGAGAGAGAGATGGGGGTGAGGAGCAGAAACGTGGAGTACACTGAACAAACAAAGTCTTATGGTGCAGCTGTGGCCCGGCGAGTTCAGCAGGGTCGGGGGATTGGGGGTTATGAACGAGTGTTATGTTTTACACTACGTTTCTTATGGTGCTAGAAGAACCTTCAATAGGTCTTCTGAAAGGAATTAAACAACAGACTTCAGTCAAGAGAAGTCCAGGTGTATGCGTAATGTATTCTTTTTAACTCAAATTTTCAAACTATATACAGCTGTGTAATATTTATTAGTTTATTTTGCCCAACAAGGCTTTTTTTTCTACTGATTTTCATAGAAAAAGTTGAATCTAGTGGCAGCTGCTAGTATGTTTTTGTCCACTAGAGGGTACAATGACACCATACAATCACAGCAGTTCTGGGTCAGGACAGAATGTTGCAGAAATTCTGTCATGTTAATTTGTTTAAACTTGTCTAAAATCACAATCACCAATAGGATCATGCTTGTAATTTGGGTTTAATATTCAATACTGAATGTTTCAAGTTACAGAGCAATTCAAAACTAATTTATAAGTTACTTTAAAACAAGTGTTTTGCTTGCCCGACTTTGCACATATTTTGTGCAACATGTCCCCCAGTAAACACATGTTTTCAGTGTTATTTGCCTTATTTTGTATTTGACAACACACAAAGCATCACATCATATATTTTCAGCTTTGCACAGAAATGCTTCTTCTTTTGTGGGAAATAAGCAGCTGCTAAGGATGCTTTGAGAAGAGTCCTAGGAACGGCAATTTCAAAACATTCAGTTACATACTGTTTGCAGATGACAATCTAATGCTGAACAGAAACAAATATAGGATGCCTTTTGATGTTCAAATACTTCCATGCTAGAATGGTGATAAACAAAATCTGGTAATCGTCTTCACAGGCTTTTAAGAGAGTATCTGTACCATCCGTAAAATCACATTGCTTCGAAATTTATGGAGGGGACTGTTTAGAAAGCACGAAAAGAACATCTTGCACACTATGGGAAGACAGTTTCATGCGCACTGCAGGAACACTCAGGGATGTAAGGGAAAAAAAATACTCCACTGACAAGAACAGTGGCACTCGGAGGAACATTTTGTATTCATTGCTGTTTTAAATAACCTATATTAGATTGACTTTGGCTTTAAACTGCCCCTGTGTGTCATTGTTTGTTAGATGGCAGTAGTGGGAAATCTCTAAATGAGGATATGAAGAAAAATTACATTTAAGAAGTTGTTCACTTCATTAAGCTATTCAAATTTATTAAATGCTCTGTCTGGTTGGATCATTGCTGAATTGTCTATCTGCTGACTCCATTCCAGCATGGCTATAATGATTGTTTGGTTTTTTTTTTTTTTTTTCTTTTTTTTTTGACTCTCGTTGAAGTTCAGATGTGTACAATCACAAAAGAGATAAATATAAAATATTTATTTTAGATTATTATAGGCTATATAAGGTTAATATACATGTATGTATATATATATATATATATATATATATAGAGAGAGAGAGAGAGAGAGAGAGAGAGAGAGAGAGAGAGAGAGAGAGAGAGAGAGAGATGGAATATGATGAACTGACCATCATTTTCAATACATTTTCATTTGCAGCCAAATATCCTTCATGGCATGTTTAAATAAGCAAATTGCATAACATAGACTCCCCCGAACTTCCTCATATCATCAAACCATTCTTCTCTTTGAGTCAGTCTTTCATTTTTATTTTATTTTATGTATTTATTTCTTACTCTTCTTCTACTGATCCTGAATGCATAAATACACTTTTGGCTTAGATAAGTGATGTATAATAAATTGAACAATAGTGAAAACACAAAACTAAAGTTTGTAATTTATCATAATTTTTGACAAGCAAGGTTCACACACAATCTTGTACATAATGTGAGTTAAGTTTTAAGCACCCAAAATTAAAAATAACCCCCTTAACAAAAAGCAAAAAAATAAGAAGGATAATAAGCAATAACTTATCACAAAACAAAAAACAAAAAGC
Source organism: Cyprinus carpio (assembly GCF_018340385.1). NCBI lineage: Eukaryota > Metazoa > Chordata > Actinopteri > Cypriniformes > Cyprinidae > Cyprinus > Cyprinus carpio. The sequence continues at coordinate 10,779,018 of NC_056592.1, forward strand.
ATAAAAAGCAATAAACATACCTTCCAAGATGACATCCTCATAGATGATTCTGCCAACACGTTTTGGGATTGTGGTTGTATAAAAGTGGCAGAGGGAAATGAGTACGTCAGCATGAATGAGCTCTACTTCTCACATTTGCCCAGAAACATCTGCAATGAAACTAAATAAATAACTAAACAAAATATAACTCAAAATGTGACATGAAGTGAAGAATCGATTGGCCACGCAATTCATCAGCAGCCATCAGACACAAACAACACAAGAATTCAGCTGAATCAGACACAGATACATGCACCTTGAGTCAATTAAAGAACACTAAGCTGTGTATTCTCAATTGATAGAACATGATCTCAAAGCAGGATTTGTCCAGCGGAATTATGGGAAAGAAGTTGAAGTAGTGCACTGCAGTTAAGTGCTGGTCATTCTCACTAGTCGTACATGTGGCTGTCTGGCAAAGATGCGGTAATTGAGTTTTAGAGAAAGTGCTTTCACAGCAAGAACTGCGTCATGGAGAAATCATTGCAAGGTGAGTCACAGAAATCTGTTTTTATAGGTCAGGTAAGGCAGAGTTGGACAAATTTTTACCACAGTGGCAGAAATGAAATGAACGACTATAACAAAACAATCAATAATAACAACAATAATACAATTCATTTTCAAAATTATTGATCTACAAAATCCATCAATGGATCTACAAATGCCTTTACATTACACTCCAGTGTTTTTTCTCTCTGTATTGATGCACACTCTATGCTGAGAGCCCTTATCATTTACAGCACCCATCTCGGTTAGACACAGACATGAAACACAAATAGAGGTTCTCATACTTTGCAAACTACTGACCTTCTTGACTTGTAATTTTATAGCGAGCAGTTTCAATTAAGAGTCAAAGTCTTTCTTACAGTCTTTTTGGCTTTGTAAAAGTCACTTGAATGATCTCATTCACTGAGCAGAAAGGCCACAATGGCCCCAGATTATCACTGGAACACACTGAGAGAGGATCTCTTTGTTTCTGCAGAGAGGGAAATTATTCAAGGAAATGTCTGTGAGTGAGTCTAGATGGCTGGACAAGAGGAAGGGGTCGGGAGAAGGGGAAGCAATGTTAACCGGGAATATCTCGGACTACCATAGCTGTCCCTGCGGATACATCCATCCGGAATGCTACTGAATAGTGTTGAGATTATGTAGCTATCAGAAGGGAGCTTTCACTAATGTCTCAATCAAACTGTGGCTGTATGGAGCAGCTGTTCTTCATATTGAATTTCTGCTCTATGCCATTTTTTTTTTCATTCAGAGTGTCAGAAACATTTTGTTGTAATATTATTGGAACAATCTTTACTTCAGGATGTTCATTAGGTGGTTTGACAATTGTACTGAAGGTTACAGGAAGCACTATTACAGATATGCAATCCTGACTGCTGAGGAAGCTGTGAAAATTGTCAGAGAAAAACAACCAGAGGCCTGTGCAGTGGCAAGCTTCAGGGAATGGATGGACAAATGGAGATATAGCAGGACAATTGAGCGAGGGGGGGTGGGGGTGACGTATTGAGATATTGAGCAGAATCAATCACTCACGTGACCATCCCCCTCCATAGGTCACCTTGATGCCTCCAGTGTTAACAGAACACTTGCATACACATATTCTCCTTTATAACACCAGAGGTATCCTCCACAATCTTGGTGTCCGAGACTGAATTGCCTCCACATCCACTAACAAAGAAAAATGTATGCTATTTTTAGGCTCCTGTAAAAAAACAAAACAAAGAAAAAAGAAAGCTTGTCTCTTCCAAAGGCCAGAATGAAACTGAGAAAAAACTCATAAATAATGATTAGAAAAGGAGGAGAAGTTGGGAGAAACATTCTTACAGTTTAAATCCAATAAGAAGAGTGCCTGACATAGCTTGGTTTAACAGCAGAGAAATCACAAGGGTGTCTGGGAAATAAAGATATAGCAAAATGGTATACTGTAAAGAACATCATTTTGTATTGATTCGTATACAGCAAAGTCATTGCATGCTGCAGTGGTTTTGCTTCAGGTTTTTCCTCAGATATTACTTTGTGCTTTCCTATTTGTATAATACTTTTTTTTTCTAGTTTGATGCTGTCATGAATATCTATTTATTTCATTAGAATATTTCTGTCTGTTTGAATAAATAAGTAAAATGTTTTGTTGATAATGTCACCCATCTTATAGTCATACTTCAGTGAGAGATTTAGTTTTGAACTTAGTAAGGGATCTGAACGAATCACTGGGTGAGACACTTGCTGTCTTTGAAACTTGACAGCACATGACTATCAAGACTGTCCCAAGTCTATGGCTTCATCTGAAATTGCATACTTCCCTACTATATAGTGGCTGAAAAAACAGTATGTGAAGAATATAGTATGTCAAAATACACAGTATTCATAGCTAAAAGCTTCCAGATGACCCACTACTTCCGGCAAGATTCTGAAGTGTGCATTCAATGGGCACTTTACTATCCCATGAGGCCACGGGAGAGATGAATTGTAAATGACAGTAAAATGACACATCACTGGTAGGTCACATGACAAAATGGCCAATGTAGTACATCCAAATTCTTAGTTTACTCATTCATACTACATAGAATATAATTACTTATTTAAAAGAAGTACCTACTCAGAGTAGCTACTCAGATACTAAGATCATGTTCAGGAACTCATGTCCACAAAATTGCAAGATGTCAAGAAAACCTTTATAGTGCATGTTAAATTAATAAGTTATTGCATATACTTTGGTAGTAAAATGTAAAGTGTTGCATATTTTTTTACCACGATGAGTATGTGCATTTTGTAAAACATCTGCTTCTTCTCACTTAGGCCTAATTAAATTGTGTCATCTGCTATATAGGGACTACTGAACAGACATTTATAAATGTATTTTAAAGTGCAAAGTATTAAAAATCAAAATATGCAGGCTACATAAAGCTCCCTAATAAGTTTTTAGAACACTATGATTTAGTGTGTCCTAATCAAAAGTTCTACCCACACTTGTAGTCTTCACACCTACTTGAACACTATACGTCATGTAAGTAGACAAGTAGTCAGCAAGTGTTGATATTTGGTGAGAATTAGTCTGTTTGGTGATTCGTTTACATTGACTCATTAAAAAGAACCTGTTCATAAGAGTCATTTGCCTCATCATTTGACTTGCGCCCCAGCAGTTGAGAACCACTTTATACTTTAATAATAACACACTCAAATTAAAGTGAGCCATAAATTATTGTGTCCCTCCATTACTGCATTTTTATTACCAAAAGACAACAGGCACTTACTGGTGATAGGCTTTATAAACAGCTGTTTTACATCTAGACATGAGATAAATGTGGATGATTTTAAGTTCTGCAGCAGCTGTCTGGCTCCTCTTTATAATCTCTTTAGGAAGTTATGATGAACCGCAGCGTCCCATATACTGACACAGATCAATGGGTGAATGAATGACTCTCCATATCTTTTCATCTATCTTCATCTGATATCTCATTAGACAATAAAAAATATGACTCAGCAAGTAAGAGATGTGTTATTTCACTGTCCACTGAAATGGGCCCAATGTAGTTGTGATTGATGAAGTCTTTATCATACTGAATCAGCGAAGTATAATGTACCTGGAGAAAGCCATCCATTAGCATTCACATTCTTTGCATGGTAGTTGCTCAGCTCGACCCGGATGCTGTCATTTTCACTTCATGGGCAGTCATTTGTGGTGTTGTGCAAGATCATGCTAGTGTTGGTTTTGCTCCGCAAACTTAAATAGATCCAAACGAAACCACAGCAGAATGAATCACTGTGCGTCTCTGAGTGAGTGATGTGGGGTTTGGTTCCTGAATGAATAATGGTTTTTGAACGACTCAGTTGTCTGGATAAATGAATATATAGTCATAAGTCACCATCTACTGGCTAATTACCTACTGCTATACCATGATTCTAGCCACCTTAAAGTAAGAGTGGGCGTGTCCACCATCCATTTGTAACTTTGCAAAGCTTTCAGTGTCTAGTGTCAGTTATTTTACTGGTGCACATGCAGGTCGTTGTGCTTTTTTTTATAGGCTATTGCAAAAAAAAAATAATGTATTATCATTATCATAAACACACAAATAGCTTTATCATTTACAAACCGCTTTCGTATAGAAAAAATCTTTTTATTTTATATCTTTTTATATTATTACTAATTTTCTTGCAATACTGAGTTTTCAGATATAAACTTAGAATTGCTAGATATAGTCCTTAAACTAGAAATTCTGAAAAGAGAGATATAAACTCCCAATTGAAAATAAATAAATAAATAAAAACCCAGCACATCCTTGAGCCCATTCTGAATTATGCTTCTCCCATCCCCCCTGAGTGCATGATGTGATTTACCACAGAATTACCAATAATGAGACACATTTGATGTTCCTTTGTGTGACATTTTGTCTGTAAAGAACATTGAATCCCAGCGCTAACCTGGGCTCAGAGTTACCTCAGCTATTCATGTTCCTTACGTCAGCTCTGTCTCTTAAAGACAACTGAAGGAGAGAAGAGCAGAAAAGGAGGAGGCCCATAGCACCTCCTGCTCCATAATCATAAATCTGTAATGTTGGACTATATGCTAACTATCCCCCACTGTCCCCCTCTCCTCTTCTCCCTTCTCTTCTGTGGTGTTGTAAATCTGCACTGGACGGTCACTCTGGGGCCAGCTGACTTTATAATGGCTGTACAGCGTGGCAGGTGTCCAATATGGCTGCCGTTGACTGCATCTCTATTACTTGTCAGCGTTGAAGGTGGGTTCAGAATGCAAGGAGAGATGCAGACAGACAGACAGACAAGGTTTGGGACATTGCAGATTGTTCCAGTTCTAATAAAGTTAACCTGTCTCCCGATAACAGTTGCAGGACAGAGTTTTTGGATGTACTTTGCTGTGTTAAGAGACACTTTATGGCCCTACTTCATGCTTCAGCATTGCGCCAGTAATGGTCCACGTTAATCTAAAGTGACAAATGACATTTCACAAGCAACTAGGAGAAATTTTCACTGAGATATTCAGGATTAGTAGGCTAATGTAAAGCAGACTCTCAATATGCACTTGAAGTGGTCTGTATATTTTAAAGGGTTGGATCAAACAAAAATTTAAATGAATTGAAATTAAAAACTGATGCTTTAAAGATTCAAAAAGGCGAGAAATGCACCTTAAAACAGTGGTTCTCAACAAAGACCCACTAAGGGGCCACAGCAAAGCTCCAAGGGAGTCACGACATTACTTAAAGTCATTCAAATTAATATATTATAATTAATACAATTAAAATGCTAATAAATACATAAAATCAACAAATCATGTTTATTTTTGTATTTTCTCCTCTCAGTAATATTGTTTGTGTTTGTTTCCCAGTTTCTGTTTATACAACAAGAGCTTTGTCAAAATTATAGTAGAAATACTGATGAATGTAGTAGAAAAAATTGTCATAAATGTGGTTTATATGGCTCATGTCAATACCAGGTCTTCTGAAGTTGTATGTTAGTTAAGTGTGAGAAACTGACTGAAAAATTTTAAATCATGAAGAAATAATTTAGACTAATTTTGTGAACCAAATCAACCTATTACTTACAAAATCCAACTCAAAAGACTCCTTTGTTAACGAAGTGGACGTTGCTGTCATAAACAATGGACTGACATGATGACGGTGAGTAAATTATGTCATCATTTTTTTATTTGTCAATTTAAGATATTACTTTACATTGAAGTTAACCAAAAAAAAAATCATGCTTGCTGGAAAGTAGAGAAGAGCTCAATGTCTGCATATTATAAAGCTCCCAAAGGTTTCATTCTCTGAAGATACTATTGGAAAAATATTTATGCAACATTCCACATTGTGTCTAGAGTCTCGCAAAACCGAGAACCTTTGCTGGAATGAAAGAATGTTGGCTCATCCAGAACAAATACAAAATCTCACGTGAAAATTACAGACCTCAGCACCTCAAATCCCTCAGATGGCTTCTTAATTCAGTGAAATATGAGATCGACCACAGGTCAGACACACAAACAAGAGATCAGGAGACGAAACTTTGAAAGGATATACAAGCACTGTCAAGAAATGGTAGAAGATTGCATATATCAAAGCATGGCTGTCTCTGGTTTGTATTAAGTGATGAGGAGGCTGCATGTTTAGTAATAGATTTGGACTGTGATTTGCACCTTTATTATTCTAAATGGATTAATCCTGGATGAGTCCAACCTTACATTTTATTGTGGGACTGACACATTTTTATATAGTGATGGTGGATGCATTCCAGAAAGGTGACTCACTGATGCATTAAACAATGCTCTCATTGAGTGTTTGGGGGTCCACTGGATGACATTTCCCCAAACGGTGGGGCAAGAATAGTATAGATTGCTCCCTGGTGGCTGCCACCTCATTAAAAGCCTGCTGTTTGATGGCCTTGCCCATCCAGTTGCCCAGCAGATAACCGGTTTGTTTACCTACAACACAACTCATAAGTTGACATGCAGACAGAAGTCTGTGTGGAAAGGCTCTTACTAGCACTCCCGCCCCCCATTTGCTGTCTCTCGCGCCTTCCCAGAGTGCATTTTGCGGTCTGAGATTTTCCATCATCGACTAGGGAAAGCTGTCCAGCAGAGTCTTAATGACTATAGAGCAGCATTTTAAGCATTCATCAGGTTTTACAACCTATATTTGACTCTCAAACCTCTGATAAGATTGTGTGTGGATTTGAGAAGTAGCAGTGCTGTCTAGTCTTTATAGGCCTATAACTCTGATTAGTTATTTTAGATATGTTTACTACAAACCAACACAGATGGACAATGATGTAATTTAATAATGTGCTGCACAATAAAGTCACATATGTACTGGTTACATCGCTTTATTTGATTATTGGTATGATGTAATGCAAAGATTGCTTTGGTTATGAGATTCAAAGTTCATGCTTCAATACGATGACTGGAAAAAAGTTCTAATTAAGCTTACACATAAAAAAAAGCCTCTATTCACAATTAACTGTGAAGTACACTGACATTATGAGCTTAAATATTTACATGATACATAATACAGTATCTACACATACTGTAGGCAATAACAAAGTTCATAAGTGTGTGCCTTATGATTCAAATTCACATCTAAACTCTTAAAAATAAAGGTTCTAAAAGGGGGTTTTCACAGTGATGCCATAGAAGAACCATTTTGGGTTCCCCAGAGAACCTTTAAATAAACAGTTTTAAAAAGAACCATTTTTTTCTTAGTGTGAAGAACATTTAAAAAATCTAAAAACTTTTTTTGCACTATAAAGCACATTTTTCCAACTGAATGGTTCCATCGATGATTAATGTTCTTCATGGAACTATAGATGCCAAAAAAGAACCTTTATTTTTAAGTGTTATTTACATCACAGTGTAAACAAGAAAACTTATGGCAAATGACCTAGTCTCTACCTGTCATAAGCAAACAAATCAAATCTCAGCTTGTCAAATTCACACCTAAAATGACAAATGTCTACACTGAAAAAATGAGAAACATTTTAATGAGAAAAAGTTTGATCCCTACAGAAAAATAGCTTTTTGTAATGTCTTAAAAATTTCAGCTGTTGTCGCCCTCAACTTGACCACTAAATTTGAAATATGAGTGAACAATAAGACTCATATAGTCAGCCTAGGTCATTTATTTTATATTGGACAACACCGTACATGTTAAACAAGCCAGACCAATTACACATATATATATATGCTGCCAGGGTTTTCATTTTGCATTAAATAGACCTTGTATATACACCAATAATAGTTCAGTGTTCTAATTACTGTACAGCGGTGATATTGTTTTGCTCCCAGTATTCTCGTAAACAGTTTTCACTTTGGGGCTGGCAGTACACTGCAGTTGACACAAGGACGCTGTCACACGTAATGTTCTCTATGGTTGATGTAAACTTGGTCTGCCCCGTTCTGATGACATATCCACTCCTGATAGGACAGTGAATGGTGAGTGGGGCTCTGGAGGTCTCTGTGAGCCATCCTGCCTGCAGGCGTCCGTTCAGCCAGTTCATAGCGCCTCTCCATCCGACGAGCCTATGAAATGACACAACAGATATAAAATATATTAATATGCATGTGCATACTCGTAGAAAAAGGCAAAATATTATTAGCAGCTCCCGTTGGTGCTAATGTTGTTAGACAATAAAAATTTGCTGTTTAATGTGATTAGATAGAAAGAATGCGTTTTTTTTTATTAATTTATTTATTTTTATTACAGCTGTCAATTGAATTTATGGAAAATTAAACATTTTAAATGAGTTAACTACGTGTTATGAATATTAGCTTTAAAAGCCCACAATAATCCTTCACTGGCCTTTCAATATAACAAAGATGCAAAAACAAGTAAAAAAAGTGATAAAAATAATGCCAATAATACTATTTCTAATAATACAAACTAAAATTAATATTTAATAAATTTGATTAAATATATATTAACACAGGGAATTTATGCCAGGGACATAACTGTTAGTTGTATTATATTTCTTTAATATGTTTATAATACACTAAATAAACAAACATAAATAAAATTTTATTGGCAAATTCTAAGTTTTCTCCACTGAAATACTGAAAACACTTAAAACAGGCTTAAATGGTCTTCTAGTACCCTAGTCAATTAAAACCAGTGAGCTTGGAAGACCAACAGACCGGTTTTGATATATATTTTTTTAATTACAAGGTTTTGGCCACTTTTCACAACACCAGCTTAGTTTGGACCAACTTGACCAAATTTGGTCTGGGTGGGAGACCATCCAGACCAGTTTAAACCAGCAAACAACCTCAGGTTGGTGTATTTTTCAGCAGGGTTATGTGCTGGATGGGTGAAAAAGCCAGAAAAGACAAAAAGAGAAAAAATATTTTGGAAAAGTGAGCTAAAAGAGAGCACATAATCACTCCATAAATAATAAGGAACATGCCAGTGGTCATCTTTCAAATGAAGCTCCATTATAAATTACCACAGAAGGGGAATAAATCAGACTGTAGATCCGGAACCCCCACAGAGTAAACAGCAATGTGAGGCTTACCTGAGGGGCCTGAGAGGCCAGTGGGATGGCAGGAGGTCTCTCTGTGTATGGAGGAGGAGGCTTGTGAGTTGGAGGGAGGTCAATCCTGCAGAGGGACGAAAACCAACAACGATCAAAGGATGTATATCACTGACTGCACATCGCATGATTTAAAAGCTTACAGTGACCCCAAAATATCTGGTCACATTTAAGCATTACATAAAATATCAAACCAAGTGGCATTTATTTTGAATAAATATACTGTTTAGACACTGTTTTCAGTTAACAAGTTTGTTAGATGATAAAGAAAAAATATAATACTTTTTGGAGTGGCTGTTTTGTCTTGCTGTCAGAAGACGGAGGAAATGCTGGTCAAGACTAGACTAAAGTATTAAATGTGTTTAGTCTGAGGAACAATAACAACCACACCTTCTTTTAGTTCTGGGAACAGAATGGAACTTTTTGTCTGTTTTACATCCATATTAAGACTGCCAATTTTTTAACCGAACACACCCACAAAAAATTGTTAAGACTCTGAGAGTCTCTGACCCAGCTCCCACACTTCCTATGCAAGGTGTCACTTTTGACTCAATCACCACTAAAAATGGCATCCATGTTTCCAAGCCCCTACAGTCACACTGAAACTTTCTCATACTTTCTCATGATCTCTGGACCTCTAAACCAAACACCAGCAGGCCACAATGGACCCCATCTAGAGTAACTTTGTGTGGGTATACATGTGGGCGGAAGTGTATATTAGTGATATACATAAATACAACTGGAGTCCATTTTAAAATGCCAAACAATACTGAGAGCAATGGAAACAAGTGACTTTGTCTTTTGGTTTGACTTGTGAATCACTGCAGTGGCTCTCTAAGAACATATGCCATCAATAAATAAATAAATAAATACTATACATAGTTAGTATAGACACCTATATAAATGCTTTATGCTACTCTCCAGTGCATCAAGAACTAAATACAATTGTATAAATAAAAGCTTATAAAATTATTTACAATCTGATATTGACCACAAATCATACAGATTAATTACATATATTTTATGTAACACAGATTTTATGGGATAAACTCATGCTTGACATGTTTTTGAACCACTTCTTTCCACAACCCCTCCCAGTCCTGCATATACAGTGCCAATCTAAAACACAAATTATCAAATGTACTACATTACCACTACCACAAATTTAAATATTGCCCTGGCATTTCCTCACTTATATTATGCCACAATGTACAATCATATAAAAACATATATACTAACACCAAAAGAGATTTTAAAAATTGTATCTGGAAAATACATACTTTGCATTTTTACATATTTATATGTATTTTTAAACTAAGGTTAAAAAGTTTGTGGTCAGTAAGAATTTTTTTTTTTTAAAGAACTGAATACTTTTATTCAGCAAGGACACAAAAAAAAACAAATAAAACAAATCAAAAAATACAACAAATACAAATAAAATTCTTACAAAAAATACTGTTTCAAATAAATGCTGTTCTTTTGAACTTTCTATTCATTAAAGAATCATGAGAAAATGTATCTCAGTTTCCAGAAAAAAATGAAGCCACAGCAACTGTTTTCAACAATTATAATAAATAAATAGCTTTTTTTTTTTTTGCTGAACATTCAATTTTGCCATCACAGGAATAAATTACATTTTAAAATATATTCAAATCGAAAACAGTTATTTTAAATTGTAATGATTTTTTTCACAGTTTTAACTCTTTTTTTTTACACTATTAAATTAATTGTAGCTTTGATGAGTATAAGTGATAAAAAAGTATAAGTTATCAAAATAAATATTGCTTTGAGTTCTGTGAATACTCAAATCACACTCATACACTCTTCAATTTACTCTCTTATTGATATCACCCTTCAATTTCTGCTTTCATCTAGACTCCAGTTTGAATATCCTTGTCCTAAAGTTCCATTTGTGATTGAATGTTTGACATACTCCAACTTAGATAACACCCCTCAAATATCTTCTTCAATTTACTCTCTTATTGATATCACCCTTCAATTTCTGCTTTCATATTGATGAGTTTTGACATGATGCAACTGAGAGGAGTGGTCTCAAATCCCTAACTGTGATGGACTAATGTCTATTGACCTTCTGCTTTGTTTCCCCAGGCATTGGGAGGTCCTAAGGGTCGACATGCCCTGATCTTGTATTCCCAGAATGCCTAATATTTGGAAAGATACATTTCCTCACTCCCTGGATTTAGATACTACCCAAAAGGTCATCCACAGAATGGCATAAAGATAGTCTATAGCCATTAGTAAACAAAAAAGGAATCTTAAGCCTTCACTGCTGGGTTGAAAAGCACTGACAACCAGTGAGAACAAGCTCCTAAAATACTAAGTTCATTCACACCTCTTGGTTAAAAAACGCTTTAGGGAAAACATGTAAACTGTGACCTCTCCTCATACGTTTTTGCCAATGTGCATCCATAAGCTCCACATTCCTCAAGGGATCAACTTTGCCTTTGTTTTTCCACTTCCTGTGAAGATTAATCTCCAACCATTAGTAGTACATTGTTTTGTATAATTGATTTTCAATGGACTATCAGCCTGTCTAATGTTTCCCCTGCCCTCCCTACATGAAGTCTAAACCGGACGGAGATGGAAAAGTGTACAACAGTGTTTTATGACTCATTAGGTCTATATGGACTCACATTAGAATTTCACATAAAAAATGATGGCCGAAATAGAGGATTAAAAGCAGCTGGACTAATAAGCAGGACAAGAGAGAATATGTGTATTAGTGTATCTGTGTAGCACAAGCAGGAAAAGACACAGACAGGCCTGGATACTCTCACTGGATCCACCTGGATGTCCAAAGAACCCCAAAAAGGAACAAAATTTTAGACTTTGCATCAAAGAGGGAATGAGATTGTATTGTTCTCATGTATTTTTCTCTCTTTTTATCTATCTCACGTATTGATAGTTGAAGGTCAGATTAATTTGTTTTCCTTTTCAGACTGCCTGGAACATTTTCCAACTGTCTTGATTTTAAGCCAAGACCTTGACATATAAACTTCTTTAATACTTTAGATGCTGCCATATCATCTAGTGAAGGACAATTCAAGGTCACTTTAGATGAATGGGAGCTATCAAAACAAAATCAAAAAACAAAATCATCATGACTCGGAAATAAATGTGGAAAGCTCACATAAATCAGATCAAAATACCTCTTGAAGCATTTGAGGGAAGTGCATTTTCTCATCCTTTACTATACTGGGTATACAATAAGATCTAAATGTCAAGAGTTATGTGGACATTTTTTGCTTTCATTCCTGCAAAAGCGCCGTGGATCAGCATCACAATGCTGCTTATCTCTCGCAGAGTCCCTGCTGTCTCCAGTGCAGAAGCAGCATCATCCATCAGACCGAACCCAGCTGTCCCACCGCACTGATCTGCATGCAGCCTGCAGCCAAAGCAGAGCCGAGCCAAGACACACGGAGGCTGAACAGGGATCAGCCGAAACAGATAAGAGCGTCTCTTTCACCTCTTCTGAGAGTGACGCTTCTGACAGCACCGCTGAGAAGTTTCAGAGAGGACTCACTTGAAGATAGATGATCTCGATAAAGATAGCACAGCAGAAAACAAGTAATAAATAAAAAGTATCAGTCAACAATTCAGCAAATTTGAAAACCCTGGGGGTCGTTCACACAGGATGAGTTCTTTTGTAATTGCTATTATTTAAATAGCCAATTATTTACAGTACGTCAAAGCCATGAACCTTAATCTTTACTCAATAGATGGATGCAGATGTATTACAGTAATATTACTTTAGTCCATTTTCCTAGAAGAAAGAATGTTTTATGAGGCTGCATTTATTTGATCAAAAACACAGCAAAAACAGTAATAATTTGAAATATTATTCTAATTTAAGATAAATGTTTTCCTATTTTAACATATTTCAAAATGCAATTTATTCCTGTTATAGCAAAACTGAATTTTCAGCAGCCATAACTTTTCAAATGCTGATTTGGTGCTCAAGAAACATTTATTCATATTGGCTTAATATTTTTGTGGAAACCATGCCACTTTTTTCAGCATTTATTCTAAACTGACTTTTTTGGGAAACAATGTAAAAGTCTTTACTGCATCCTTGATGAATTAAAGTGTTAAATGGGTCATATGACGTTGCTAAAAAGAACATTATTTTGTGTATTTGGTGTAATGCCAATGTGTTTATGTGGTTTAAAGTAAAAAAAAAACACATTAGTTTCCACATACTGTACATTATTGTTTCTCCTCTATGCTGCCTTCTGAAACATATTGCGTTGTGATTGGCCAATCGTTCTGAAATGCGCGGTGTACGCTGACTGGCCATCTATACAGTGCATTGTGATTGGCTGAATGCTTCAAGCATGTGACCAAAATGTTACGCCTCTTAACAATACTGTGTGTCCCGGTGCAATGAGACAAAACCAATATAACCCATTACAAACGAGGCATTTGTTGCTTTCAGCGGGGACTTAATTACAGATTATTATGACTTATACTGCCTTTTTATGTGTTGTGTTGCATATCGCGCTGCGTAAACATAAAACTCCATCTGCATTTGTGATGCATGACAAACAACAAGCTCTAACAGTTACTCTACACTGCTCAAAACTCACGTTTGAATCATCAGTGGCAAATCCTTTACATATGAAAACATATTAACACAGACTATGTGTCAGAAGCGCCAAACTGTCCTTGCAAAATTGGAATTGCCCCACTTTATAGAAATAGACACCGGCATTGTAGGCTACTCTCCCAGGAAACAGTCCTCGTCCTCCGCAAAGCGCACAGTTGGATTGAACTGTTCCGGAACAGTGTTGTAAATACAACTTAACCACTGATTTCTAGTTCTGTCCTTTTTTTGGAAGGCCAAACAAAGTAGTTTCGCTTTCACAACGAAACACACAGTGTCTCCACAACATGGCGCTGTTGGCAACAGCGAGAATAAAAGTTACGCTGCCTTTCTTTGCATGAACATTTGGGCAGCGTTATGCAAATCTTCCCACATCATGACATAGACATGTGGGGGCATGTTAGAATGAGCCAATTTAGGTAGGCATGGTTGACTCTTAACTTTTATAAAGATATCTCTTGGATTTGAGACTTTAGTCTTTGCAACTTTGCACCAAGAGCTTGAAACACTCCAAAGAGAAAGGAAAAATTTAAATTGCATCATATGACCCCTTTAATTCCCTTTTGAACGGTGGTATACATCATCTAAAAGATAATTTTGTGCATGTTTAAGAGCAAAGCTAACAGACAGATAAAAGCTATGAACTCCAGAATGCATCCTGTGTGAACGTCCCCTTAGCTGTCGTATTTGGATAACAAGCTCAGGTCATATTACAACAGAGACTACAATGGAGGGTTTGAAAAAAAGAGACAATTCTGAGACAAATTTTAAGGTCGACAGACATTTGAGCGCTGAGAATTGTCCGCCTGCTGCTTCTCCCCTGTTCCCTGATACAATTTTGCCTGTGAACAGCTGTATCACGCGAGACTCCACTGTGACCTCACCTTCATGAGAACTGCATCCATCACTAAAGCAAGAAAACATTATTATTATTTTTTTTTGCTATGTTTGCTTAACTATTTATATTCTTGTATTTACACTAGTTCTTTCTTTTATAGAAAGTCTGAAGAATGTCCCATATTCAGTGTTATTTTTGCTGACACAAATAATAACAACCTGTAGTAAACTAACAATGGCATGTTCTTGACAGAATAAAAATATCTACAACAAATCAATGTGGTCTTATGTGGGCACAACACATTTGTAAACATAGGTTAACATTGTAATTTGCATATTTATACAGTCAATAACAATTGGATGAACATATCTCAGTTCTTATAATTTAAATGAGACAATCTTGACAATAATTTTTTTTCTAGCTGTTTTAAGCCACTTCAAACCTTCAAAAGCAAAATTTTGTTTCCTTCAGTTTGCCATCACCGCTTGATCGCTTGACCATTTGTTTGACAGTTGTTGCACATTTAGCAGTCATTTTTCAACCTAACACTGAAACTAAACAGTATGCAAAAGCTACCTTATAAAAATTAACCATGGTTTTACTACAAAAAAACAAAAACAAAACATGGTTACTGTAGTTAAACCATGGTAACCACAAATTAAACCATGGTTTTGCTACACTAACCATAGTTTAACCATGGTATTTATAGTGAAACTCTGGTTATACAAATGGTAATCAATACGCCAAAAAACATGAAACACTTTACCTATAATAAAACCTTGATTAATTTTCATAAGGGTTTCTACAACCATACACAGCACATTAAAATTTAAAGAGTAAGTTTTCCAATTTTCAACCAGCTTTGAATTGTTACAATGTTGGTAGTATAAGTAAATGAACAATGTGTATTATTTTTCCATGTTATGTGCACCATATTCTCCCCATTTATTTGTCAGCGAATTTTTTGTCCATGAAAATTCATCTGAAAACAGTAAATGTGACTGCGCCTTTAAGCACCATTTAGTATATTAATGGTCGTCTATTGTAAACAACTCATTCTAGCAATGAATCATTTCATGTTTTACTTTTGCACAGTAAAAGAAATGCTAACCCAGGGTTAAAACACAACAACTGCGAGACGCCACATTACCGGAGATTAATTATTTTCCTTAAACCAAGATTAACAAGATGATAACCCAGGGTTAAGTGCAGCGTGAAGCATATGAAGCCCAGTTTGGAGCTGTTTTTGAAGGCTGTGGGAAGAGGGAGACCTCCAGGCTGGCTGAAATGAGATGTCTGTGGGCTCATGTCTCGAGACATTCTCAGTGACAGAACAATAAAGAGGCTCTTTTTGCATGAACCAAACAAAAACAACTGAAAAATCAACATACTTTGTCAAAAAAGGAACTAGCTGAAGCTCATTTGCCTACACAAGTTCTGAAATGATGTATCGTGTGGTAGTCTCTGTATACTGCAAAAGCAAATACACAAGTGTAGTTTATTGTGACTAGTCTCTCTCTGTGATGCCATGTTGCCTTTCCAGGAAACAAAAGGAAACCATCTGATGTTGCTCCCAATAGAAGAGAACATTTACAGTCTTGACTGGGTTTCTGGGCACAGTAATAATTGACCAGACAAAATCTATTATAGCTAAGGCAGCTAATCAAAGGATAAGCCATAAAGAGGTGCTGTAGCGTGAAATGTCTTATTCTGACAGACCAACAGGTGAGCCGGACAGAGCTGAAGCGGAGTCTAATGTACTTAATGATATCCTGACTGGACAAACTACAGTCTTCAATAAACTATTCACTTCAATATAACACATATGTGACTCTGAGCAAATCGGTTTGGCATGTTAGACCAAAACTGTAACACATGATCACATCAATGAGCAGAAAAAGCTTCTAAGAAACCAGTTTCCTGCAATGTTCTCCAATCAAAGTGAAGTCTGTAAGGTCAATGAACAAAGGGTTGTAATACTTAAGTTTTATTCTGTCATTCCAGGTTCAAAGGATGGCCAAGAAGTTGTTGAGGATGCATGGAAATTCTTAAATAATTCAGCAGGTAAGTGCCCATGTACTGCCCTACACACTGAAAGTCTACGTGTGGCAAAGCAGGTGACTGCGAGTCAAAATATCTCAAATATCTGACACTCACACGGCATGTATCAGTGCAACCATAAAATAATTTTATGCTTTTAGAATGTTTTCTTAATCTATTTACTTTATGAAAATACCCCCCCCCCCATATATATTATAATAATTATTTTTTGAACGTCCTGGGAAAACACCCCCCCCGATTAACCACTTTAAAATAAAAAAAAAAAAGAAAATTAAACAAACAAATTAATTAAAAATTTAAACTAAAACAGTTAATTCATTAGCTCAGGGATTTAATTATTTAAAATAATAAATTTAAAGAATATTATACTAACAAATTTATGAAAAATGTAAGTTCTGAGTATCTTTAGTAAACCTAAAAACATTGAAAGTATATTCGTACTTTACAGAACATTCTGAACATTGCTCTCTGTTGCGAACTGTTAGCCACTAATATTTCTGTAATGTATTTGGGAATAAAGATGGTATTCTTCCAGAACTTATCCTGCATGTTGTTAGGTGACCATTCCAGTAAGATATTGCATATACTCACACTTTATCTGTGTATGTGGGTGAGGGAGCCTTGCGTGCTGTGATGAGGACGACGGTGAAGATGGTGATGAGGAAGAGTGCCAGCACAGCTCCCATCACGGCCCCAGCAATAGCCATGGAGGATGTCATCTGCTTCTGAGACACGTCTGAAACGCACCGCAACACAGTGAGCAAAATGTAAAGCTAATTAATAAATAAACACAGCCATGCAAAACTGGAGGTACATCAAGTTCCACTAAAATTATCTTCAGTGTGTTACAATACAAGACAAAACTGCTGATCTTCACACAGAACAGCTAAATGCCACAAATTATAACAAAACAGCAAAGCAAAGCCTGTTAAAGCAACTCACAGCTGTATGTAACACGCTAAAGCTCAGCATGTGTCAATGTAGACTGCAAAAAAAAATAAAAAATTAAAACAGCAAGAGACTACAAGGCAACTCAGTTAAATAAAGATGTGACAACCACAACAGTGAGGACAAAGTCAGCAAAAACTGAAAGCTCATGCAGCCAGAACAATTGAGAAAATAAATAAATAAATAATTTATTTATTAGTAACTTTTATTTTTTATGAACCTAAAACTTTTTGTTAGATTTATGCTTATTTAGCATAGATTTATGCATTTACATTTATATATTTAGCATATATGCATATATATAGCATATATATATTGTATATATATATATATATATATATATATATATATATATATTTTTTTTTTTTTTTTTTTTTTTCAAAGCTACTTATGAAAGAGGAACAAAAACAATTAAATGTTCTGGAAAAGTTGAAAACTTTTCTTCTTTTTATATTTTTTTATCGTATAATATTATCAAAATGTTTTTTTTTCTTTTCATTTTGCAAATTTCATGTATTTGTTGCTAAAGGACCAAAATCGTTCCACTAATTTACTAAACTACATTGTCTTTGTAATTTATTTTTTATATATATCTTTTTTTTGACACTACAGTATATTTATTGGGTTTTTCCAAGTTGCCACAAATAAGCCGTAAATAATATTAAACAAGAAAGTTTGGTGTAATTTCCTTTCTAATGTCTTTCCATTAAAAATTATTAAAAAATATTAACCAATTGCTGTTTATTTAGGAATTGTTTAAGCAAACTTACATCTTTTCAGCTCTTATCTTGTTTAGTAACACCCACTTTTCAAAATCAAATCAGTTCATGATTAATAAAATCAATTACCACCCAATTGTTTTCTTATTTTTACCCTTCAATGTGTCAACATGAGAGTAAAATGGGGAGAAAACAGCAGTTCATAATGATTTGATGTTTAAATATTTGACTGTAAAATGAAACAGAAAAGTTTTATTTAATTACTTAATTTTATTTTTTTTGCAATGCACATTTAAACTTGACACCCACATTCACGTTACACAAAGGCAGATGCCAGTGAATTTTACAGGGCACATCCTCTTGTCCTGGTGGATTTAATGTTGGAGTAATTGTTAATCAGGAGTCAGAGCGAATGAGAACTAGCTGTTAGTTGTTATGTCCAGTCAGGTGGACGGGTGGGTTGTGCAGCGGTTAGCAGGGGCAAGCTGTAGTCAGCCAGCTCTAAGGCTCAGTAATTAGGACCTCCTGCTGCCCTCCTTTAAAGCCTGCTGTTACTGTCTCTCCCACCCTGCAGTGCTCTTATGCTTTGCTGCACTCCTTCCTCCTTTCCCTTCCACTCTCTTTCTCTGTCATTACTACCTCCTCTCTCGTTCGTTTTTACAGTGAGTTTCACACTCTTGCACAACTTCATTTAGCAAGTGCACCAGAATCAATGAGGTTTCTAGCTTATTATCCCCACGACGGGACTCCTGTAAAAGGATTACATCCATTAATTAAGATTAATTAAACTCAAAGAGCGCCCTTTTGGATGATCAACAGACTACTTAGCCAAGAGGGTGGAACAATGTCACCATATTAACCAGCTTTGCCACTTGACCCATGGTATGAAACTCCATATATTCAAGAAAAAAAGTATTTGTTTTTTTGCCTTCTTTGTATTTTTTCCCTAACACAAATCAATTGAATGTATTATTGAGTACTCATGTTTTCCCTTAAGGTTTTATGGTCACGAACCCAATAATTACCACAGTGCTGTTACTGTTAGCTCACCTCTGCTCTCACAGGAGAACAGAACAGGATGTTCAGTCACAAGTCATTCAATAATGATCGTTTAGCAAGCGGAAAATATTTGGCCTGCTGAGCACACGTCCGACTCATGAGGGGTCTGACAGAAGCTGGCACTGAAAGAATAAAGACAGTGAGAGCAGGAAGTCGAGGGTGCAAGGTGTCAGGAGGAGAGAGGATTGTGGCTAAAAACAAGCCCTAGGATGGAGAATGTTAGCAAAAAGTTTGGCACTGAATTGGAGGTTTGGCACAGTGGTCGTTCAACCACGCTTGTGACAGATCTTTGCACAGCAAGTCCATACGGCAATATCAGAAGGCTGTGTAATAAAACTATGATTTCTGCAGCTTGTGAAGAGTTAAAAGGGAAGCGTGTAATTTCTGTGCCTCTAGGGCTGGGCAATATGGCTAAAAGCATTATAACAATATTTTTTTTTTCCCTTATATAATTTGATATTGATTTTTCAATATCAAATATTCATTTTATACCATTAAAGGGGAAGGAAATGCATAAGTGGAATTCATTTCTTTCCCCTCTAATGGTATGAAATGAATACTGTTTGTTTGTTAGACCTTGAGAATAAATACAATTTAGTGGTAAACTTCACAAAGTAAGCTACCTTTAAATTTAGGGCCCCATAAAATCTGTTATTTTTTCTCTCCCAAATTGTGTTTTTTGTTTCCTGTTTTATTTTTTTTCCTACGTTCTGTTTTCCATTTAATTTTTTCTCAAATTATAATTTAATTAAAATTAATCATCAAAACTTACATCTAATAAAATTATTTCCTAAAACTTAACAATTTACTAAAATATAACACATTTAAAACAAAACGTTGCATTTTTACTTATTGTTAAATAAGGTACTTGTATAGTGTACAAATTAAAACACAGATGACACGCATCTTGGTTGATGATATCCCTTATTTCAAAATAAACAGCAATATTCTGGTATAGTGTGACAGTGTTTACAGTGTATATACCTGACTTTTTAACAATGATAAAATGACACAAGTAACAATAGTCTTCTTGTTAAGGTGCGAAATCCAGTCTTTTCAATTTTGTCTAAGGGTTAAACATTTGCCCATACAGATTTTGCATGGGTTTCAGTTTTTGGTGCAGACCACGTTGACCTTTACCCTCATAATGTTAACAACAGGACATGGCTAGTTTTGCACAATATCCAAGGCGTTAACGGATTAAGGATAAGAGAGGAACTCCGTTATCAACTGAGAATGTTCCAAACATAAATCGCAATGTTTCTCCACTAAAATCCCCTCGCTACCCTCTACACTTTTCAATTACTAATTAACACATAACTGAGCATCCAATCCAGCGTGTCTCTATGTATAGCTCTATAGATTTCTGGAGGTTTAACTTCATTTGGGATTATATGTGGTTCAGTGTATGGGAACAAGGGTCAGGGACGGTGGCAGGGCTGAGAGGGGGCAGGGGAGAGACCATCATTCTACCGTCTGGCGGGTAAAACCACAGATGGGCCCCCCACAGTGAGTCACAAGACCCTTTACAGTTAAATTCAGCAAGGGTTAAAGCTGTCATTTGCTGCACAATATTCACCTAAAAAATATAAATAAAAAAGCCACAGACATTTGGTTTATTCACTTTTAATCCAAATAAAGAAATGTGAAAAAGTTACACTTTGGAGACACTTTAACACTTAAAATACTTATTACAAAAATAATATACTTTAGATTACGTTCGCAACACATCAACACATTATGTTACTCAACACATCAAAATAAGTGTTTCTTTATTGAACGATTATTAAAACGTAATGATTTAATATGTACATTAAACAAAACTTTCAAGTTGGCAAGTACTCAAGTGTGTAAAGAAAACCATAGAAGTGTACTCTCTTTAACTACATTAATATTATCCACAATCAGTTTTTTTCTATATCTATCTATCTATCTATCTATCTATCTATCTATCTATATATACTTTTTAAAATTTAAATATACTTTTCATTTGAAATACACTAAAAGTGCATATTTAAATCAAATTAAGAGTTGCTGGATCATACTGTAGTAAACTGTAAATACATTTCTAGAATTTGGTGTTTTTTGTGTGTTTGTGTGTAAATATACAAGCTCTTTCAAGCTTTTTCATGAGCTATTTCTCTCAGTGATCCTCAACAAACATCTTCTGAAATCTGTTGGTCCCTCTTCTGTGGTTCTCTTCTTAAGTGCCGTGACCATAATTCAGGTGCCTTTTAGTGACTCGCTTTAACCCCACTGGACTAAAGACCTTTCACAGGTGAGCCCAGACTTGAACCGTATCCTTTAAAGGTGCTCTCATTCATGTTTACCAAGCAGATTTAAGATTTCTAGACACTGGCGGAGAAATTCACAGCTCAGAGCAGAGGTGATCCCCGAGAATAAAGGAGGATTAAATGAGTTCACACTCGCTCGGAGCCGATTCAGGGGTGGCAGGGATCTTTAAACCTGATTAAAGGGATCAGGTGTTTTTCTTAGATGGACTGTTATGGGTCTCAGATTGTCGTATCAGACACAGACACCCTGTAACTCATTCAACACTCTTGGTGGGTATTTGATAACAGGAGCTGGGTGGGGCATAAAGCACCACAATGCATTCTGGTAAATGTTACATGGGGACAGCTGGCCCTCCCTGCTGGCTGACACCTGATAACCATATTGGAGAGCAGGAAGGGAGTTTTGTCTGTGTTGGACCGGAAAGGGTTTCTGTTGTTTGCAACCCATGAGTCTTAATTACTGTGAAACTCAAATACAGTCTGTGGGGAAATGGGAGGAACTGGAGAAACGTCCTTGAAATGGGCAAAGGCTCAATGATTGCTCGATGTAACACGTTTGTCCTAATACAGGTCACTAGATGAGAGAAAGACCACCGCTTAAGTGATGTCAAGAGGTTTGTTCTGGCAAATGAATGGAGATGGGTCGGTCAAGTGTCAGAGGTCATCTTCTGTTGTGAATGCTATTGTTTAAACTGACAGATTTTTATTAAGGGTTTATAGTGTCCACAATTGCAGAGAAGGGCAGTTGTTTCTGGGTGGTCTCTAGCTGTTCATAAAGGTTTCAAAAGATGGTTTCACGGCGATGCCATAGAAGAACAATTTGGGTTCCCCACAGAACCTTTCACTGAACTTTTTTTTTTTAAAGAACCATTTTTTTCTTAGTGTGAAGAGCATTTTAATAACCTAAAGAACCTTTTCACACTATATAGAACCTTTCGTGCAATTTTAAAAGTTTCAACAGAAGTTAAAGGATCTTCAACTATTTTCACTCACAAAGTGTTAGTAAATTTCACAATTAAATTACAAAGAAACAGCAAGTCACATTTAATTAATCATTACATCTTGCATTTTCTTGTAAAACATACTCTGAGATTTAGCTTTATTTACAAAAAAAATACTTTTTTATATCTTATATCATTATCCAGAAGAAAAAAAAAAAAACAATCTTAAAAAAAATTATTATAGCTTATTATCCATCTTGTTCACCTAAAATATACAATGTTGACAATCTTAAAAAAAATTAAAAATAATAACCATTGGGTATAAGGACAAATGGCTAATGAACACATTTAGCTATGGATAGGTTATCTTTGATGCATTAGAATAAAAATAAATGCTGTTGTGTTTTTATATATTTGTCTTTTAGTAATAGTTAATGTGACATCTTGAGAACCAGCTGGAGGCCAATTAATATCACTATATTTGGTTACATATTTGTACACTCCACCTAGTATCTGTGACTGTGAAATACGTAATAAAGTGTAGTAACACTTTCCAGTGTTCTAGTTCTGATAAATGTGAGACTCTCTAAAATGGGAGCACTGAACATTTAATAACAGCCTACCACTGAGGAAACGATTTCATGACCACTGTGATGTATTAGTGGAAAATGATGTCATAAAAGATGGATCTGAGAAGCAGAAAGTCACAAAATGATAAAATGGAAATATTCTCTCCGGAAGAAAATGCCTTGGTCACAATGACAGATCTTTAAAGTGTCCATCTTTTATAGAAGGAATTTATAATGTCATATTTCACCTTCATGCATGCATTTTTGTTGCATCGTGCCCTAGTTCTCCTTTTTAACCTTTCTCCATCTTTGACTCCTCCCTTCTTCTGGTCTCAAACTACCCCCAATTGCCCATTTTGTCTGCTTTTTTTTTCCTCGCAGAATTACCCTCTTTCATCCACTCTGTAACCCCTTTTTTCTCTTCGATGGAGAGCGATACAGGAGGCACAGGTATCCCTCAAGAGAACAAGCTTTCTATCATAAGCTGGAAGAGTCTGTTGCCATGGGGACGGTGTCAATGGCCTCGAAGGGGGCTGTGGCAAACAAAATCATTCTACCGGACTAATTTAACCAATCAGAGGCACTCATGGAGCAGGGAGGGGGGTGATACTGCTCCAGTCTTTTCAAAAAGTGAGTGAGAGACAGTGACCTCTTCACCCTTGATAGTTCGACTGCTCGTATAATGAACAACATTGTTATTTTCAGTGAACTAACCTCACTTTCCATGGAATTATACAGTAACCTGGACATAACATACCTGAAGGAAGAAAAGTGTCTTTATTCTGTCTATCCTCTAAGAAATAAAGAGCATGTTTGTGTCATTTTCTATCACTGAGGTAACTAATTAATGGCATTTTTCAGAAGAACAGGCTTCAGTACTGATTATTGCAGTGGATCTCAAACTGACGGCCTGTGAAGGACACCAAGTGGTTCACAAGTTGATTAGCTGATAAAAATGGACATACATACAATTAAACTTAAGAAAAAGCACCAGCATACAATTAGTCAAACTCATAGATATTTAATTAAATGATTTTAACGTGTACACTACCATAATTTTTTTTTTTTTTTTTTTTTTTTTTAACGTTTATGCTCACCCAGGCTGGATTTATTTGATCAAAAATATAGTAAAACAAATATTATTACAATTTAATGATTGTTTTCTATTATAATATTTAAAATATAATTTATTCCTGTTTGATAAAGCAGAATTTTCAGCATTATTACTCCAGTCTTTAGTGTCACATGATCCTTCAGAAATCATTCTAATTTGCTGATTTATTGCTCAAGACACATTTCTTGTTATTATCAGTTTTGAAAACAGTTACTCTGCTTAAGTAGGGAACTGTATAACATTTTTGAGGACTCTTTGATCATATAAAGTTCGAAAGAACAGTATTTGAAATCAAAATTTATGTAAATGACTTTACTGTCTAACTTTTTACCAATTTAAAGTCATTGCTGAATAAAATAAATTTCTTTAATTTTTTTTTACTAATATAAACTTAATTGTGCATTATCATTTCCCCTCATTTTCAAAAGTAAAACAGTAAAACACTATAATTAAAAAAAAAAAAATTATAAAAAATATATATTAATATCTGACTAATATTAATATAATTAAAGAATTTTAATTCCAGTGCATCCCTATAGTAAAATTGAGTCAAAATAAAAGGTATAAATGAAGGATAATTTGTACATTACTTAAAACAACAGGTAATGATTTTGACACTTGTTTTCTCCTGATTTGGGGTGCAAGGTGATCCAACGCATGAAAATGTTTGAGAACCACTGCTTTACTAGAACCATTTTACTCCTGATCTTCTTTGTCTTGGATCAAATAGGTAAGTTTTATGAGCTGACTTTGGACATCATTGTGGAACTTTTGACAACTGTAATTACTAGCTTGTCCCAGCACCAGCTGATTGGACAGGATGACAGACTCGCCAACGGCAACAAAACAAAAACCGCTTAAACACCATTTAGTCCCACTGCTGGGCTTGATCTTCGTCAACCAGCTCCTTCATCTCCTCTCACAAAGACCGACAGAACAGCAGTGCAAACACAAGAATCAACAAGTCCATAATCCATCCCACTTTAGGGCTATCCTAGGTAAGTCTGAGAGGAAGTTTAGCCCCCATCCACAGGAAGCTTTCAGCCACAGGCTTTCCCACAAAATATGCATGAGGTTTAGAGCACGAAGGGATCTTTGGAGATGAAGTATGTTAACCACAGCAAAGGAAAAGTGGGCGTGCGGAATACATCCCTGGAGACCTCCAGGAGCATAGAGGAGACACCCACAGGGAACATTTCTGCAGCTGAAGCAACCATTCACACCCAAGAACTCAACATTCACCCCTCCAACCAACACAAAATGGATCTGAGGCCAACTTATAAAACAAAGAAACATGTCACAGAAAAAAAGGTGCTTTATTTCAAAACAAATGTATCCCAAAATTTGATTTTACAAAATAATGCTCAGTATCATCTATACATTGCAAATACATTTCTTCTTTACCATTTTTCTTTTTTTTTCTTTTTCTTTTTGTATTTTCTTTTTTTTTTAACAGTAGCTCTTTCATAAAACAAAAAAAGTGGAAAAGATGGTCTGAAGAAGAGAAATGTGTGATCCTCTCGTAGAAATCTGTGTAATGGTGGGTTTTCTAGTGCGTTCCACCGTCGAATCTGAGGCTTCCTATAGGAACGTTAAATTCAAACAAACTAACAAACAAAACAATGTTCTCCTTAAAGCCAGCATATATACATGATCTTGTTTTCATTGAATTCTTCACCTCTGCATTGTCCAAACCTGTACATTTTAAGTTTTATTTATCACAACTCGTTGATGTGCACCGTGACTCAAGTGTCCCGCGTTATTTAATGCAAGCAAAACAATTAGTTATTGTCTGAAAACCTGCAAAAAGCAAATCATACAACTGGCACACAACAAGGTGGTGAACAAAGGACAGTACAAAATTATGTTCTCAGGACCCGACCTGACCATTTTATGCCTCAAATCTACTCGCATACTTCTGAAAATAATCCTCACCGTTCGTAACTTCTGCATGCATGTTATAATGCTTACAGGGCACATCTTCAGTTTAAGGCACTACAATATCATCTCCATTATCTCAAAAACCAAACATCTGCTAGCTTATAAAAATCCAGCCAACACAAGTTTAATGACCAATAACGAGTGTGTAAGGCTATCGTCTTCGACGTTAAATTATGTGTGTGAATGTGAGAGATCTGACACTAGAAATCTGAACACTATTGCACTGGCAATGAGCCGATTCATCAAAACACTGTCAGTTAACACCAGCTGATTGGATTTACATATTACAGACACACACAGAAACACAAGAGGCAGGCACAGGACTCCATTTGTGACGTAATGCACAGTCGCTGAATGCAGTCGGAGGTTGTTAACACTGGGCAGTGACGGTCTGATGAAGACAAGCCAGACAGCTACATCAATACAGGACAAGCTTTCATGTTAAACAATGGCAGTAGTTTTTGATGTACATTGTCCAACCATCTTCTGCAGATAGACTCACACGGCGGCAAACATTTTTGATGGCACAAACAAAAGAAATCCAGAGCTAATACAGTGACGCAGGGGTATGCAAATGGTAGCTGAATTGATACAATTACAGCCACCCCATTTCAGCAATCATTCTGTCTGGCTTTGTCCATTGGGCTTTATCAAAACCAGTATGGTCCTCCCTGTCTAGCTCCTCCCTACAGCTACTCTGAATGCCAGTTTAGAAGAAATAAATGTTGCCATGGAAACCGCCAGGCTGTTGACAGCAGCTAATTTCTGCTTCCATCAGAGTGACAGCACTGAAAGTTGACGTGACTCATTGAAACCCATCGCTCATGACAGGGCTGATCTGAAACGCTTATCGACAGGTTATTTCAATTCAAATTGAATTTGTTCGAACTGCTTTCTTTCTTTTAAATAAATCACACAGCTCACCTTACTGTGCAAGGAAAAGGAGACTGGCTATTGATTTGGCAAAGACAACCCAACTTAAATCACCCCTGAAATCAACCCTGAACTGGTTTATTGGTGAAACATAAAGCAGATGTCTTGTTGCCTGACCAATCTGAGAAACGAAGACAATAATTACACCCTCTCTTGGTCCCAAAACATCAATTAA
The DNA here is from genome assembly GCF_018340385.1 of Cyprinus carpio. Classification (NCBI taxonomy): domain Eukaryota; kingdom Metazoa; phylum Chordata; class Actinopteri; order Cypriniformes; family Cyprinidae; genus Cyprinus; species Cyprinus carpio. The sequence continues at coordinate 10,806,306 of NC_056592.1, forward strand.
ACCAGCTAGCTATGAACAGCTAACTAATGATTAGACTAATGTACAAAAACAAATCGGCAGGTGTAAACTACTAGAAAAGGTGCATTTCCTACTAATTTTCTCTACATAACTCTTTTCATCTCTGTCTCATTTTGCAGTCTGAAGCACTTTGTAAGTGTCCACGCAGTCTCTTCCTGCTCGTTCTTCTCAGACATACCACTCCCTCCGGGAGATCATTGAGCCATCCATGTGCGACACGTAGTCGTTGTCGTAGCAGTCCTCCGGCAGGTAGGGGGAGCCATTGCTCATGACTTGCGGAGCGGCGTATCTGCGGGGCTCTGGCTGCAGCGAGCTCCTGTGGATATGGTGGGCTGGACTAAAGCTTTGTGGATGGCCGGGGTGATGGTTGCTGTGGTAGCCATGCTCATCGTTGTAATGATTAAGGTGGTTGATTTGACCGTCTGCTTCCCTCAGAGCTCTGCTGCGACCGTTGGGTGATCGCTCTCGGTCGAAATCACCCCACTCTTCTCGATCCTTATCTGGGTAGATGGTGCCGTTATCCTGGTTGGATTTGAGCTTGGTGTCGGGGCTTCCTTTGCTGTAGACTTGCTGCAGCTCATGGGGCTGGGGAGCCTTCTGCATATCCGATGGGCCGTGATACTGCTTTGTGTAGTAGTCGCCACGGAACGTCCGCCGTTGATGCTGGTAATAAACTCCGCCTAGAACAAGCAGCAACAGCAGGAAGAGGGCTCCGCCTACTGCCCCACCGACAATCGTGCCTAGGCTCCCCTCCGGCAGAGGCGCCAGGGTTGGTGATGTGATGAGGGCTCGCTGCTTATTGCCAGGCACGGTGGCAGAGATGTCGGCGGTTAGGAGGCGCACAGGGGTGGTGGGGGGCATGGTGGTGGTTGAGGGAGGATCTAATGGAGGGAAGGAAGGAAGGAGAGGGAGGGGGCAGGAGGAAGGGATGGACAGACAAAGAAAAGTAGATAATGTCAATGCCAGCTACATCAGTATATCATTAAGAGTCATATGAATCTGCTTCCAAGATTTTAATATTATCTAGCATGACATACAGCATGAATAACAGGACTATCCTCTGTTGCCATGGATGCAATAGTTTCAGGTTTGGGATAAGGTCTTTTATTGAAAGAATGTGACTGTAAACCTTCGGACAGCTTTAAAACCTGAAACTGTTGTCCAGAGCAAAGACGACTAAAAACATGGAAGAGAAAGGAGAGTCGGGATCTTCATGATAAGGGACTCATGAGGAGCTACATACTAACATCTCCAGCTAACACTGAAGTACAGCCATCTGCAACAATGAAGCCTAATGAGCAATATTTGTGTTAGCTGAGAGAGGGAGTACGGATGACCACATAGCTGAGTGATGAGAACAAACTAAATGGAAGGATGGGGTCAGGGAAAGGGTACATGCTACTGGGGGAGGGGAGAGGGACAGACATCGAGAATACCCGAGGATTGGCTGGCTGCTACACCTAACTGCTAGCATGGCTTGACTGGTGCTAGGATAGGAGATTGCGTTAACGGCATTACCATGCATTGATTGTTTGATTGTGTTAGGGAGCAGCAGCATGTAGCGTTTCATCGCATTCTGGGGCATGCATCTGGACTATGCAAGCAGCCTTTTCAGAGACTGGAAGCTGAAAGTTAAACTATCCCATTACGAAGTGTCCTGTTCCCAGCGCAATGAGAGCTATTTGGCTGGCTGTGAAGTGTGTGCATGCATTGAGTGCAGAACGTGCGTGTTCACTCTCAGGTGTCAGGGCTGCAAGCTCTTCAGGGTTACGTGGTTCAAATGCTCTAGCTGAAGTGGGGAATAATTTGCTCATCCTCGCTGGAATGAATAATAAACGTAGCATACATAAAGCATTCTTGAACGGTATTGTTCCCGCAAGGTTAAAAGTAATTTGGTTGCATCTGTGGGTCTGGTGAGTGAGTGTATATGTATGTAGGAAAGAGCAGCTATGTAGTTCAGGAAAACTGAAACGTCCTGTTCATTGTTTTGGCAACATTTTTGATACAAAAATTACCAAAATCCTTTTCACACTCCATTGATATTCCTGGCACAAATATTTGTTGCATATAAAAAAACCACAAGGGATAGTTCACCCAAAAATCAAAGGGTGGATAATGATTTACATTTTGGACAAATAAAGTTATTTTATGGCTTCAGAAGACTTGAAAAATAAAAGACCTGCATGAACATTCTTCAAATATCTTTGATCTACAGAAGAAAGAAAATCATATGGGTTTGAAACCACATGATGATGAGTAAATAATGACAGAATTTTGATTTTTGTGTGAACTATCCCCTTAAACAAGAAGGATATGGATAATGTCAATTTATTTAAATTTAATCAATTTCGCCCAGCAAGTTGAAGAATAATTTGTTTCAATCAATAAACAGCAGAGCTTCTCGCCTCAGCACGTCAATGTCCGGAAGGGAAGAAAACAGGACATAAAGAGAGGACAAGTCACAGAAAGGTCAGAAATCCCTCCCTCTCTCATTTCTTCTCTTCTCTATGCCTCTACCAAATCTAAATTTATCACAAATCATGTACAGTATGTGCTACCCCATTCCTGTTCCATTCACTGTATGGAACAACCCCAGGGTGTGAATGGTCCATTTGGAGGGAGTGTGTGGGTTTGTATTTGGGCAGAGATTGGTGACCACACAGGTAGCGGCAGGGTGTTTAACATGCAGGACAGGTACTGCCCACCCATACTCATGCACAAAGTTCAGCAATTAACAGCAGCACACACACACTTTCACGGCTACAGTCACTCTATCAATACACAAACAGTAGCAGTGGGCATTAAAAGGCAAACAACTTTGACATAAAACAACCACACGTGCACAACGCACAGAAACACGCAGCTTCGTGCACACAGAAACTGAATCTTTCTCAAGGGAAGAGTAAAAAAAATAATTAAAAAAATACATAATTAATAGCGGTTGAAAAGAGCTGGTGAATGTTTCATGAATCTAGGACATCTCGCAGTCAAGGTTGCTTACGCTCTATTCTCCCCTTGTATAACAGCGTGACAGTCTCAGAGATGTAAGTGCACACGAGGGAGGGAGAAAGAGCAACACATAAAGGGGAGGGGGTGCAACAGAGTAACTATCACAGAAACTAATTAAACAGCAGTATTCAATGTTTAATTCTCACGCAAAAATGATGGGAGATAAACATCATGGAATGTGACAGCGAACGCCTGTCTAAGAGGTCAACTAGATAACGACTCATGAAACCCAATAAAAACCCATCAAAACTTTTTTAAAAAGCCAAAACTGGCCTTAAAATTAATTTAAATGGAGGGCCAATGCCTATCAGGCAAAGGCCTCTGGTTCAGGATAATAATTATAAGCTTGTGTGTCTCATAAGAATGGACCCATGCAACTCTGAGTGACGAGATAGGTGGGTTCAAAAGAAGAAACCATCAAGAAGATCTGCGGGGCTCGAAGAAATAGTTCACCCAATAATACAATTTACTCACCCTCATATTGCTGTTCATAAAAACAAAAATAAAAATAAAAGGACACCGCATTCCCAGTCCGAGTAGTCACATTTGTTTCTGATTATCGTTAACATTTCAACACACCAACACTAAGTGTTAAAATAAATTAGATTTGTAAAGTTTTCATGTTATCTCTTACCATTGTTTCTCCAGCTTCACATGGGAAATGAACTGGGAAAATTGGGTAAGATGGGTGTCATGTTTTAAGTCTCTTACTCACCCTGAACACGTATTCTAATGTCTCGACTGCGCAGTCCGATGTCATTTTCCACCTCACACCTGTAAACCCCAGAGTCGTTCTTCTGCAAGGGTCTCATAAACACCAAAGAGTTATTCACCACCTCCGCTCCATCTGGCATCTCTCCGTCCAACCTAAAATATGCAAAAAAATCTTTACCAAACAGCAAGATCTTCAAGTCTGCCCAGGCACTATGGAAAATGTCAGCAGCAGGAGAAATCTAGAACCAGTCGAAAGACTGACTGAAAACACGTTTCTCATGATTTTAAAGTCAATCAAAGATCTTAAAGACCAACTAAATTTAATGGTTAATTACTGAAAATTCTTAAACTGAATTTTGTATACAAAAAGAAGTTAAATGTTTTTGTGAAATGGATAAGCTGGAGCTGATACTGAAAGAAACAAAGCTAACGAGTGTCTAGCATATATGTGAACAAGTTTTAACATCTTTTTGTTTGGTCATAACTCCCATACCGTGTCATTTTATAGTTAAAATGACTTCATTATTTTCCACAAAGAATGGTGTGTCCAAACGTTTAACATTTATGAATGCTTGAGGCAGATATAACTATGCTTAATAAATGTTTAAGCTCACATGATTGATGTGCAATCTTCTAAATGAGTGAACAAAAGATTAGAGGCAGAAAACTAATTTGCTTTGCATAAGTACAATGTTTGGGCATCCACTGGCTCATGTGCATTGAAACCGGACAGTATGAAAGCAACTGTTGGTGCTGTGAATCGTACAGATAATCTATTGTTTGAGATGAGTTCTAGAAACAGGAAATAACACTCTTGATCCCATTCCAGACATGGTGCGCTCTGTCTATTGTGAGTGTAGGGGTTACACACCTGTTCCATCTGAAGTGCTGGGCAGGCGGGTTGGCCTTGGCTCCACACTTCAGTTGCACATTCTCCCTCCCCACATACCAGTCGCCGTCATAGCCCAGCACCAGGATGTCTGGAGCAACTGCACACACACACAAAGCACAAAGGGATCATTCAGAGTAGTTTAAGAAAGGTAAGGCTAGGCGATGCCTTGTTAAAGGCCTAATGGAATGACATGATGAGTGTAGTTTTCTGGTCCTGTGCTGACGCATTTCCTATTGAAATAGAAAGTTTGGGCAGGACATATCAATTTTTAAAGACCTAAAAGGCTTTAGTTACGTCACAGCCATACATCACCAGCTGCCATGCTTAAGGGGCGGGGCAGTCTCATGCTAGACAGCATCTGATTGGATAAAAACCTGTGTAGTGCAGATCCACACACACACTCACACTCCCCATTCTCCCAAAAACCATATAAATGTGTACATCTGTCACCACACACACACACACACACACACACACACACACACACACACACACACACACACACACACACACACACACTAGCCTATGTAAATATATAATAATTATATATAAAATGTGTATTTTGTTTATTGAGTATTTAAATAACTGTACTGTATAAATAATACTTTGTTTTAGCAATACTAACACTAAACTAAATTTAATTTGGTTAATTTTTATGTAAGGTAATATACATGGACTAAAATATGTAATATACATGGACTTGAAAACGTTACATCAAGTTTAAACTATACTATCAAGCTGTGAAAAAGTAGCAGTTGAGAGAAAAAAAGTCACAGTTAGGAGGAATACCAAGTAAGTCTCAAGATTTAAAGTCACAATTTTGCAGTTTTGACATTGTCTCCCATTTGAGACTTTATCATAAATGTGACTTTGCATCTAACAAAGTGACTACAAATTGCTCTAAATATCTAGATATAAAGAAACTTCTAGATATAAAGAAACAATTATGAGAAATGAAGTGGCAATTTTAAGTTTACAAGTCGAAATTACCTTATTTTTTGCTGAGGCAGTAGCAATCTATAACACAACAACATTATTATTACTAATTGATCATAAAGCAACAAAATTCATCATTAGGACTTTGTATGCCTGACCAGCAGTTCAAGAAGACCACTTACAAACACAATGGACACTGTATTGATTTGTGCCTTTAGAAAAAGCTCTTTAAAGTTCTTTAAGTGAGTGTACTGAATTAAGATGTCATGTAGACCCTATGAGATGAAAAAAGATGAATGGTAAACGATAGAAAGGAGCTTCTGTGACTGTAGCCCCCATAGAGAACAGAAGCATTGTCTCATGACTGATGTGACCTCTCCCTCCTTATACTCCCTATACCTGCTACTTCCTGTGCCTTCCCCTTCACCGCTACATCTATATTTTATACAGCAGAAATCTGCGCTTACTTACTCGCCACCACCGCAGATACACACTTACACACCTTCTTCACTGCTCAATGGTGCTTAGTATAAGTCTGTGTTCAGAAATCGTTAAACAACACTGATAAATCATTTGTCTGAAGCATCAATACCTATATTCAATAAGTCCATGAAACCCTAAGGACTGTGTCTTAGCGAAAGGGCTTTTAGCTCCATCATGCACAAGTCACCATCAAGACATCATGTCATGTGGATAGTTTAGTTCCCGCACTGCGGTGATATGGAAAACAGATGTGAGCTCTGGACATAAATCTGATTGCTTTGACGTGGTATAGAAAAAAACACAAAATATAAGTTACTGTGAAATCTTCATGGAGAAGCTACTTTGGGTTTGTTGTGCTAGATTAAGTAAACAAAAACAGGCTTTCGGGCTTTTGAAAGTAAATGGCCAGTTGGCTGATTAGCACTTGCATGGTTTAAATTCTGATTGTCACTTAAAAAAAAAAAAAAAAATAAGCCGTACTTCTCGGACTGATCATCCATACAGATTTGATAAGACTCTGATTCACAATATCTCAATTCGATACGATTCTGATTCAACCTGTTTCTCTTTCATGTGGATGTGGATGCATTTCAGTTCAATTTTCAAAACTTTAAACACCATTTCTTGTGTAAAAGCACTCTTAAAAATTTGCAGAATTATAAAATTACAAACTCCTAAGAATGAGTACAGAAAAACTAATATAAATTAAAAAAAAAAATTAAATTAGTTTTAATTTCTATGCATACAACATAAATCAATACATTTATTGTATAATCTTTAATGAGAACATTTCCACATGCTTCTTTCAAAATAGTTAAAAATAAAACAGTTACACATAATAGTGTGCTCTAAAAACTATGTATTGTATTCTATTTTTATTCTATTCTATTCTATGCCCTATTTTCTATAGAAAAATTGAAAATAAATAAAATGTGAATCCTGCATAAACAGCATCTGACTCTTGTCACACTAGTATGTATATATATATAAAAATATATATAAAATATATATAAAAAACCTTATCAGATACTTACACTGTATGTTGATGATATAGGGTATCCTGAAGTTGCTCTGTAGAGCAGGGTGTTTGACCACACATGTTATCGTGTGGCCCTGGGCATGACGGGAGGGCTGCCAGGAGTAGTGCACCTGGGTCGTAGTGGTGCCGTTGGCATCGTCCTGCATGTGGGCCTCAGATGTGCCATACAGATTTGTCTCCCAGGAGACCTCAGCAGGGGGCCGAGCCCTCTCAGCAATACAGGTGGCCACTGTGGTTTCATTGCCGCCATCGATCAGAGCGGAAGATCCGGCTGAGACATATACCTTTGGCTCCACTAAGACAGGGAGAGACATTTTTGAGTTATATACCACAGCGCTCGCGTTTAATTCTGAGCTTTAATGTGAGGAAACATGCTCTGACTATTACTAGAAAGATGTATCAAGATAACGATGAGAGCTAAAGGAAATCCATTCAGAAAAATAAATAAAAATAAATAAAACTCATCAAAAACTGGTACCGCAGCCAATAAATTCATAACCTGATAAGAATGATTGAGAGAATAATTACATTTTCGTTGAAAAGAAATAAGACTTATCGGACTAAAAAAAAAAAGAACCCTCTACTATGGTAACTACCAATTGAGGGCGGCCTTACTTTCTCATCAGAGAGCACTAAGTGCTTTTCCAGAGAAGATGAAATTATTTGTTTTAATGGCTTATCCAGTTTACATGGCAGAAGGGGTGGGGCTCGGGCGTGTGTGAGCCGTTATGAATCTAGCAGTGTTCAGGCCTGGAAAACTGAGCTTCGCTTCTACAGCAGCTGACAAACTTAACATGTGGGGTGCTTCCCCCTTCCACTGCCATCAATGGTGGGAGACGAATGGGAACATTGTCCCAGTCTCCTGTAACATGAGAGATCCACTAAATCAAAAAGGGCTAATTCAATCATATATAGATGTACACTACCGTTCAAACATTATTGGTTCAGTAAGTTTTTTAAAAATGTTTTAAAGCCTGCATTTATTTGATCAAAATACAATAAAACAGTAATATTGTGAACTATTAGTTCATTCTTATTTTATATAATATGATACTCTTACAACTTACAATGATCGTTTCTATTATACAACATTTTTACTGTAATATATTAATGTGATGGCAAAGCTGAATTTTCTGCATCATTACTCCAGTTGTCAGGGTTACATGATCCTTCAGAAATCATTCTAATATGCTGATTTGATGCTCAAGAAATATTTCTTATTATCCTCACTGTAGGAAACAGCTGTGATGCTTAATATTTTTGTGGAAACCAAGATGCATTCTTTTCAGGATTCTCTGATGAATAGAAATTGAAATGGAAATCTTTATAGTACTTTAAAAATCTTTCATTTAGATCAATTTATTGTATCCTTACCGAATAAAAGTATTAATTTCTTAAAAACAAAAAACCACACACACACACACACACACTTGAACGGCAGTGCATCATGATAATTTCTGCATATAATTTCCTAAAGTTTTATTAATTAAACAGCAGGTCATCACAACCATGATGCATTTCACTTTCTGGTTGTCAAACATTAATGAAACATGTATAAATTAATACTTATATAAAATATATATTTAATATATATATAAAAAAGGAATTCATACTTCCCCATCCCCAAAAGTGAATTTAAATTGAAAAATTTAAGTTAGTCCTGAGAAAACCTATAGCATCATTTAGCGTCACAATGTGCATCATATTTGGTGATGTTGGCAATACCCCATCTGATAATAAATATCCATTTGTAGAAGTCAAAGGATGTATACCAAATAGACCAATTGATTAGCCTTTGTTTCTCCCTCTCTCTTTCCTTGCTGTGAGTTTTTCTCATCCCATCTTCTCATCCCAAGTATTAGCATTGGAAGTTGACCTTCAGAGACAACAGGAGCAGCTGTGGTTGCCGTCCCTTCAATCATCCACTGTTGTGTGGTGAGTGACATGTCATGAGTGCCTGTGTTTGCATGTGTGTCTCTCCTGTGTCACTTTAAACCACAAATTCAACAGGACCTTGCAACGACATCCTTGACCCTTAAGTGCAGTGAATCCCAAAAACAGCGGGAATCATTCCCACACTCATACACTCCTGTCTCCGCACACACACACCCTGAACATTCCTCCTGATCTAATTATAGCTCCGGCGCGTGTTCCCCCTCCCTCGTTCCTGCGCTCTCACTTCACCACCCCTTTCCACCCTCCTGCATCCCGCCCCCCTCCATCTCTCCTTTTATTAAAGCGCTCAGTCCCTGTTTGTCTCTGCTCTCCTTCACGTTAAATTTTTTTCCCCAGCTCATTTTATCTATGACATCATCTTTTTCAATTCATCTCTTTCTGAGTTTTATGAACCTTCAGTTAACTTATCTATCATGCATTTATTACTCTAACATAGCATCTACACTGTAAGTGTGTGGCACATGTCAAAACTAGATTGTTTCATCTGACAATTTAAAGTTTAATAATGGTTTACAATTATGGCCCAACGACATTCAAAGAATCAAGCAAAGCCTGATGTTTTAAATGAGGTTTATAAATGTTAAGGTTAATAAAATATGTTAATAAAAAATAAATAAAATGACACACACAAACACACTATACACCCACATACAATTGCTGTATATGTAGTAGTAATTATATATATAGTAAAATTATAATAATAATAGCCACAACAACATACTTTATAAAGTACTTATTTAAATATTATATTACTAAATTATATAGTAAATACAGAAATATATTAAATAAACGCAAATAAACATTTAGATGTAATATTTATCATTATATTATAATTAACAGGCTAAATGTTGTACGATATGCAAAAAAAGAACATTTAAAACTTTATTTTTGCTATGATTTTTTTATTTATTTTGTATTTAAATAACTGTAGTACTGTATAAATTATAAATAGGTGTAGCAATACTAACATTAATTTAGAAATGTTGTTGTCTAAATCAACCAATGCAGGCTTAATTTTTATACCAACTGATTTCTGTTGAAAGCAAAGTAGGATCTTAGTTTCATTTCTATTCTTGAAGCCGCCGATGACACTTCTAGGATGTTCACAGTGTAACCTTCATCTTGAGCTCACAGAGGAAACAGCGACTCCATTGAGCGATACATAATTGATATACCTAACATAAAGCACTGTGCTTTAAACTTCTCTTGTTGTCTCTTGTACACCCAGATAACAAGAGCACACCGCTTCATTCGGTTGTATCTGTGTTTAGCAGAGCAGATGGCTCTGGGGGTTTGGTGGAGGAAGAGAGTTAAACATCACCATGTTCTCTGAAAGAGCTGGACTGTCTCCCAAAACACTGCTTTCATTCCTGCCCTGAAGTTGCTCTTAATGTTTTTCCACCCTCTTTCACACACACACACCGCATACTTGCCTACTTAAACAAATAAGCAGTGTTTTATTCGGCAGCTGTGATGTGCATCCATTCGCACGCTTTTCTTTGTTTTTCGACCGCACACATGCAAGAGGTTCGTCACGGCACTTTCACATTAAAACACAAACACCATGAGTGCATAATCTAAATTAATCAGACTGCAAAAACACACACACGGCATCTTTTGTTACCTATCACGCTGACAGTGGTGGAGGCCTGAGTGTTACCCAGTGGAAAGGTGGCAACCTTGCAGGTGTATATGCCGATGTCAGCAAAACCCACGTCTTCCAGCACGATGGTGGCATCATGCATAGAGGGTGAACGGAAGGACAGCCGTCGCTCATATTCAGGCGGGATGGAGATACCAAACATGGGGTTATACACAGCCAGAGTCATCCATCCAGTGGGCAGCTTCCTCTCCCATGAGCTCTGCGTCAGGCTGAGGTTCGTGTCCACCTGCACCCTGCAGCTGAGGGTGACGTTCTTTCCCAACACAGCGTTCACCTTAGGGGGGACGACCACCTGACTGCCATACACCAGCCCTAGGAGAGAGAAATGCACACATCGTTAGCCAGGACACTCGAGCAGCTGCAGAAAAGTGCTTTTGAGGTCTTGAACCATCTCATCTGACAAATCCGTTTTTATCCTGTTCAAGCTCCGATCAATCAGACGCCAAGGTCTCTTAGTGCAGCTCCTAATTCCAAACAAGAAAACTCAATTCCCTTTAGCTTAGACGTCTGAGGAAGAGACAGATACCCAACTGGTTAGCTGGTATAATTTGTTGAGGTGTAAAAGGAGAAAATGAAATGTTTTATTGTCCTGGAGGGAGGCTAAAATTAGCCCTAACATTTGACTTACTGCAAAAAAATTTTTTTTCTAAAGTAAAAGTCTAAAAATAGGCCAGGAACAATAAACAAAAAATACAACTAAAGAAAAAAAAAAAATAAAAAAATACAACATAAAAAAAAAAACAAAAAAAACAATATTATACAATATAATACAATACAATACAATACAATAAATTAAATTCTTCTAAACTAACTTGATTTTTTTTTCTTTCTCTGAAATCCAAATTACTATATTGATCATATTTGTTTTGTAATTAACTAGTAACTAAGTAGCACTATAATGTATATTGTATATCAGCAGCTGTGGCAAAATGTCAAGTAAAAAGTTAATAAATTTTAAAATAACCCATGGAGGATTTTTTTTTATACCAATGAATGCACACATCAACCAGAGCAAGAACAAGAGCAGCCCATCAACATGCTTCATTCAGGTTATGGAAGTTGTCGGCAGGGTTTCACAGGACTTGCTTGAGAAGGATTTGTCATTTAATTTTAGACCACAATATCAACAATGTCACCAAAGTAGTGTGTTTTCGGTTGTGAGGGAAAGATAGCCTTGTCCAGCTTCCCAAAGAACACAGCGTTAAGGGAACAGTGGATGCAGTTTGTTTCTCCAGGGTAGCAACGGAGTTGTGCAAGAGTGTTTGTTTGTTCCCTGCATTTGACAAATGTTTTATAAAAAAAAAATTTAATAAAAAATTTAAGCCAATAAAGTTTTTGTTCCTGTTTTATTTATGTTGATGTCACAGCTTGCAGACGATTGCTACGCAAAAACTGCACATGCTCATGACTCTTTAGCTCCACCCATGGCACGCCTCCAGGAGCCCAACTGTTTTTGGAGAGAGGTGGTACAGCTGTATCTGACTTTCATAATCCTGATAAAACTAAAGATTTTTCAGAGATATAGAGTAGTATTGCATCTTTTATAGGTACTCAATATTAACATGAGAAACTGTGTCAGAAACTGTGTGTCATGTCCCCTTTAAGTTTACAACTGATCTGTGTTAGTGTATAGATTTGAAGCGAGCAATGGCTCTTTTGGATGTTCTCATGTAACCTTCATTTTAATCTCACTGAGGAAAGAATAAAAAAAATTAACTTCAAAAAACAAAACCCTGATTTACAGGATGAAAAGTCTAAAAATGGATCAGGAACAATGGAGTCACAGCAGACTAGAAAAAACAACAACAACTATTTCAGGCTGATATGATGCACAGAACAATAGCTGAGTGGCAAAAGTGCCCGTCTGCACAGCCATTAGGCTCACATGGCTTTAAAATAGGAACAACATGGGCATTCACCACAAAAACTCAGACTGTTCTCCTCCCTACCTCCTCCTCTTCCTTTCCGCTAGCCTACCTTCCATCACTCAGCCCGTCATCATATTTTCCTCTTTCCATTTGCCGAAACAAAAGCTTAATTATGTTTGAAAGAGGGTGTGCATGCGTGCGTGTGAAATGAGTGCAAAAGTGGAACGTGCAGATGAGATGAAGAGACGAGACCGAGGGAGAGACGAGTGCTAAAAGATGCCAAAGAAACAAATAAGGCCACATGAGGACAACCTGTGTGTCTTATTACACCCAGACAGCTGTGCCTGCCCGCACCATCTGAATCCATGTAACACACACACACACGCACCTCTATCATGTGGTGACGGAGACAAATCAGTGTGTTCTGTGGGGAGATGATGGAATTCAGATCATCTGGTAGGATCTTCTCTAGATTTCCACATCAACAGCACATCAATCATCTGCAGGAGTGTACAGCAGTGCCACAGTACAATATCACATTACAAATTTTGGTACAGTGTGCTCCTATTCTGCAGTCCAGAAGCTCAGACAGCATGATTTGTAACATTCGAATGATTTGCAGATACTGAGCACCAATGACAAATATCTAATCTTGTAAAATGTGTGGTAAGTACTGCCACTCTGTAGTATAGAGTCCGTGTGATCGCAAATCTTGAAGTGAAAGTAAAATGAGAGCGTGCATTCGAAGCGGATTCAATTGATTGTTTTCACGTGACGTCACACACTCAAAGGAACCCCCACCTGGCGGGCAAAACAAAGCTTTTTCATACCCCATTGACAGATATTTATTCTTTTTGAAAACAAACTCACTTCATTCGTTCAGTTTCTCAAAAAACAAGACTTCATATCTTCAATATGCATCTCAAGTAAATGTATCTTGATTTCAGGATGTTTGGATATTAAAACCTTTTATGCAAATTCCACTTTTATATGGTGTTTGGACGTAAATGTGTGTGGACACAACCACCCTACAATGATAAAAATCCATCCACTCCTTACTTTTTAATCTCCATTTAACTAAATCAGTCTCATTAGTCATGTTGTTTTAATTCTCTTAGCATTGTGACATCACAATGTTTAGGCCCCGCCCAGTGCCACTGACTAACAGTCCTGCATTACCGTAGTTTCCGCTCTCAGCGAGTTGTGTTTGGTTGTACGCTGTCCTCCATTTTCTCTGCACTTGAGCAGCTGTAATGGCAATAATATTTCCTAAACAATCCCGGTGTTCTGTGTTTGGATGTAAGACTGAGCATAAAAGTCTTCATGTACTCCCAACATCTGAGCCACTGAGGACGCAGTGGATTACTTTCATTTTTAAGGTAATGTGCCTCAAAATGTTCCAAAATGCATTTATCTCTGTGGAAAAACAATTCACCACAGACTGCTTTGTAAACGAGGGGCAATCCAAGGCAGGCTTTTCTCTAAAGTTATTAATCAAGGATGGATCTGTATCAATTGTTCGTGATCCTCCAGAAGTAGTAAGTGTTACACTTTTTTTATGATTTTACTTTTAACCTTCTTTATATACTGTATAACCACATGTTTGTAAAGAACAGTGTTAAAGGTGATTGTTTTGAAAAACTGTATGTTATCTGCAAAGACATTAAAAATACTAAATGCAGCATAACGTTACATTCTCTAGTTCTGTAGGCATCATTTCACATTTGCCACATAAGCACCTGTACGAGAAGTAATATTTGAACATGACGCGACAGTATCCCTCACATAAATGTCATGTCGTTATATTTGTGTGTATGTGTCTCCCTCATCAGTCTTTGCAAATGGGCTGTGAAAACTCTGCAAGTACATAAATGTATCAAATAACCATTTAGAGACATCCTGGTTCATTCTCATAGGTGTTTCTTCTTCCAGAGACTCTCCATCATCCGTGTCAGATTCTGGTTCAAACATGTACCGCTGAACACTGGTTATCTTGCTCTCATTCATGTTGCTTCTACCGGTGTTGCACCGAATTATGTGATCATAGTAGGCGCTGTACTGAGCTAATCCAACCTACTCCTAAACTCAACCCTAATCCTAAACCTGCCCTCACTACAGCGCCTACTAGGGTCACAGGTATGCAAAGCAGAAATGTATATGCCAAGTCCTCTTCTGTAGACAGGGTGGGAATATGCAGCTCATTTGCATTTAAAGTGATATGACACCAAAACAGCTCTTTTTTAGACACGCACTAAAAATGTAATGTTCAACATGTTATAATAAATGATCTGTGGGGTATTTTGAGCTGTAACTTCACAGACACATTCTGGGTACACCCAAGAAAAATATTACATCTTGTAAAAAGGGGCATAATAGGTGCTCTTTAATGCTACTATACTTGTATTTAAGTCTTTCTGCTCTGATTTAAAACCTTTAAGGCCTTAATTTGTGGAAGGGTGAATTAAGACTTTTTAAGACCTTTTTAAGACAAAATTGCGACTAAAAAAAGTTTTGTATGTAATATTGATTTACTGACAGATAACCCCAGTTTCTTTTAATCAAGCCCATGAGGCTGTTAATTTGTTGAAAAAGGTATCCAATCAGGACTTTCCAATAAATAAAATGCACACAATCCATCTCATCTCGGGTTGACGTCAAACCAAAAGGCCTGTTCTGTATTGTTGCCTAGTGAGCAAAGCTTTAGCACCATAAACACATTATGATCTGTCAGAGATGCTCTTCATCAAAAGGAACCTCAAGTCTAAGCTGAAGAAGACCCTAAAACCAGCCTTCTTAGAGTATGAGAGTCGCCACGCAAACATATTCATGTGTGACTGCTGGCCGATCGCTGACCTGATTCTGAGAATTAAAACCAGCCCCTTCATGCAACTGCATCGCTTTGGTCCAGTCAAAGCAACACTTCAAACAAAACTACATATCTGGATTTAATCTAAAGTCTTTGTCATTCCCTTAAAGACCATGCGTGTAATATAGTGACCGACTCAAGAGGAAGACATGGAAAGAAAAGAAAAGATGAGGATACAGATAGATGTTGAACACAACATGCAGTGTGAAAGATCAGTGAAGATCTTGTGAAGAGAATTCTGGAGCATATTTTAGTCAAACAGAAATAATGGATGCATACACCCACCCGTTCACTCGCTCGGCCTCTAAAACGACAATGTTAATTGCAACAAGCTGCTGGTCGGAAGATGTAATCGTAAATCAAAACCCGCCACATTGCTTGGCAACAGACTCCAAACATTCCGGAGTGTTTGTCTTGCCAGCAATGACCCTCCCCTCTTTTGTCTCGACTGTACATCCTCAATGTGAATGGATGAGGAGGAATAAAAGTGACAAAATGTGGCAAATAAGAATCATTAAAGAAGTTTGGAACAAGTTCTATCTTCATCAGCATGAGTTGGTTAGCAAAGCCAAAAGATGACCTCACAGGAATGGATGAGCAAGGGAGGAAATGATCTGGAGGATTTCAGGCTGTAAATGTTGACATTTTAGGCCTCTGAGTCACACATAGTGAATGGGGAATGCCAAAATGCAGGCCTCTCTATCCTTAAATCATTGGTTTCATGACAAACCAGCCACAAGGTTTCTGCTTTGACCAAATGCAGTGTCACTCATATGGGTGAAGATGGGCACATTTTCACCGAGGGGAGAAAAAAAAAAGAAGATGATGCAAACAACCTTAAGTTCAAAGAACTGTACTGATATTCTTCAAACATTTTGAAAAGCTATAAAATAAATGTCTGCTAGATAAGCTCCATAACTTGGTTTTAATATTTATGCCCAAAACCTAAAACTATTTAACTTTAACATAATTTTGTAGCCTTGCAAACCTTGGTATTTACTTCAGGAAACGTAAAGTAGTTATTTTTTGCAATTCTGTTCCTACAAGTGGAGCAAAATACACACACACACACACTTTACATTTTGGTCAAACACTATGTTCAGCCTGTGATGAAAATAAGCAATAAATGGTGGATCTGAGAGAACTGTCTGGCTCATATTTTACCCTAAAAACAAAAAAATTATTTTATTTAACACTGTGAAATATAACCCGACCATTTCTTGGCAGTTTTTGTGAGATTCACCAACTAAGTTCATGCCTATCTTCAGATCTGTATTAGACTTTATAAACAGATTATGTAAAAATAAATAAATAAAATAAATAATAGTCTTACGAGTCAAATATATGGGTGCAGAATAAAATAAGAAAATTGGTGTTATTATATTATAAATAAATTATGTTCATATTATTTATATTACAATTTTCATTTGTGCAAATTAAACCATTAATGTTAATAATCCTTATTTATAAAGTGTTATATATTTATAAGATTGTGTCTATTTACACATTCCCAAAAGGAAATTATTCTGTCCCTCTCATTTGTTTTTTTTTCCCCAGAGGCCAGAGCTAAAAATAAGGATTTCTAATAATGTGCCCATTTCAGACTAGTTTCGGCATGTCTATCCACATTCAAGACAATTTTGACCAAAAGCATGTGCCAAAATAAATATTCCCTAATGCACTTATGACTAATGTGTTTAACAAGTCTGAGTCTGAGAATCAAGTTCAGTAGAGACAAAGCTGTGCACCAAATAAATTTCTGAATGGTGTAATAATCGTGCAAGATGCAAAACTCATGAATGCTCCACAGCACACTCACTGCATCATCCACACACACACACACACACACAAATCCATACAGCCCGAGAGGTCAGACCGGCACAGGAAGTTAACTGTCCTGACAGCAAGGACACTGAGCTCCCAGAAGGGTTCGCTCTCTATTCTGCCACAGTCAGCTATTTCCTCACATGCGCTAGCTACCTGCAAGGTGTGTTGGTGCATGTGAGGGTGTCTGCGCGTGTCTGTGAGAGAAGCTGCACGTCTGTGTAGCTGTTTCCCTCTCAGTTTGTATTCATTGCACATGACAGGACGCAATGGAGCCATCACCTCTGCCATGACTCAGCAGATGGGCTTAACTTTGCCACATTTCCATTACTGAAATTAATATTCATGCATGAAGTAGAAGAGAAGGAAGAAAGGAGAAAGAAATAATAAGAAAAAAAAAATTAACATCAAAAAAACATAACATCAAAAACACAATCTGCTAATCAAATATTCACAAACAATCCATAAAAATTTAAGATTCACATTCTGTTGTTGAAATGTTTTGAAATAATCCATAATCATTTAATGAATATCCTCATTTAACCAAAAAAAATAACTAAAATATGTAAGTAAAAATATATAAAAAATAAAATAATAATAATAATAAAATAAAATAATAAACAAAAATATATCCAACAAAACAAAAACATATGATAAAAATTTATATAATATAATATTATATTACTATTTATCCATCATTTTGCACAGATAAGCTGAAACTGACTTTTTGCACTACATGTATGTGACAAAACAAAATCCTTTGACCACCTTCTGACTGTTTTGGAGAACCTACTTTCAAAATATAACATTAAACAAATGATAAATGACCACTAAGGGGGATGTAAAGGAGCACCATGCAAAGCCGTACAGAGAAACAGGTGTTCTGGACAGAAACAGTGAGCTTAACATGACTGCATCTGCACACGTCAGACAGAGACATGTGAAAGGGGCTGGAGACACAATGAAAATAGACCTGGGTGACTGACGAGCTCAAGGTCGATAAAAGAAAACGTCAGGCATGTAGGATGTGGCTGAAGGTCGTATGACAATAGTGTTATCTGTAAATGTGTACATAAAAAGACACTGACAGGCACTGACATTAAGGGTTACACCATTTTTGTATGTAGCAGCAGCAACAGCAGAAGTGGCTTCAGGTTTCACATAAATGTGGTCACTGCATCTCCAGCGGCCTGAGCACTCAGCAGGAATGCACCAAATAAATCTCCTCCTCCATGAAAAAGACAAATAGCCTGACCAAGCTCTACATAGAGCGCAGTATAAAGGCATATCTGCATGAAGTTTATGCCTTGACGAAGCTCTATTTCAGTGCTCTTACATGTCAGCTTCTACCTCAAACACCCACCACTGAAAGAAGGTGTTCCAGTTTGGCTGGTTAGCATTAGCAACCCCCAATGACAAAGAACTCTCACGCTTAACCTTTTAGCAGTAAGACTGTGAAACTACGACCAACCAGACAAGCGATTCACCGGCTGTCAGCAGGCTGGTTTCTCAAAGAACGGCCAACAACTGGTGACAGAAAACAGATCCACCTCACAGCATCCTGGTGGAGGGACTCGCTGAGCAAGAGACCAGCGGGAATGCATGTTAAGAGACCGAAGAAATGAGTGTAAGCTTGTGTTGTGACAGTCTGAGCGGTGATGTCTTCAGGGCAGCAGTGAAGCTGATGCTCTCACACAGAGATGGTTGGTGGTTTTGGGAAGAGTGACTCATGGGGCTCCTTCAGAAAACAGCACACTAGCTCTAGTCTAGACCACAGAGAGGCCAGAAGACTGCCAGAATCTACCCGATACCAGTCAGTGTGAGGGGAAGGCGGTTGCACCAGAGAATTCTTGGGCTGAGAAGAAAAGTGTGACGCACCCAAGTCAAATATAGCATGAGGAACCTCCACATAAGTGCACCTTAAAATAAATTTTTTGGGCATCAACATCAACATTTCAAGTTTAATTTGTGTGTTACTTGCCATTTATTTGTAAATGTTTGCAAGAATTACTATAAATTTTTGAGTGAAAATTGTCCTACGGCAATTTTCTTTTGGTTTCAGTTATAGTTTGCCATATCTTAAATTAAAAGGAAGTTTGTCATATTGCACAAGTCAGATGGTTGAGTGATGTTTGTGTGTAGACATTATTGATGACACTGCAAAAACAAAGTGAGATTATGAAGCAAAACTTCCCAAACCCACTATTCTGATGCAACAAAGCACAAAAATAAGTCCTTTTTGCTGTAAAAATCCCTGATTGTGCCATGTGACTAAAAAACAGCAACTGCACAATGGCTAGCGCAGCAGCCCAGGTCATATTCTAATGCTGAGTCAGTGTCTCTGTTCCTCATGCTTCTAATCAGTCAACCTCACGGAGCTCCAATTCACAAGCCACTGTTTTCTGATGGTCAAAACAGTGATGGAAAAACAGCCGTTTCTCATCCCCTACATCAAAACCTTAACACTCTCCTTATTCTTCCTTTTGCTCCAGCGGAACAAACCAAAGTTTTCATTTTACTTTGGTTGTCTTTTCCATCCCTCTGAGGTTAATATCACTCCATATGCCTGGTTAAAATGAGATCAGAGTGAAAGGAATATATAGGGTGAAAAAAGGGAAGCTGCGGAGGAAAGAGATAGATAGGTTTCAAATGCTTTTGAGTAGTTCAATACGTTCTGGCAAAAAGCATTCACAATGAACATCATCATCTGTCCCAAGATCAAATGTTGCTCTAACTATAATAAAAGCATGAGATAAAATAAATAAATAAATAAATTTACTCACAATTATGTTATTTTGTATGTGTATATGTATAAAATAAAATAAAAAACAAATAAATAATAAAACACTACAATCATTAGATCAAAATTTAATTATGCGACACAATACCATGGCAAGTAAACAATACAATATAATAAAAAATGCAAAAATAAAAATATTTGAAATGAAGTTGAATGTAAAGGTATTAAAAATTTATTAAAACACAATTATTTATTTAATTTATTACATTTATTTATTTATTTGAGAGCCATGACATGACAATATTTGCAGCAAACAAAAGTCAGTGTTTTTCTAACAAAGCTATTGTATGGCTTTAGAAGTAACTGTAATATTGAACAAATCATTTAGACTGCTTTTATGGTGCTTTTTTGCTTTTGCAGCTTGAGAAATTCAGTCAGTAACCTGTTGTTGTATGGAAAGCTACTCAAAGATGCTCCGAAATTTTTTTTCCTTTTTAAAGTTCCACAAAAAAAAAAAAAAAAAAAAAAAAGAATTTGGGTTTGGAACAACATGAAGGTGAGTAAATCATGAGCAATTCCTTTAACTGTACAACATTTTGATGTGACTCGCATCAAAGCTGAGGTTGTCTGAATAAAAACCATCCCAGCCCATGGGCAAAATAACAGAGCACCTCATGTGCGCTCAACCCCAACGCTCCCTGCGAGACCCTGCTTTTCCACATGATAACATAAGGTCTCTGAACAGTGATTTCCTTCCTTCTCCACTTCAAAACACTGATAATCACACCATCAACTATCCCAATTTAATGCTGTTCCCGGAGTTCTCGGCATACCATTTAACAAGCAGCAGAAACAGGAAGATTAATGAAACATGGCTTTAATGTGTGCTGTTAATAGGAGGAGAAATTTTTTTCTTATGGGAAAGTCCCAGTTGTTTTCACCATCCAGCCAACTTGTTTCCTCATTCCCTGCAACTTCTCACAGAGGCTACACACACTGGGCAATGATACATGCATTTCGTTCCAAATCCTCACTGCCTACATAGGCAGCACCCTAACAGTCACAGAACCTCAAATGACTGATCTGGAGCACTCTATAGGTAGCAGCTCTATGTAATGGAAAAAAATAAAAAAATACACAACACTGTTCAAAAGTTTGGGGTCATTTAGGTTTTCTTTTGAAAAACAAAAATAAAAAAAATACTTCTATACAGCAACGAGCCGACAACGCATTAAATTGATCAAAAGTGACAAAAATATTATTAAAAATAATTAAAGAAAAAAATATTAATTACTATTAATAAAAAAATAATAATATCAGATTTTTCATGAAAGCAACACATACATTTTCAGTATTAATAATAAGAAATGTTTCTTTAACACCAGATCAGCGTATTTGAATGATTTCTGAAGGATCATTCATGTGACACTAATAACTGCTGAAAATTCAGCTTTGCCACCACAGGAATAAATTACATTTTAAATTATAATATTTCAAATTATTACCGTTTTTACAGTATTTTGGATTAAATAAATTCAGCCTTGGCAAGCATAAAGGACTTCTTGCAAGCACAGACACACAAAAATCTTACCGACCACAAACTTTTTTCTTTCTTTTTTCAAGAAACCTTATAAGGCAACATAATTCAGTTGCCTACACCTTCCTTTGAGCCTAGAGTGTTTTTATAATGCCTTAAAAAGCTGCCTATGTAGACAGCTTACTAAGTTTTGAAACAAAACAGTTGTCTAAACAAGGAAGTAATGAAATGCCAAATAGTATGACAGAGCAGTGATTTTGATCCAGACTGGATGTACAATCTTTAGATCAGACTAGTTAGGTCATTTGTTTCTACACCGTTCATCCAGATCTGATATAAAGGGCTGGTTCCAATCTCAAGCACAAATCCCGCTCTGGGATGCATTAGCATGGTGAGGACAGATTCAAATGCACAAGGCAAAGTGGGTCTCAAGGATCCGTCTGACCACAAGTCTCTGAAGGGACAGATGGACTCTTGCTTCAAAACAGTCTGCTTTCACGTCGGCCCGTCAAGATTGCGCTGCGACAGGGAGGGACTGAGAAACGAGTGGTTTGGGGGCCGAATCCATGTTTG
This sequence comes from Cyprinus carpio, assembly GCF_018340385.1. NCBI lineage: Eukaryota > Metazoa > Chordata > Actinopteri > Cypriniformes > Cyprinidae > Cyprinus > Cyprinus carpio. The sequence continues at coordinate 10,828,424 of NC_056592.1, forward strand.
AGCGTGGGAGACGCGAGTTCCTCACTGTGGTAGGTGCAGCAGAGCTCCAATAAGACCTCCTAAACAAACAGAGGTTTGAACCTATGGGAGATTTTCTGACGTCTAGGAAATTTGCCCAGCGTATTATCCTAAAAAAAAAAAAAATCCCTTTTCAGAGTCTATATCCCAGATAGGAAAACAAGGGAGAGGGTGGGTACACATACGCACACACATTTAACTCCGCTTTGCCAATGCGGAGGATGTTGGAATACAATAAGTTTACTTGAATGATGAAAAGAGAGAACGAGCCAGTCTGATCTCACTGAATGTTTCTGTTGAAGAAGCCCAACAGAAAAGCACTGACTCAGAGGTAGGCCTATTTCTATCAACTGAACTGCGACTCTGCATTCATTTTACATAACTCACACAAAACAAATACACTAATAGGAAACTATGTTGCATGTTGACACACAATGAGACAGAGACAACAAAATTGAGTGTGGTGATGTTGTGTTTCCTTCAAGATTTCAGATTTTGCAGCTAAGGAGCCAATAACACGGTTTTGACAATATTTTAATGATTCGATATAATGTTTTGATGTCAACTGAAAAGCAAATTGCATAATGTGTTTCTTCATATGAAGAACAATATATTGCTTAAAGTTTCACAAACTAGTTCAGATATTATTTCAGTAAAGCTGCTGATGATGAATGTGAAAATGTGCTGAAGTAAACAGTGCATAATAATGAACTGACAATTATTTTCATGTTACAATATATACAAACACACTACTGTTCAAAAGTTGCAGATAAGTAAGATTTTTAAAAATATTTTAAAATAAGACTTCTGCTCACCAAGGCTGCATTTATTTGATCCAAAATACCGCAAAAACAGTAATAGTCAAATACTTTTAAATTTATACTAACTTTTTTCTATTTGAATATATTTTTTTTATGAAATTTTTTCCCGTGATGGCAAAGCTGAATTTTCAGCATTCATTACTGAATCTTCAGTGTCACATGATCTTTCAGAAATCATTCTAATATTTATTATTATTATTATTACCAAAACATTATTATTATTATTATTATTATTATTATTATTATTATTACTACTACTACTACGACGTTGAAAACAGTTGTGTACCATTTTCTCAGGTTTCTTTGAGGAATAGGAAATAAAAAAAATACAGCATTTATCTGAAATAGTAATATTATACAGTACAGTACCATTCAAATGTTTAGCGTCAGCAATATTTTTATTTTTTTTTGGAAAGAAATTTAAGAAATTAATGCTTTTATTCAGCAAGCATACATTAAATTGATCAAGTGACAGTGAAGACATTTATATTTTTATACTTCATTAACAGTTATGGCAATGATATATTCTGCACCTCAAATTATAAACCAATATCTTTTAATGTCATTACATTCAATTCAGACAGCATGCCCACAATACATAAAAAGCTGTTAGCATGCTGTCTAAATCAAACATACATATATTTATATATTATTGTGTGTGTGTCTGAGTGTGTGTGCACAACACATGGCTGCACTGAAGCCCAAAAGACTTTCTTTCATAAGCTCCAATTTAACAGCACTGAGGGACTATCTAATTAAAGAGGGAGAGGAGACAGATGCACTTGGGTGGGATGCAGCAGTCAGATTCTCTACACATGGTGACGGATGAAAAACACATGAAGACAAAAAAGAGGAGGACTTCAATTCAAGCGAACCGACAGCCTTTCAATCACAAGCCCTTCACAAAATCAAAAGACTTCCAGTGCTGCAAAAGGTTGTCTCCTGGAGACATCAATGGCAAAGCATTCACATCAAGGAATCAGAAGAGGAATGTTAAAACATGAGCTCCAAGAACTCCAAAGTCCCCTTTCTGTATAATATGACAACAATGGTATGCAATGATGAGGATGATGACAACAGTATGTGAAGCCACATGCAGAGTTTCACATTTGCCTGCAATCATGATAGAAAACGCTATGCCACATCAGACTGAAGCCATCCAGTGACGTCAGCAGCGAGGAGCTCGGCAGCTTTTATAATCACAGTGGCTGTATAACGTTCTGGTGCATTTGAAAGAAAGGGAACACAATTACAGCGATCCTTGTCTGGTGTGGCTGTCAGAATAGCATTTCAGAATGTGTGCATCGCAGAGTGACAAAATGAAACAACCAGGAAGGACTTCATCAGTGGAACACTATTAAAAAAACTGAGGAGTTGAGTGCTCCGACCAGGCCGAATGGAGATCAGGATCTGGGCTGCAATCTGGATATTTCCATGAATGATTAAAGCATGTGTGTGTCCACAGAATCATTTCCAAAAAAAGGTGGCTAGACTGTTATCCTCTGGTTGAACTGGGACAAGTCGTTCAACAACACCAGCAGAAAACTACTGATAGACCGATATATTAACAGTTTTCAAATAATCTAAATGAATCAAGTACATCTTATTTTATTATCTTAACTTAATTATAAAATTTATAAACAAAATCCTATTTAATTTCAGTAATTTAATGTACATATCTGTGATACATCACATAGAGATGTATATGAAATTACAGATAATATACCTGTCATAATACAGTCTGTGCAAGGACAAATATTATTTAAATTACTGAAAATGTTGTAATTTTCCATTTTGTATACTTTGTTAAAAATTTGAAATTTATTTAGAATTAGAGAAAAAAACTAAACAAAAACAAACGAGTCATAAGAAAAGCCAAGTCATACACATTAATCTTGAAATATGACTTAAATTTTGGGTTGATTTGCATTGGCCAACAACAGATAATTAAAATAATTAAAATAAAGTACAAGTATGTATGTAAGTAAATAAATTCAATTTGGTCAAGTATTTAAACAATCAAATGCATTTCTTTAAATACAAAAATTTATTATTCAGAATTAGCAAAAATTAAATGCAGAATTGTGAATCGAATTGATTCTCAGCCCCTACATATTCATTTAGAAATATCTTAGATTTAGAAGTTACTTTATCGCAACCAATAAAAACCCATAGCAGCTGACTACTAGTTTAACACTGCTTTTGATATTCCAAAGATCCAAAGATGTCACACTATGAAGTAAAGCAGTGAAGAGGGCTACTTCAGAGGATCAGACAGACAAACATAGTTCACACCCAAAAATGCTGATAAGTGAGGCTGGATATTAGACAACGCTTGTGTGGGAAACGACTGACCACTTCACCATCCCAGCGTGCCTGTGAAGGCTTGCTGAAAACCAGGAAAGACTGCATTCCAAGTGAAACAGAAGCTCGTAACAAAGTTCTGGTTGTCACTGAGCCAAAATTAACGCCACCACCACCATAATGGCTCCACCTAAAACAATCAGCACTAAAATCTCATGAATGTGTGCTAATCGGTAACAATGACCTCAGCATCAGGTCAAATCTACAGTATGACTCCAGCTAGAGTAGAGAACATTCTTAAATCCAATCCGCTGCATTCCAAGAATTTTAAAACACTGGCTTAAAAAGTTTCATTGCACCTCAACCAAACACTGCACTGCCTCAAAGGAATAGGTCACCAAAAAAGATGCAAAATTACAGAAAATTGAATTAGCCTCAAACCATCCAAGATGGAGAGGAGTTTGCTTCTTAATGGGAAGAGATTTGGAAAAATTTAGCATGATGTCATTTGCTCACCAGTGGACCCTCAAACAAAAAAACTGCATGTTTAATAAATAAATCCATCAAGCTGACAAATGCATGTTTAATAAATAAATCCATCAAGGTATTTTAATAATAAATAAACCAACAAAAAAACTGCATGTTTAATAAATAAATCCATCAAGGTATTTTAATAGGGATGTAACTATTAACTGCGAGCCGGTTGAAAATCGATTCAAATATGTGACGATTCAAATCGGTTGAGATGCTAAACAAATAGCGATCCATTTAGGGGTAAAAGTTTAAATGACTGCATGTCTGAGGGGAACTTACTGTCTTTAGAAGAGTTTAGATGGTATTTTTTCCTTTGTCTAATGCATATCAAAATTAAAATTAAAGCTCATATAAAAATCGCTTTTTAAAAAAATTTCATCTCTTAAAAAGTGCATCGCTTACATCAGAAACTAAAGAAAACACCAAGGAAACGCTTTAAGCGCGGCCTGCTGGCAGAGAGTGAATCTGCATCTCATTCAGCTCATCTGCTGTTTCTGTTTCATGCAGATATTTTTATATATAGTTTCACAAAACACTTGCTTCAAAATTTCTAAATTATACAACCTAATTTAGATAAAAAACTGCTCATGTTGCATGTATGCAGCATCTTTGTTTGGATCATGCATTGGTTGCCTCGAATTTAAATGGAAAGAGCACAGACAACCCCTTATTAGGTTTATATGAAGAGATTTATTTTATTTGTGTTATTTATTTGATTTGGGGCTTGTTTTAAAATTTCGATTTAGTTTTATTTAAATTTACATTATATTTAATTTGTCATTTAGCAGACACTTCTATCCAAAGCGACTTACAAATGAGGACAATAGAAGCAATCAAAACCAACACAAGAGCAATGATATGCAAGTGCTATATTAGTATATCATTATAGTTATATTTCAATTTCACAAAGAAATGTGCAGCATTTTGTCAAAGCAATAATAAAAGGACACATTTAACTTATAATTTATCTTAAATCTCATTTTGTTTAAAAAATAAAATCATGAATCGAATCTTGAAATCAAAATCGTGAATTGAATCGTGAGTTGAGTGAATCGTTACATCTCTATATTTTAACCTAAAACCGTCGCTTCTGGTCAAAATAAGCATCCATAATGCTTTATCTAGTAAAAATGTCCACTTCCTGTTGTCCTCTCACATCAAAACCCACTAACATATTTGTTCTTAACTGTTTTAGACCGTTTTTGCTTGTGAACATTGCTTGATCTGTGCATTTTTCTCTCCTGCTTCTGACAAGATGACTTTTTCATTGAAATTTGAAGCAAGCAATATTGTGAATGGAGGACTCATATTTTAATGGGAAACCACGGTAAGTAAAAAATTTGTATGATGATGAATTTACAAACAAACAGCACGACATTAATTAATGGACTGGAGTCGTGTTTATTACTTGTGGATTATTGTGATGTTTTTATCAGCTGTTTGGACTTTCATTCTGATCATTCACTGCAGTGGATTCATTGATGCGCAAGTGATGTAATGCTAAATTTCTCCTAATCTGCTCCTCTACATCTCAGATGGCTTGAGGGTAAATATATTTTCAGAAAATTGTCATTTTTGGGTGAACTATTCCTTTAAAAAGCAGCAGAATTACAAACATGTCACTGAACATATGCTTTTGTTAGTCCCTTACTAGATTTGAATCAATCTTATTCCAGGGTCACTATCGATGCCTTCAGGTTATTTTACAGATAACATCAAGGTTGTCCCACAGACAATGCAGGCGTTATACAGAAATCCAGTGGCCAAATGGTAACACGCACCATTACTAAGTGGAAGTCTAAACTGTCAGTAAATTATCAAACACTCATACATAAACTTAACAGGCCTCTTATTAAAACCTTCCAGGGGTTCGGGCACACACAAAGAGAGGGTTGAAGAGACAACACACCACACACAAACAGTCTTTTGTAAGGAGCGCTATGGGCCCTCTGAGAGACCCTAGGGATTTCCATGTGTACCGGGACGATCTGAGAAATATCTGAAACCTCCACACAATGCAGCATGCACGCATAAACTGGGCCAGAACATATCACTCTAGAAATACTATCGAATATGGGATACGGAATCAAACAAGCTGTGAGAGGAGAGGAAAGGTGGGTAACTTTGGGAGAGAAAGACGGCATGGCAACAAAACAGCACTTAAGAAAAGAAACAAGTCAGGATGGATTACACTTTGCATGAAATCTACACGCATTCCCTTCTCTATGTCACAACATCATGAAACAAAATGACTCAAATGAAACACGACAGAGCATTACATTCACCAGACATTTCAATTCTCTGCCTCGTACATACAACAATCAAAATAATAAAACATTGTCAGATTAGTCAGAAACGTGCATTTCAATTTGAAAGTGTCATGAAATGTACAAGAAACAAAGTATCATCATAAATGTCGCCACAGGCAAGTTTTTCCAATGAGCCTGGTTAGAAACAACAACAAAAACAACATTTCATCATGTTTAAATCCACAGTGGAGTATTCAAGCTTGTAGTTCTCCCAAAATCAGTCCAGAAAATGCAAATCCTTTGGAATCATAATAACACTTCAAGCCATAACCACTAACCAGCAGCAGAGCAAAGATCACAAAAAATATCTATGACCGCCATCCTCCACTGACAGCTGCAAAAAGTGATCAAGCTATAGAAAGATGTTAGAAACTACACACAGGGTGAAAATGTCACTGTTAACCAAAGACCACAGGCTCATAGAAGACACAGCTCATCTCCCCACCCACAGAGAGACAGCTGCTTGATGAGGAGGTCACTGAAACACGACTGCCCTTCATGCTCCGGCAAAAAGCTGGGCCGGTCATCTTAGAGATTAATACTGGGGAGAACTGCACTCAGAGATCACTGACTGTCTGTTTGAGTCTCTTATGTTAACAACAGCACCATCACAACACACACAAACACACAACATCATAAGCTTGCCTCTCCATTATTGCTTGGGTTTAATCCTCTTTTACAACAGAGGGACAGATGAATGAATCCTAGTTCTCTAAAGCACTGACACATCATCGACCCCCTCTTTAAAAGTCACAAAATTTTAAATCGATCTGTGTCAGCTATTAAATCTCCCTGTGATCCTTAATTTCAGAAAAACCTGTCTATTTTTGTTCTTCTGTACAGAGCACCTCAGTTTGGTGGGGGATGCTGGCAGCGCTCTGTTTTCAGTCTCTGGTGGTGCAAAGACAGCTCATCTTGATCCTGCAGGCAGGGTAAAATAAGAAAAAAACTTTTTTGTGGAGAGGTGCAATATGCATTGGGTAGTGGATAACTTGTTATAGACTAAGATAAATTAACATTCAAACTTTAGACTGTCATAGACACCAATGAAAAAAAAAAACATTTCTACAGTTGGAATCAAGCTGGTCACAAATCTAGACTGCCATTAAAATGCTTGGGGCCAGTAAGATTTTTTTTTAATCGATATAGGCCTTTTTTTTAACTCCCTAATATCGGTATCGGCCCCAAAAAAACCATATCGGCCGGGCTCCAATGTTGAAAACAGCTGTGCTGCTTAATATTTTTTGTGAAAACCATGACACATTTCTTCCAGGATTGTTTGATAAACAGAGTTCAAAAGAACGTCATTTATTTGAAATATTAATAATTTGTAACATTATAAATGTCTTTACTGTCATTCTTTATTAATTTAATGTATCCTTGCTGAATAAAAGTACTAATTTCTAAGTAAAAAAACAACAACAACAACCTTTCTAACAGTAGTGTTTATATGTAAAACTGGTCATTATGTAAAAGTGTAAAGGGTGACATTAGAATCAGGAACGGTACAGAAGGTGATCTCACTCTCCACCATACACCACTACGCGGACAGGCTCTCACAAGCACAGATGAAAGGGTCTATATAAAGAGGTCATTCATTATTCAACCCCGCTCCAAAGCAGTGACCTGGAGGGCCAAAGTGGAGAAATCTCTACTCCTCCAACCAAAGAACATGCATGTTTTCCATAGGTTATTCATGAATAAAGAACCTGGCTAAGACTTCTTAATGTGTACAATGTATTGATGCCTTAATGGTCTTGCGGGCGGAACACTTTGTTTTACCTCACAGATTCCATGCCACCAGCATTACATTATCAATAAAATCATGTTACATGGATCTTAATCGCAGATGCACCACCGGCCCTATCCATTCTGTCTTGATAAGAGAGAGCACTCAGGGGGCCGGGTAGCAGTGACTTAAGCTCTAGAGAAACACATAGAGATTGAGAGGCTTGAAAGGATTGCGTTTAACACCACTAATGCTTGAATTCCCACATCACCTTTTAGTGCTTTTATCGATCACAGAGAAGAGAGTCAAGACAACAGTCAAAAAAGAATTAGAAAGAAAATATTTATTTATATAATTTACTCAGTGAGAATATTATTAGCCTCTGATGTTAGCGGTTCCTGGTTCGGGACTGGCATGAATTTAGGGTCCCGGAGAGTGCTGATTTTTCCAGACCAGTGGTTCCAGATTTGGCACGGGATCCGACACCAGCACCCTTTTGATGGAAAAGGGGTTTTGGCTAACACAATCGGGTAATAGAGATTTTTTCCCCCATTTCATTGATATGAACTGGTTTCATTAGTTGTTAAATTCTAGCATGTAATCATACAAACCATCACTGCAAGTGTCCCTCATGCAGTCTCTTTCTAAGGGGATCTTAAGGATAGCAAGAAATGGAAATTCACCTATTCATCTATTTTCTAAATGCATGTTATTGTCACAATCAGATCTGCCTCCATTCAATCAATGACTAATGGACTGACCAAAGTCCCTGCCTTACATTTTTATCTTTATGATAATTCGATTCACTCAATTGTATGACATAATACAGAAGAAAAGATATGTTGCTACTTCCATTCCATCTAGAGATCAGCCTTTGCAACCTCAACCTTGCTACAATGAATTAAATATCAGCTTAACATATATCTAAATTATGAGACTGTTGCAAGACTTTGTTATACAAGTACAGAAAGGTCAAGTCCTCTGTGAAACACAAGCATTTTGTCATTACTGACAATAGATACATTTAAAACTACATACTTGTTGATCTTATGTTAGATAATACTTTTGGAAACCTAATTCTCTTCAAGAAAAACATGGAATTTGTACCTCAAGCTCAGTAATGGGACACCTAAGTGTACCCTATTCACAGAAAGTACCATGATATCTATACAAAAGGTCCAGATACTGATATCGCTCGACTGAAATAACACGACGCGTGGAGAAAACCTTTTTTACAAAGAAAAAGGCCTGGGAGAAAATTTAAAGTCCAAGTTATTAACCAACCAATTTGATTCAGGGATAAAAATGGAACACGGTGACAGAGACAGAGAGAGAAAAGCAATTAAGACGACATGAATGAGACAGAGTGAAGAGGAGTTTGAGAGAAAGAGGTAGAGAAAGACAGGCAAGAGAAGAAGGGAGGGTGGGACACACAGGGTGGAATGCCAGGGCTAATCCCCAGCTCCTGTGTGGTATTTTAACTGTTATTCTTTCCTCCTCTCTCTCTTCATTCCCCTGCCGCCATCACTTACTGCAGTGCAGCGAACGACCACACCATGTCTGGACAAACCTGAGGACAGGAGACGCAGTGGCTGACCCCTGGACACAAGGTCTTAATGTCAGCAGGGTGTCTGGCCTGACATTTGTCTCTTTAAAATGAACAGAATGTATGCAAGTCACAAAATACTAAGAATAAACCATGTCCCAACCTTTGTTCCTAGATTAATAGAAATATAAATGAAAGAAAGTGACAAAGTAAATCTTTAAAACATTCCATCTCAGTCCAAACGTTTATTGTAACAATTAACTACATGCCACAGATAAAAACGACAATTGTTGTCATGCCCAAGGCACGAAAAAAGCTGGAAAATGATGTAATTTGCTTTGAGTGAGTGAGTGAGTGAGTACTCCGTCTCGTGCAGACAAACGGGTCACTATGGATACCGCCCCACTGTGCACGAGCAGGAGTGCTGTGATGTGGTCTGACCTCTGGCTGAATGTGTCCCCTACAGCTGCAAAATGATACACAGCTGAAGCCCGTTGCTATATGAAGGCAACTGTGGTCGTGACAGGTGTGATCGGGACAGAATGATTTTAACTGTCAACGAGAACTGTGCCTGTAGAAAAATCATGTTTAAACTTAACTGCAAGGTTGCAGGTATGACCAGCTAGAAACCAGGTAGCAATCTGAAATGGGATGTTTCAGCAGAGATGTCATTAACCAGCAAAATGCAAAACCCAATAAGCGTCTAACAATGGAAATGTCAAACTTGGGTCACTTACATAAAATACTTCTGATGAAGTTACAAGGAACTGGGAATTACGAATCTGATGCGAGTCATAAACTTCAAGTTAAGTCCATTTTTCAAATTAACTTTCAGTCAACAAACGAAGCAAATAACATCGAACTCTTATTTTTCTGCTACGACCACAATTGCACGCTAAAAAACAAACAAAGAGCGCAACATTTGGCATGGATTACCAGCTGGCAAACAATGACTAGCATTCCACTGCCAACATAAATGTCAAGGGGTTGCTTCGAGTATCCAACTATTCTTTAAAGACGTGAGGTTATAAATAAATAAATAAATAAATAAATATATAAAAAAAAAAAAAAAAAAAAAAAAAAACAGCGACTGTTTGTTTCTCAGTTTCTGCTAGGATGTTTCCATGGCAGCTGAATCTCAGTCCTCGTGCGAGATTCCTGCGTTCACACAATCGGCGTTGTTTGAAGGAAAATTACAGACTTGAGACAATTAAGAAGGCTAGATTTGGGTTCCAGAAGAAATATTTGGAAGGTATTCAAAATTAAAAAAGCAAAACCTAAGTTTTAGAAACTTTTCGTGGCAAAAACGACGTTGCACGGTGACGTTTTGAAGGACTGTCCGCGAGCCTGGACGGCATCAGGTTCACGCGCTCAACACTTTTCACAGACCGCTGGATTCCCCCAAACTTTGCCGAGGGCTTGCGCACTCACGACACAGCAAATAAGGTATGATTCAACCTACCTGACACAAATGACAGCACGAGCAGGACTCTAACATTCAGTCCCGGGTGAATCGGGTTATTCCTGAGATAGTGGGCAGTCATTGTCAGCACCATATCACCGCCCGTGCTCTCGCTTCTCTCGCTCCCCGAAACTCTGAAAGCTCCTCAGCAACAACTCCATAGGGAAAAGGCTGCGTCTGGACCGTACCACTCTGCCTCCCCGTTATGGGGGTGTGCAGTCTCACGTGAAGCAAAACAAATCAAAAACATTAACACACACACAGACACACACACATATATATATATATACAAATATATATACAAATTATTACATTAAATTAAATCACACACACACACACACACACACACACATAATATATATATATATATATATATAATATATATATATATATATATATATATATATAAATATATATACAAATATATATACAAATTATTACATAAAATTAAATATAGCCTAGCTGAAAGTAGCAATTTATCTGTGTCCAAGAAGATATTTGTTAAATGGGTCATATGACGTTGCTAAAAAGAACATCATGTTGTGTATTTGGCATTTATGCGTTTAAGGTCCAAAAAACACATTATTTTCCACATAATGTACATTATTGTTGCTCCTCTATGCCCAGCCTTTCTGAAACGCATCGATTTTTACAAAGCTCAGCCTTCTGAAAAGCGAGGTGTATGCTGACTGGCCAGCTATCCAGTGCGTTGTGATTGGCTAAATGCCTCAAGCGTGTGACATAAATGTTACGCCCCTTAACATACTGTGATGCCGTCTCCTGGTGCGACGAGACAAAACCAATAAAACCCAATACAAGAGGCATTGCTTCCAGTGGGGACATAATTACTGATTATAATGACTTGTGATTATAATAACTTGTGATAATGATTATAATGATAATGAATGTCTTTTTACGTATCATGCTGCGTAAACATAAAACCATGTCTGCATTTTTGATCGGAGAAACGACAAGCGCTACTCTACATTGCTCAAAACTTGCGTTTGAATCATCAGTGGCAAATTCTTTAAATATGAAAATGTACTTACAGACTATGTGTCAGAAGCGCTAGACTGTCCTTGCAAAGTTGGAATTGCCACATTTTATAGAAACAGACACCGGCATTGTAGGCTACTCTCCCAGGAAACAGTCCTCGTCCTCCGTAAAATCTGAATTTCACACATCTGAATATTTGGGTTGAACTGTTCTGGTATAGTGTTGTAAATATAACTTAACCACTGTTTTCTAGTTGTGTCCTCTTTTGGAAGACCAAACTAAGTAGTTTCACTTTCACAACGAAACAGCATCTCTACAACATGGTGGAGGCAGCAACAGTGAGAATAAAAGTTACACCTTCTTTCTTTGCGTGAACATTTGGCCGGAGTTATGCAATACTTCCCACATCGTGACATAGACATGTGGGGGCGTGTTAGAATGAGACGTTTTAGGGGGGCGTGGTTCACTCTTAACTTTTATAAAGAATATCTCTTTGAAACTTTACAGATCTTCTTTATGCACCAAGAGCTTGTAGCACTCCAAAGAGAAAGGAACAATTTAAATCACATCATATGACCCCTTTAACACAAATTCATGTGTTCAAGATTCGCAGCCAACAATCTGGTGTTCACCTATCTCCACATTTCAAAATCAACAAAAAATTCACAAAAAAAATTTTACACACAAAAATAATAACTTTTTAAAAAACAATTTTCGATAATAACTAATTAAAAAATAATTAATAAAAAAGTATCTGTCACTATTTCCATTTCATTGCAATTTTAAGTTTCGTGATAAATGGCTACTGTTGAACTTGGCTAATAGCTGCAGAAACCTGACTGGTCATAATTTTACCATACAAATGTCCTGATATACTGCAAAAGTCTTTGGCTGAATTTGGAATCAAACATAACATATTCAAATGCATTCAAAATTTCATGCCAATTGTACCAATAAGTTATAGCAACAACAAATGACCAAATTCCCGCTAAATTTGTGAAGTAAAGAAATAAAACTATTAAAAGAAAAGCTGGGTTTCTATTTAACACTTCTGTTACTTAGTGGAGGGATTGTCGTCGTAAGTTGTCCCACTGTTTGGTCCAGTCCCACAAATGGGCGCTAATTTTCTGTTAGCATCAGACTTAATCCCCCTGTACCCTCTGCTAATCCCCTCAGCCCCCTTTTTAAAATTTCATCTAGAGTCCAATCTGTGCTTTTCTTGTCTCAAAGCCACAAGAAAACCCCTCACCCCTTTGCTGTTACCTCTTGGTCTGAGTCTAATTGGGCCATATAGAAATTACCAAACTAATCCTACCAAACAACAAATGCACTGGGCGGTTATTAGATCCACCCCATTTATGCCAGATCAGCAATTTGTTGACTTTCTGTCGTGTCTCAATCCAACCAGGATAAGCTTTTGCTCACTCATTTATCTGGATGGTAGGAGCTAGAAAGCAAAAAAAAAAGAAGTGCAGCTATGATACCCTACTTTTACTTTGATTTATTGGACAGAGAAATTAATATTTTATCTCCCGGGCATTGTAGATCACAGCATGCAAGAAAATGACTCAAAAAGAGGTTGATAACTGAAAGCAAAAATAAAAGAGTGTCTTTACAGTAGATTTGGCCTTTAAGACGTTGTCTAAACTATTTCCCAGGAGTTGCAATGCACCGTCAACAAAGTAAGCTCACTCTGTTTCTGATATCTCCTCCATGAAAGCAGCACATCAAAGACAGCGATCCCCAGACTCCCCCACAACCCCTCTGAATGGAGCAGTGCGCCTCGTTCCTTGAGGATCTGTTTTTTTCAGCAGCATAAATGAACCAAACATGTCCTTGTCAACAATCTCACAGAGAGACTCCATCCATTCAGCAGAGGTTTTGTCCATCTGCACCCAGAAATTTTGGTTTACAAAGACTCAGGCCCATCATCATCATTCCTCCAGCTAAACCCTAAATCCCTTTTTGCTGTTTGTTGACTCTGTTTTTTTCCCTTAAGACAATCCATGAAACAAGCAATAAATTATCTCTCTTTCTGGTCGTTAGACACAGGCGAGTTTAGGTTTGCAATGTGAGGGATGCCTAATGGAATATAAAATTCTGGGGAGACTCCGGAAATTTATGAACATCTTTATTAAATTTTTTCTTCAGCTGCTATAACGTGTGCCAGTGTTTCACCTTACTGTTTGGACTGGATTTAATCTAAAAGCAAATTTTCCTGCTAACTCATTCTTTCACCATTTGTTAATTTGGAAAAGGTGAAAAAAAAGTGAAGGAAAACTGGGCACTCGTTCTCACCTGGCAGTGAGAGAGGGGCTATTTATGAGGTACTCCAAGTGATTAAAAAATTCAAGAAGGAATTACTCACTGGGTAACTGACAAATTTTATGATGATGAATAACTTAATTCTGATATACATCCCACAGTTATTCCTAATGTGTGACAAGGGATCAACAAAGTTTCATTTCTTCTCTGTGTCTGGATGTTTGTCTCTGTATTAAAGTGAAAATGTAGAATGAGCAAAACAGGTTCTGACTACAGTGTATAGAGATGCCTTTAGAGGGGTTTGGTCAAATTAAAGTAAATCTTGAGGAAAACAGACTTATGTTATACTGTATGTATGTAATAATATGTGTGTGTATACACACACACACACACACACACACACACACACACACACACACACAGTATAACATATATATATATAGTACAACAAAAATCTACAAAAAGCCTCTCTCTCACACACACACACACACACACACACACACACACACACACACACACACACACACACACACACACACACACACACACACACACACACACACACACACACACACACTATTGTTAAACTAGTAATTTTTGTTGATTTGTCTATATTTTTATTTTATTATGGCATTAAGATGTAAACATCAGGGAGTCCTGAAAAATAGACTTATATAGAAACAGAAAGTTTTGAAAAATGTTTGCATTTATACATAAATTTTTCAACTGAAGTCACTTTTTTGTAGATTTATCTGTATTTTTATGTTTTTATATTGTGCTTTAAATAAGAGAATCACAAAAATAGCCACCGTTTTTATCTAACTTAGAGATATTTAATTTGTATTTGAAACTGTTATGACCTTTGACCTTTCTATGAATCAAATCATTACTTTAGTGTCATGAAAAATAAATAGCATAATTTTTCAAAAAAAAAAAAAAAAAAAAAATAATAATTTGCGTCTAGTTTACAAATATTTTTGTTAGATAGCAACTAAAACCTTTAAATTATTCACTGGGCAAGCTTCCCTCAAAGAGGTTTTGTGTCTCTAATAGTGTGATGCCATGGTAACATTCAAATGGTAATATATCCCGAATTCAAGTGATAATGCAGTTGATCTAGTCCTCATCTTGCTCCAGAGGTCGTCTTGGAACCAGAACAAATGGACATACTTTAGACCACTTGAAATGCAATTGTTTGAACCTGTTGTTTCAAACTCTGCAAAGTGTTTTTGTAATTTATCAAGCATTACATGCCTGAACGATTTTTCTCAATTTAAACACTGTAATGTTTTGTATATTTTACCTCCTCAAAATGCTATTTTTCACCCTTGTATTTTGTAAAACTGGGAAGCACACTGAGGGTGTTGCCTGCTCCAGGAATGTTGCATGAGTCCTCAAGGACCCTTAAAAGAGGAGGTTTGGTGCACTCTCTTTTGTACCAACACATCCTGACTTAACTCCCTCATTGCACAGCACACTATAGTTTATTCAAGTAAATACACTACAGTATTTCATAAAGCTGCAGTATTAAACATTTCCTAGACAAGTTACATAGAACAGACCCCCTTGGAAAATAAATCATGTGTCTAATTTCATCATATAGCATGCCAGTAACCAGCACTTATGCACACAAGAGCTGCATGGAATGAAGGGTGTCTGATGCCTGCTGGAAGGATCGAAGAGCTGTTTATGCATTTGTGCTCTCAGTCTCATTTTTGTGTTCAACCCCATCATTCAACATGAAGCATTCTTTTTATTCTCATTCTTTTATTTTGGATTCAATAAACAAGTCTTTTGCTTTATAAATACAGAGTGCAAGATCAAAAACTAAATGTTTGCTGTCAGGGCCGACTATGGGTTTTCCTTTGATTAGTCCAGCAAACCCCAAATTACTTCAGTATTCAGTCAACACTGGGATGCTAGTGAAGTTCTGAAGTGGGATCCAGTATCCAAATCCATGCAGTCATAGATGAATTTCCATCACAATGGTCGCAGAGGGCAGTCACTGATAGAATAAAACCAAACCAAGTTATATAAACCGTTTACTTTGTTCATTTAGCAAGCTGTTTCCCATTAAAATGTCAGAATTTTCTGAATGATGATTTGGAAGGAACAGTGTTTTTGACTCTTCTATTGTCTTCATGTCATTTTGACCAATGTTTGGTAAAGCATACACTATAAATACCACATTGTTTTTGATACTGGAACCAGGATTTGCCACATTGTCCAGAATAGCTAAACAAACATAATAAATGCTTATTTTCAGTTCAGTATTTTAATAAAATTGCTTTTATTAAAATTACTTTAGAAAGTGGTACATCTGTGGTCTTTATGGGCCATATTTGATCCATATTTGAAAAAAAAAACACTTATGACCTTTCACCTTTGGCCTTTTAGCATGTTTTTAATCTATTAATCATATCTCTTATCTAGTTGTACATTTTTTTTTTTTTTACAATTTTGAATATTCCAGAAAAGACGTTTTGTGACATGCAATAAAATCTTTAGAGTTATTTGTTCGTTCTCTTTAAACTTGGCCAACCTAATTTTATTTTTTAAATATAAACAAATTTTGATTTTGATGGCTGCAAAACACTCCAAAAAAGTTGGGGCAGAGGCATGTTTAAAACTGTGTCATATCAACTTTCCTTCAATGGGAGACAGAGACTGCAGATTCACTCAAACCACGCTGTTGTAGAACATGCAGATTGAGACCTGGCATTGTCTTGATCTAATAACTATGGACTTCATATGAAATACATCATCTTGATGGCAGTATATGTCTCTGTACAATTCAAATATATGCCTCCATGTCAATGTTACCTTCGCACATACAGTATGTCAGTCACCCATTCCATTTGCTCAGCTGCACCCCCACACCATGCCAGACGTTTGATTTTCTGTCGCTGGTGAAAGTCTGGATGGACCCTTTGGTCTTTGGGACTGAGAAGTTTAAATGTGGACTCATCTGACCACAGCACACATTTCCAGTGTCTTTTTGACTATCTGAGATGAGCTCTGGCCCACAGAACCCAGCGGCATCACTGCATAAAATTTATGTATTGCTTTCTTCTAAAACAGAGATTCAAGTTGCATTTCTTGATGTAGCGGCAGACTATGTTAAGCGACAGTGGTTTTCTGAAGAACTCCTGAGCCCATGTGGCCTTTTCTTTGTACGTTTGTCAGTTACATAAAAGTTAAAGAGAATTAACAAATCAAAGATTCTTGGTTTTATTGCATTTTACAAAACTTTTCTGGAAGTCTAGAAGGGAGGTTTTCACAGATCACATTTTAATAGATGGTTTAAAAAAGTATTAGCATAAAATATGCATATCTAACTGTGCCTTTTATAGTATTTTCTAAGCATCAGTTGAAATTGTAGCTCTAAAAATAAAATAAAATAAAAATTCATAAAATTAATAGCAGAAATAATTGTCTTAGAATAAATGATATATTATGAAAATTTGTTTCGCAAAGATCTTTAATAGATTGTTTTTAACACATCTATAGTTGAATGCATGCATGAATGAATAGTGAATAGAACAAATACAGGAAACAACCACACAAAACACTACAAAAGTGTTAGTTCCATAAGTCAACTATAAATTGTCCTATAGCGCCACCTTCTGGTTGTTCAATCATCAGTCGAGATAATTTCCTTATCCACTCTCTGTTAAATCCAGACATATAGTACTGTAAAAATTCTTTAAATCTAATTATTAAAACCAGGTCAAAAAAAAAAAAAAATATCCCGGAAACCAAACTGTCATTGACAACAATTTTGATGACAAGTTCTGATTGATCTTTATGTGTGTGTAGCCTAAGCATTAAGTTATAAGCCATGAGATCAGAAAGGATTAAGGAACAACATAAGATCTTGGCTCTTGAGGGCTGACTGAAAAAGTTATAAGTGAAATGAAAAAACTTCAAATGCCAAAAAGGCAGACAACACCTCTACTGACAAGATGGATACGCTGCTAATGAGCCCTTCAGCCCACAAATAACAGGTGGAGATAAGAGGAGATAGATCAGAGTGTTTGGAAGGCTGGCTCGGAAAAACCAGACTGACGAGAGAATGTTTATTTAAAAAATTAACAAGAAATCACAAAGTTAGCATGTGTCTGTAATTATAAATCAAACATATTGTCAATACAGTAAAAAAGTTTTTAAATCCCCAAAAATTACATTGCAATTGCATTTGACAATTACAAGCAAATGTGAAGCCCCTGATCTAGAATGTATTTATCTACCAAGTCCCTTTTCCAACCATCATAGTTTTGTATTTAATACTTAATTTATATAAATTCTCCTGGATGCACCACAGAGTCTCCCACATTTCACAGCATTTGCCCAATTAATCAAACAGAAATACAATTCTGTGCTTCAGTAGTTGTACAGGTCTTTGTACCAGAGTGCTTAAGATACTTTAAAGCTGTGTTAAAGGTCTCGATGTGACTAGTCCTCTCGTAAATATGCATCTGGGACGTCTTCCTCCTCCATTGCAGTGCTGAAAGCATTTTGAAGCCTCTCACTTTCCTCAGCTTTAGAGTTTTTGAGTTGTCTCTCAGCTTCCAGCATCAGCTGTTGAGCCTCTTCCACCTGGGACTGTGCGAGCTGTAGACTGTTCTCTGCTGTCATAGAAGCTTGGTCAGCCCCTGGAGAGGACAAGCATGGTTAAGCTATTAATACATATGGTTAAAAGGGCAATTTAACAAATTACCACCAAGTGGCAGTAGGTGCCAAATTTCAATAGATCTCTAAAATAAATCACACTTATTTCAAAGTAATATGATGCAAATTCATTTGCTTTATATCTCTGTAATAACTGGCATGAAAACCTTTTATTGACATGCCCTGTGGTGACATTTTGTTCTTCACACATTTTTTAATTTCTTATAGATTTTCAACCTCATATTAATTGAGACTACATAGTATATTTGTACTTTTAATAAATCATTTGTAACACCACACTGGATCAATTAAAATTCACTAGTAAAGGCAAAAAGGGTGAAAATGGTGACCAAATACAGCAAATTACAAACGTTCATATAATAAAAAATGAAAATAAATAAATAAATAAAAATCAGTAAATTATGACACTTAAGACTGTAGTAATGGCTGCTGAAAATGTAGCTTTCCCGTCAAATGAATAAATTCGATTTTAAAAATATATTTAAATAAAGTTATTTTAAATTGTTATAATATTTTGATCAAATAAATGCAGCTTAGTAAGCATGTGAGACTTCATTTAAAAAAAACTAAAAAACTTCCCAAACCCCAAACTTATATAGTGCAATTATAATATAATATAATATAATATAGTATAATATAATAATATAAACATTGTTTGATTTTTTTATTATTAACTAAATAAATAAAAACTAATAAAAACATAAAAAAAAATAACATAACCAAATAAAAATCAAACAAATTCAGCATAAGAGACCACATTAAAAAACATAAAAAAAAATTAAAAAACCCAAACTAACAAAAAACATAATAAAAAAAAAAATCAAAAAAAAAACTAAAAAAAATTGTTAAATGCCTGTTCCAGAAGATGAGAGCTACCTGCATTGAAAGCTGCCTCTGTTGCCAGCTTTGAGAGATCGATTGCCTTCATCCAGCAGGATTCAAATCGTTTGTAATCCTTTCTCCTGTCAATTACCTAATAAAAATTTAAAAACAACAACAACAACTTTGCAATCAATTTGATTAAAAAGAAGATATAAAGAAAAGGGTATTACTTCTAATTTGAAAGCTTGTGACAATAACTCCATGTTTTCAAGTCATTACCTCCTGACGACGCCTAAGAATGAGCTGCCAGATTGCATCCTCATCCACAGAACTGATTCTGTTGATGGAATCCACATAGTGCTTGTGTAATGACACAAGTCTGTCTATAGCCTAGAGAAGACAAGTATGTTGGATGTTGTTTTTGCGATTTTTAAATCATGAAAATGACAGCGACTGTTCTAATAGTTTTGATTACCATATTATAACCTGAAATGGAATCAAGCAGTGCTAAAGTTGTTTGTGAGAGGTAAGTATTAGCACTGTTTGTGACCAGAGATGATGCTCTCCGAACCAGATCTTTATGGGACAGATTTTCTGGTTTCTAAACAAGACAAAGAGAAAAGAGTGGTTAAGAGGTTTGTCAGATACCAATTTAGTGGAAATGAAGTTCTACACGGTGAATTGTAACATTAATTAGCTCATGTTGACATTACTAGGTCATCTTCATAGGCCGTTCAGTCATGCTATCTGATTAATATACATGAGCTAAGCCAAACCATGGTATGCCACTATTAAAAAATTGAGGTCCCACACAGATGTGCTTAACTAAAGATGTGTAATGTAGATGTTTTGTGCTATTTTATTGAAATGCTTTACGTTTTCTCTGATATTTGCACACACTATCTCCTTTAACGCTCCCATCTTTGCACACAAAATCTGCATAAGTAATCTGTATAAGTAATTTTCTTTTATCAAAAAATGCTAGTTAATGTTATCGCATTGGACTAAAACTTACTGACTCACACAGGTTGTAAAAACTTCCCCCAAATTTAGATCATTTTTGTACCTTTATTTCCTACCAAACCCCAAAACACTATACACAACATGAACAACCAACAAAAAAAAAAAAAATAAATTATAAAATGCTATTTTATTACCAAATAAAGAATTCAATATTTTTATTAACTGTTTGCTTGTTTTCGATTAGCACAGGGTTTGCATTTCTTTTTGGAATTGATTGTTTGTAATGCCTCATCTGAGCTTAAGCACCTCAGTTTATGAGTGAACACTGCCAATATTATCCACAAAAAAAAAAAAAAGATCAATGTGGCACAGAAACAAAAAACTAAGGTGCATAAACTCAGATCAATGTGGCCTAGAAACAATCAATTCCAAAAAGAAACACAAAACCTGTGCTAAACTGAAAGAAAACAAGTTGACAAAAAGATTGGCTCTAAGATTTGGTGATAATAAACTATAATGTGAGATATACAAGCAATTTTTAAAAGGTTGCTTACACATTAAATTAGGTAAAGGACTCTCAGCACAGCACAAAGGTTAAGGGGATACTCCAACCCAAAACGAAAATTTTGTCATTGATCACTTACCCCCATGTCGTTCCAAACCCGTAAAAGCTCCATTCATCTTCAGAACACAATTTAAGATATTTTGGATGAAAACCGGGAGGCTTGAGACAGTCCCATAGACTGCCAAGTAAATAACAGTGTCAAGGTTCATAAAAGGTATGAAAGTCATCGTCAGAATACTCCATCTGCCATCAGACGTGCAATCTGGGTTATATGAAGTGATGGGAATACTTTTTGTAAGCGAAGAAAACAAAAATAACGATTTTATTCTATAATTCCTTTGTCAACGGTCTCCTCTGTGTCTCTCCATATCACTGTATGCTGTGTATGCTCTTTTGTGTCATACACACAAGGATGCGCTGTTTTATTTCAAATGTTTTATTTCAAATCAAAGCTAAATACATGTAGAAACAGCACATCCTTATGGCACGGATGACACAGAAGAGCATACACAGCATATGTGATACATGAATTATTGAATAAAGTCATTATTTTTTGTTTTCTTCGCTTACAAAAAGTGTTCCCGTCGCTTCATATAACCCAGATTGCACGTCTGATGGCAGATGGAGTATTCTGACGACCACTTTCATACCTTTTATGGACCTTGACACTGCTATTTACTTGGCAGTCTATGGGACAGTCACAAGCCTCCAGGATTTCATCCTAAATATCTTAAATTGTGTCCCGAAAATGAACAGAGCTTTTACAGGTTTGTAACAACATGGGGGTAAGTGATTAATGACAAAATTTTCATTTTGGGCTGGAGTATCCCTTTAGATGTCAAACCTTAAATGTCAACAGTTTAACTTCAAGAGATGATTAGAAATAAAATGCATTAATTGTAAATGTAAATAAACTCAATGAACTGAATGGCTATTTCTTCACATAAATATACGAGCAATTACATTGATGTAAATGTAATTACAGTGAATTATACGTGAAGATTCTACAAATTCTATCATTAATGATGCTATCTTTTAAACTCTGCATTTGTGTACGAAATATTAGCAGCTATAACAATCAAACAGTCCATATTCCAATCACATTATCATGGCGCAGACCTGGATGAAAGGAACAGCACACAGAGCACCTGTGACACTCAAAGTCTTCCAGTTGTTTCTGAGGAGTGTGGGCAGCACAGCCAGTCTGCGGCTGCTCTGACAGACGCTTCTGCTCATCAAAGCTGCCCAGCTACACAAAACACAAAACGACAAAGCTCATTTCAGGAACAACCTACGATGTATAATTCAGTCACTCAGTACGAGGACAAAACTTCATATTCATGACAGTTTAAACACATGAGGCTACAATGAAACGAAAAGTCAGCTCCAAAATAATGAAGCTAAAACAAGAAAGTTAGGCAGCGAATCATACAGCGAACCCAAAGACATGTTTGTGTAACAGCAACTATTGTTCCATCCATTAATTAGTTGTGCAGAAATACAAATATACTACAATTTCGTTGCATGAAATTAAATTGTATTGAAGCATGAGACAATTAAAAATATATACCACCTCAATCCGACAGCAAACAATTTCCTTCTGTACGCCGCCATACTTGTTCAGATGAAGAAATGAAAGTCTCCCCCTATCGGTGTTGACTGAGAATTGCACCCTCAGGTCCTGTTTAATAATAATGAGCCTTATGAATATTTAAGAAGATTGAATCCTGGGCGAATTACACACTTAACAATACTACTACTACTACTAAATATTTAATAATAATTCCTGTTTAAGTGTCAGTTTCCTTCAGTATTGTTAAGGCAGTATCATCGTAATAATAATAATAATAATAAGAAGAATTATTGCTGTTTTTGTCATTGGTTATACTGCCTAAATGAGACTGATGAGATAAGCCTATAAAAGTCATACTCAATACTAAACTCAAAATAAAATTTCATTCCACTCATAAAATAAAATGTCACAACAAAACAAAATAAAACATATAATTATTATTATTATTATTATTATTATTATTATTATTAAGTTTCTACCAGTGGAATTTAATTTTGTTAATGACCTACAAGCCTCTTTTTGTTCATACATGCAATCGGTTTTATTTTCTCTGTCTCTATGGCAGTCATGTACTGCCACAACTGCCACAACCAGGTCTGCAAGTACGCTTCCTTCAGCAATGCCATGGCATTTTAATCAAACCCTGGATCCAGTTTTACAGAAACTGCATCATGTTTTTGGTTTGACCTTATCTGTCCTCTCATATATGACCTGAATAACATTGCAACGTGATATTAGGCTATATTATTTCTCTTTTTTCTCTTTCAGAATCAAGTAGTTTTTGTACATGCAGTTTTATGATTTAGGCTTAATAATAAACCAAATAGAGATTGTTATTTTAGTATCTATTACTATTAGATACTACTATAGTTTTTGTTAATAATTAAATTTAATTAGTTTCATTCATTTTATTTTATTTATTTAAAAATATGTCTACAAAGATAAACATACATACATATTACACATACATATAACTAAATGAAAATGAGAAATGATGGTTTTGGCAACTAGCTTAAATTAATATGAGTCCAAGTTTTTTTTTATGTTTTATTTCAGTTAATGTTTATTTTATTTCAAGTAATTAATAAGTTTTTTATGGTTTTAGTTTCAGTTTTAGTGAATGATAATAACCCTGAAGGAAGACATTGGTTTATTTAGTTCCAGGAATTATCAAATTGATTTACGAACAATACAAGCCTTCAGAAGTAAATGCCTTCACTGCTCTGAATTAGAACTCTGTTAGATGTCCTCAGCTGCAGCCTCATATAGCTCAAGTGAACATAGTTGAGTCACGTCCCGATGTCACTTCTATTCATCATTAAAAAGAGAATAGAGAAGCCGGTCTTAGATTAACCTCTCATTAAAAACGTGTTTGGGAAGTATTTAGGCCCTGAGGACTATTACTGTAATCTCTGTCAGTCTTTATGGAAATGCCTATTCCCTAAACAATCATATAAAAACAAACCCAAAAAGTGAACATAAATAATTAATGCGATCACTAACTTTGAGGTGGAGGGTAGTTCCAGTGTGGGTGTTTGTCAATATTATTCACATTTTTAAAAAGGAAACTTAAAAGTCTGTTCAACGCTTTTACAATTACTTAATGAAATACTCTTCAAAGCTCTGAATTGTTTGTTTGTTTGATTTTACAAATAATATATTCTAATGAATGTTCCTAAGACATTATCTATGAAAAATAAGCCACACATGTAAAGTTGATACCACAAACAGAATTATAATTACATTTTTTTTTAAATTTCATTAAGTAGAATACAATGCATATAAATTAAGTGCAGTTTTATTTTCCATTCAATTCATATGAAAATTAAACATGAATTAACAAACAATAAACATTAAAGATATACAAATTATATGGAGTATTTCCAATATAACAGTAGATGATATCAGTTCTCAATATATGAATTGCCTAAATCTATTTAATTTAAAAAATAAAATGTATGGACCATGGTAAATAAACACTTAATTTGCAAGAATGCACTAATTTACTTTAATGTCTTCAAAATTTAGCAGATCAGTATGAATCAGCAAGTCTGTGAATATATAGTCTAATATAAATATATTCTTATCTATTTTGTGATTATTGTTGAATGATTTGGAATTGCATTTCAGTATTCAGTATTCAGCATTTTTTTTTTTTTTTTGTATTTGATCAATTCACCATTATTGGAACTGAGGATTAAAATGAAAAGTTATTTAAACTAAATAAAGTGTCTTACCAAGTGTTTTGTCAGAAATACACAAACTGATGAAAACTGTAATATTGGAACATTTATGAAATTTTGTAACTATGTACTAGCGATATGGGATTTAAGTAGCGGGTCAATAACAGCCAGCAGCTTAACCTGCAGCATGTGACTGCAAACCCACTGAAGCTAAACAGGATTTAGCCTGGACAGTCCATGGATGGGAGACCTCCAGAGGAAGCTTATGTTGCTGCAGGAAGTGGCATTAGTAAGTTCATCAGGGGGATTTCATCCTGTGCTCAAAGTCATAGAGGACAATGTAAAAAGGTACTGCTGGCCAAATGTTAAACTAACCACAGAAAATTCTTTTGTCTTTTACTCACTCTCATATGACCCGTATGACTTTCTTTCTTCTATGGAACATAAACAAAGCTATCTTGAAGAATGTTGCTTAACCGGTTTTGATTACAATGGAAGATGAAGCTCTTTGGTTACCAACATTCTTCAAAATATTTTCTTTGTGTTCTGCAAAAGAAAGAAAGTCACACTGACACACGACATCAGGGTGAGTTAAAGAGAGACTATTCCCAGTTTCACTGCCACAAAGCAAATATCATTTTACAGAGAGAATACACAGGTGTTAATGTTTGACCCTTAATAAAAGCAAACCATTGCATTTATTACAAAGTGGTTGGGCACTGCTTTTGAGTCTGGGCCTTGAAAATGTAGAGCCTTGTTGAACTAAATCCTTTTTGTTTTTCCCTGTCAGTTACATTAAATATTCAAAACGTAGCTGTTTTTCTTAATGTGATGTTTGACAAACAGGGTTTCTTAACAGTCATGCTAAAGGTCCAGTGGGACAGTGGTGAAAAGATGCAGAGAACATGTCAAACATTAAAGAATATCTCTTGTGAAACAATCTGCCAGTCATTTAGAAAGAAGAAGCATCTCATTCCATATCCACATTTTATTTTGTTTCGCACATGGTTTTAATGTCTCCCCTGACACACAAGTGAGTCAGTGAATGAACAGGACTTTACTTACAGTACATCAGAGTTCATTTAGATGTCACTTTTGCTTGAAATAATACCACGTTAAGTGCTTATTTTTAAACCACTGCTACTAAACGTGTTGCTCTATGACAAATGGTTTGACTTTGCCTTTACCAAAAGTGAAGTAGTATTTAAATAAACAGCTGAAGGCCTGGTCTCTCAGACCATATATAAGAGGACTTAAGCATTTGGGGAAAATTATGAACACTAAAAAGCAAAAATACATCACATTCAATGAAGTCATATAGTCAGTATAAACGAAAATGGCTTCTTGGATAACTCCAACTAAAATAGATGCAGCACAGAGACCCAGTTGTATTAGATGCAACAGAACAGTCTTGTTGGCTTTTTTTGCTGACATTTTATCACAGGCGGCTGTTTTAGCCACAGCTGCTATAGAGGCATAAGTAAAGATAATAACAAAACTAACAGACACGAAAAATAGACATGTGAAAGCTATATCAATTTTCTTATAGATCTGAAGTCTGAAAAGAGTAGTTCTTGAGCAGAACAAATGCATTGCTGTGTTTGTAGAATCAATGGCATAGAAAATAATCATCTCAGACAAGCACTGAATCAAACCCATCGTCCAAACAACACTGATAGCTATATGAGTTCTTCTGTAACTGGTGATTTCTACATGTCTGAGAGGAAAGCAGATGGCCACATACCTCTCCAGTGACATTAAAGCCAGATTTATAGTAGAAACTTGAAAGAGAGCTTGTGCAGCAATGAGAAGAACAAGACAGACATTTTTCATAATTAAAATCCTACTGACAGCACATATATACAACACTACACTCATAAAGAGATTGAGCGTATCGACCCAAAGCATGTGACCAAACAGAATATAACGGGATGCTTCCTGAAAAACAGTCTTTTTCCTCAAAGTGAAGAGCATGACCCCATTGACATAGAGGAAAATAACACATGGAGTCACAAACAAAAACGCCTTCATTGGTGCATCTCGATCCAGCACCAACAGAGTCTGAGTGAGATTAGATTTAGTGTCATTAAAATTAGACATCTTCAGAAGCATAAGACATCAGATCAAATTAACCACAGATGCTGTTACCGAACACTGAATAGAGTAATACTGCAATCTCCAAGGTCCTTGCAAATCTACAGCACGTGCTTCCCTCACAGGTGCTGCTGAAGGCACAGACGACAGAGCATCACATTTTAAATACTGTGAAACTGAATCCCAGTGGGTGATTTGTGTATGTGCGTCACAAAGATCTAGGTTGTCCATTTCACTAATAGCTGTCAAACAATATACCTGTAGCATATAGTCAGAGGTGGGATTTTCAGAGGCCAGTTTCAAAAAAACAGTTTGAGGCCCCTCCTCTCGAAAAGAAAAAAAAAGACTGAAAGAAAAATACTATATGCAATGTGATTGCAATTATTTCATTGCCCATATTTCACTGTTAACAGAGTACTTATAAAAAACATTCTATCTACCATCGAGCTTTAATGATGCTGTTTTTTTCAACAGAACTATTGTTACAGAATCACCACTGCACCCCCCCTCCCCCCCCAAAAAAAACAGTATTTACTCTTTCAACTCTCAAAATAAAAATGAATGAACAGGGATTTTGATAAGGGATTTAATAGGAAGTTAGTAATATGATTTGAACACGAATATGCTACATCAAGAGGAAATATTTTATACTTCAGTTGTGACATTTAGAACTTGGCTTCGGCCAACGTAATACTTATTGAGCAATTTCATAACATATAAAATCCAATTTTAAAAAGTAGATTTAAAAAAAAAATACAAATAAAAAAAATGAAATCATGCTTCTAAATATGAAATGCACATCACATACAGTATGGAGCACAATGTTTTACATAATTTCAAGTCAAGTAACCTTTATTTCTATAGCATTTTATGCAATACAGATTGTGTCAAAGCAGCTTCACAGTGATAAACAGGAAACTTTCAGAATCAAGTTAATAGTCAAGCAGAGTCAGTTCAGTGTTTGTTCTGTTCAGACAGGGCTTCACGATGAATCGTATTTGGTATATGCATAGTGATTTCTACAACTTCTACCATGAAGGAGCTGAATCTGTAGTCTGTTCATATAATGAAGGCCCTGATAACTGTATTTGACACCTGAGTCACTGGGCCCACTCCTGTGCCTACATATCCATGGATCATTAGGGCCAGCAGTTTTGAAGGATTCACAATGTTTTATTTTTTAGTTCTTTGGGGTCAAGTTATGTTTTTTTGATGGAAGTCTTAATAACAGCCAATTTGAAGGTTTTGGGGACATATTTTAATGACAATGACGAATTAATAATAGTCAGAAAATGATCTATGACTTCTGGAAGCACCTCTTTTAGGAGCTTAGATGGAATAGGGTCTAACAAACATGTTGTTGGTTCAGATGATTTAACAAGTTTATACCACAATGAGTGGATTTGTTCCTTAGGCAATCTATAGCACACTTTCTGATGTGATACTGTAGCTGACGGGTGCATGGTTACAATTTTATTTCTAATAGTATCGATCTTGGAAGTAAAGTAGTTCATAAAGTCATTACTGCTGTGCAGTTGGCAAATGTCAACACCTGTTGATGCTTTATTTTTCATTAATTTAGCCACTGTATTGAATAAATACCTGGGGTTATGTTTGTTTTCTTCTAAAAGAGATAAGTAATCAGATCTAGCAGTTTTTAATGCTTTTCTGTAGGATAGGTTACTTTCCCACCAAGCAATACGAAATACCTCTAGTTTTGTTTTCCTCCAGCTGCGCTCCATTTTCTGAGCTGCTCTCTTTAGGGTGCGAGGGTGTTCATTGTACCATAGTGCCAGACTGTTTTCCTTAATCTTCCTTAAGTGTAAAGGAGCAACTGTATCTAAAATGCTAGAAAAGAGAGAGTCCATAGTTTCTTTTACATCATCAAGTTGTTCTGAGGTTTTGGATATGCTAAGGAATTGGTATAAATCAGGGAGATTACTTACAGAGCAGTCTTTTGGAGTAGAAGTGATGGTTCTACCATACTTGTAACAAGGAGTAGAATTTACAGTTTTAGCTATATGAAGTTTGGACAAGACTAAATAATGATCATTGATATCATCGCTTGGCTGCATAATTTCAACACCATCAACATTAATTCAATTTGACAGTATTAAATCTAGAGTATGATTTTGACAATGAGACGCGTTGTCTAACCCCAATAGAGTTCAGAATGTCTATGAATGCTGATCCCAATACATCTTTTTCATTATCAACATGGATATTAAAATCACCAACAATTAAAACTTTATCTGCAGCCAGCACTAACTCGGATTTAAAATCAGCACATTCTTTAATAAAGTCTGTATGGTGCCCTGGTGACCTGTATACAGTAGCCAGTACAAACATCACAAGGGATTTATCATTAACGTGTTTCTCTGGATAATGTTATATGATGCACCATTACTTCAAACGAGTTATACTTGAAGCCCGCTCTCTGAGAAATACTGAAAACATTGTTATAAACTGAAACAACACCTCCCCCTTTACCTTTTGGACGTGTAGCTCATGTTTATAACAGTAATCTTGGGGGGTAGACTCATTTAAAATAATATAATCATCAGGTTTTGGCCAGGGTTCTGTAAAACAGAGCACATCTAGGTTATGATCAGTGATCATATCATTTACAAAAAGTGCTTTCATAGAAAGGGACCTGATATTCAATAAGCCAAGCTTTATCATTTGTAAATCCGTATAACATCTGTTTTTTATTTGTTGAACATCAATTAAATTGTTACTCTTAAATTGGTTTGGACGTTTTTTGTATTTTCTAGTTCAGGGAATAGACACAATCTCTATAGTGTGATATCTAGGTGAAAGAGTCTCTATGTGCAGAAAATTAACTGATTTCTGTGGCGTGAGGTGGCTAGCAGACAGTGGCCTTAACCAGTTTTTCTGCTTCCTGAGCTGGGCCCCAGTTAGTCAAGTACAAACTCTGAGACTATGTGCCATATTTCTAGAAAGAAGAGCGGCACCACCCCAGGAGGGATGAAGACCATCTCTTTTCAACAGGTCAGGTCTGCCCCAAAAACTCGTCCAATTGTCTATGGAACCTATGTTATTCTGTGGACACCACTTAGACATCCAGCCATTGAGTGATGACAGTCTGCTGTGTATCTCATCACCGCGGTAAGCAGGGAGGGGACCAGAGCATATTACAGTGTCTGACATCGTACTTGAAAGTTCACACATCTCTTTAATGTTATTTTTAGTGATCTCTGACTGGCGAAGTCGAACATCTTTAGCACCGGCGTGAATAACAATCTTACTGTATTTACGTTTAGCATTAGCCAGCACTTTTAAATTTGCCAAGATGTCAGGCACTCTGGCTCCTGGTAAACATTGGACTATGGTGGCTGGTATCTCTATTATCACGTTCCGTACAATAGAATCGCCAATAACTAGATCAGGTTTCTCAGTGGGTGCAGGGAGAACCTGTTTAATGGTTTGAATGGTTGGAATGGAAGAGGGGTGTTTTGACCCGTGACTATGCTGCCTCACAGTCACGCAGTAAGACACAAAGATGTTCACCATACAGTTTGTAATAACACACTGGCTGAATTAAACTACAATCTACAACGTCCTTGTAAACTGAAAATCTCCAGGGTTGCGTGATGTTGAAGGCATAGAGAGAGCAAGATCAGAGTATTGTCAAAGCATCACACTTTATTGTTAATATTGTTAAACTCATCATTAGGTCACAATGTACGTATTGATTCCCATTAGCCCCTTTGTGCATGTGTGTGTGTGTGTCTGTGTAAAGGCACGCATGCTTGTGTGTTTACTTTGACACCATGTGGCAGTGAAAAACTTCGGGCCACCGTATCTTTGGTTTACTTTGACATCCTCAACTGGAAAATTGATTAATAAATACAGTAAATTATATTTTAGCATGTGAAGATAGAGGTCAAACTGTGTGTAGAAAGTCTTATAGATGTTGTTTTCAGATAAAAAAAACAGTGCATTTAAAAGGCCTATAGCTTGGACAATATCAACTATATACATGAAAATAACTGTAATTCAGTGAGGGTGCAGACGTGGTGATATTTTTGTACAGTCTAACTGAGAATGTAATACTAGTTTTGTTAAAAAGAAATGAAAAAACTTTTATATAATTTAATATTGAATGAAAATTGAATTATTCAGAATATTTCTTGTTGACAATGATCAATGGTTGTTGATGGTGCCTATACCTATAACTGCATATCTATATTTTAAATGTTGCAACAAAAACTGAGTGATGTTTATCAAATAAAACAGGTATAATGTTTTTGCATGAATGTGAGCTGAATGCATTTATACAAACTGTCTATTTAGGATTGGGCATATTATGGAGTCAAAATACGATATACAATAGAAATTCAGGAGATGAGTTCCTGTATATAGGTAAACATCAACAATTGACATCACGTGTGCATTAATTCCTTTCTTTATTACATTCAATGAGGTTATATCACTACTACACCACTGCTGCAAAGTGTGATCAGGGCTTAACAAAGAAATTTAATCTAATTAAAATGGATGTCCAGAATAAATATGATTGATAGACTGATAGAATAAATTGCATAGATGCACTGAAAAGGATGTACAGCAGAACAGTCAAGTCAAACAGTATGGATAAACTCTTTTAAGATACATGGACAAGAAACTGTTAATAAAACTGTATGAGTGCAAAACAGAGTAATGATGAAAAGATGTAAAGACAAAAGTCAAATACTATTTATGAAATATTACAGAGAGCTGAGCAACAATCGTGGTGTAAACTCCACTAATTGTATAAGAGCAGTAAAGGTAAAAGCTATAAAATTGCACAAATCAATCATATGAATTTTGTTAATGAACAAATAATAGACATACATTGCATAAAATGCTTTAACTGTTGCACATTTATTTACAGATTTCCAGAAAAGGCTAGATTGGAAGCTTAAAGTATCATATTTCAACAATTGTAAATTCATTCACAATGTATATAAGCAATTGTCATAATACAGTGTAAGATTAAACAGACAACAAACAGTTAAAATCTCATATCTGTGGTCATTGCACTGGCAAAAATTGTGACAGGTTAAGTATGTTTTTTAAATACATGCTTACATGACTTGCCACAATTCAGTTATTTACTAAAGCTTTTTAGATAACATCCCAATAGGCTTTCACATAGTATCTAGTATTTTTTCGATTCCTCCTACTAAATGTATTTCTGTATTACAACTATTTTGCTTTTTGAAACCAAATGTGAAATAATATTTAAATAAACAGCTGAAGGCCTGGTCTCTCAGACCATATATAAGAGGACTTAAACATTTAGGGAAAATCAAGAACACTACAAAGCAAAAATACATTACATGTAATGAAGTCATATAGTCAGTATAAACATAAATGGCTTCTTGGATAACTCCAACTAAAATGGATGCAGCACAGAGACCCAGCTGTATTAGATGCAACAGAACAGTTTTGTTTGCTTTTTTGGCTGACATTTTATCACAGGCAGCTGTTTTAGCCACAGCTGCTATAGAGGCATAAGTAAAGATAATAACAAAACACACTAACACAAAAAATATACACGTGAAAACTATTTCAAGTTTCTTATAGATCTGAAGTCTGAAAAGAGTAGTTCTTGAGCAGAACAAATTCATCACTGTGTTTGTAGAATCAATGGCATAGAAAATAATCATCTCAGACAAGCACTGAATCAAACCCATCGTCCAAACAACACTGATAGCTATATGAGTTCTTCTGTAACTGGTGATTTTTGCGTGTCTGAGAGGAAAGCAGATGGCCACATACCTCTCCAGTGACATTAAAGCCAGATTCAGTAAGGCAACCTGATAAAGAGCTTGCGCAGCTGCAAGAAGAATGATACAGACATTTTTCAAAATAAAAATCCTGCTAATAGCACACACAAACAACACTACACTCATGAAGAGATGGAGCGTATCAAGCCAAAGCATGTGACCAAACAGAATGTAGCGGGAAGTCTCCCGAAAAACAGTCTTTTTCCTCAAGGTGAAGATCATGACCCCATTGACATAAAGGAAAATAACACATGGGGTCACAGACAAGAAAGTTTTCACCGGTGCATCTTGATCTACCAGTGATACAATCTGAGTAAGGTTCGCTGTAGAACCTTTAAAAGCAGACATATTTAGAAAAGTAAGACATGAAGATGTTGACCATAGACACTGGTATAGCACACTCCCTATATAATAATACTGCAATCTACAACGTCCTTGTAATGCAAATCTCCAGGCTTGTGTGTTGTTGAAGGCAAAGAGAAAGATCAGAGTGTTGTCAGAGCATCACACTTTAAATATGGTCAAACTCATTATTATGTCATGTACGTGTTGAATCCCAGTGGTTGTTTTGTGTGTGAGGGGGGAGGTCTGTGTGTGTTTGCCAGCACTCACACACACACACACACACACACACACACACACACACACACACACACACACACACACACAAAGGGGGATATTTGTGGACATTTCCTCCAAAAATAATAAAAATAATTAAATAAATAAATAAAATTTTGCAAAAGCATGTGTTATTTTTATCTCATTCAAAAATGAAATTTAAAGTCAAATTTCAGTTGATTAAGTTCTAGTAAAATTAAGTTCTAGTAATTTAAAATTGGTAACAACACTCTCATTATCCAGAATTTTCATTCATTTTCATTTTCAAACTGTTGAAATTAAGT
Source organism: Cyprinus carpio (assembly GCF_018340385.1). Taxonomy (NCBI): domain Eukaryota; kingdom Metazoa; phylum Chordata; class Actinopteri; order Cypriniformes; family Cyprinidae; genus Cyprinus; species Cyprinus carpio. Next base: position 10,861,997 of record NC_056592.1, read on the forward strand.
GCATTTTATGTATTTTTTTTAGTAAAGGAAAAGACCTCTTAGGTTTTAATGTTGTTATGTTTGACATTTCTGTTATGATTTTGTTGAATAAACATAAGCACTGCACGCTTCAATGTCAAAACCCAGCATGGGTGTTTTCATTTGAAAGTATTTTGAAGGGAACTGAATGTTTTTAGAAAAGCTTCAATGTTATTTTTATATAATCTTTCCTATAATGCATGATAAAGCAGCGTTTATGAGCACGCTGCTTTGTTTACAGCCGTTACTAGGGAAACCGCTGTTTCTGCTGCTCCTAAAGCACCTCTGGCAGAGAATGAATTTGCATTTTAAATCAGTCAGCCAGTCTGCTGTATTATTGCCTATATTTCCCCCGGGGGTAAGTGCCGCCACAAATAGTGTAAGTCTGTGGGAAACAATGTCCCTGTTAACTAAACAAATAAATTAAATTAAATTAAATATTGTAACATATATCTGAGTGAAATGAGAATGACAAAATAAAATGTATGGTGGAACTTAATTTTGTTCATAGGAAATTGATTGGATCATTGATTTGTTGTTGTTTGCAAATTTCTGCGATTGTTTCATGTGAGTAATTGTGGGATTGAAACTCATCTGGCCATTGGACAACCTTATTGCCCAGCCATAAACATGAAATTTCTACATATTAAATTTGGGCCATTATTTAGTATGTTTCTTCTGTACAAATGAAACTATTAAGAAAAAGTTGTAAGTCACTAAAAAAAAATTATAAGTTATTTCTGTGACTAGACTTAAAAAAATAAATAAAATTGTTGCTTGCTCCAGACAAAATCACTTGAATATTCATCATAGAGAATGGCGACTCACAGCAGTACAGTGGCATAGTCAGAATGTCACAATCCCTGCTTGTGTTCTGTGTCCCTAGTGTTGTTCACCTCATGTCTCCCTGCCATGCTGCCACCTTGTTAGCTGCCACGGACACTGATTAACCACGCCCCCTTGTTACCTCGTTATCTTGTTTGCCCCTGTGTATAAAGCTGTGTGTCTCTCAGTCTGTCTTGGTCAGTCAATTAGGATGTTAACCTGTTTTCCTTCCTGGTTTCTTTGTGCCTTGTTTTCCCTGCTTGGTTTTGTTTGGATGATTACCTGTGTTTTGACCCCTGTGTTTTGGATTGTGCTCTTGGATTACTCTTTGAATAAGCTGCTGCATTTGGATCCCTTGCCTACTCTTTGCTTGCCAAGCATCCAGTCATAACAGAACGACTGACCAAACATGGATCCAGCAGTAGCCCTTGTTCACCTACGCCAGGACAGTTTTACTCGGGGACCATATTCAAAGGTATTTGGATATTGGCAATAAATCAAACCTCCCAGACTTTGTTCTAATAGCCTTTTTCTGCTATGGACTCAATCGACCACTCAGAGACTTCCTGGTCAAAAATAGTCCTTTAGGGTCTCTTGCTGAATTTTTGGACTCTGCCCTTCTGTCTGTGGGTTCCCCTCTCACTGTTAGGGAGGTCAAGGAGAATGCAACTGTTAAACATCTTTTGGGGGAGGGGGGCAGTGGTCCGGGAGCTCTGGTGGCCACAGAGCTTGGCCAATCATGGTCTCCAGCAAGCCCCACACTGGTGATGGCCAGTGTTTTCCCCACTCCAGCACCTCTCCACAACATGGCCACTGTTGCAGAGCTTCTCCACAAGCCAGAGTCTACACCCAAAATGCCTGCCATGTCCAAGTCACCTCCCAAGATGGCTGCCATGTCCCAGCCAGAATCAGCACTCAAGATGGCCGCCACGCCAGAGCCTCCACCCATCATGTAAGTCACGCCAAGGTCTTCAGCCACAATGGACGACACGCCAGAGTTTCAGGTCGTCATGGATGCCATGCCAGAGATCCCAGTAATCATGAGTTGTGTTTGGAGACAACAAGGCTTGCCATGAGTGTTTTGAGGCTGGCTTCCAGTTCGGCGGACCCACCGTTAATGTCAGTGAGACAGCTGGCATTCCAAAGCCTAGTTCCCCTATCTACAGTGCTTCCAGTTATGGTGGTAGCTATCTGGTGTTTGGGCTGCATACTGTCCGCCAGGTCCAGCCCTGTAATCTGTTCCCTCCGCCAGGTCCAGCCCTGTAATCTGTTCCCTCCGCCAGGTCCAGCCCTGTAATCTGTTCCCTCCGCCAAGTCCAACCCTGGAATCTGTTCCTGAGCCAGGTCCAGCCCTGGAATCTCCTCCAGTTCCCTTGTCATGGGCAGGAGTGCCATTTCCTGTTCCTATGACTCTGAGTCCAACTCTTTCTGAGGTGGTGGATTGCACTGCAGAACCTCTCAAAGTGGCGGCATCCGCTTCAGCTCCTCCAGAGGTGGCAGCTTCTGCTGCAAAACCTCCAGAGGCAGTGGCATCTGAATGTGAACTATCTGCCTGTCCTGTTTTGGCCACAGAGGCTGTTGATAACCTTTTTTTTTCCTCCAGTCCAGCCTGATCTGCTGTGGTGGTTCCCTGCTCCACCCTGGTGGTCACCTGGGGATCTTTGATCCCATCTGTCATGCCATGGGGATATTCAGTCCTGTATGCTCCACCCTGGTGGTCATCTGCTTCACTGTGGGGGTCTTCAATCCCATCTGCTCTGCTGTGGTGGTCTTCTGCTCCACCCTGGTGGTCCTCAGCTCTGCTGGCTCCAGCTTGGCTTCCTGCTCTGCCTCCTGCTCTGCCTCAGTCTCCAGGCCCTCCTCCCACACTTGTACCTGGCCCTCTATCCCTCCCCCCGTTCCACCTCAAATCCACCTCCCTCCTGGACTTTAATCTATTCTGGTTTAGGAGTGTTTGGAAGCCACTCCTTAGGAGGGGGGCTATGTCACAATCCTTGTGTTCTGTGTCCCTAGTGTTCACCTGTAATGTTTCCCTGCTATGCTGCCACCTTGTTAGTTGCCATGGACACTGATTAACCACACCCCCCTTGTTACCTCATTGTCTTGTTTGCCCCTGTGTATAAAGCTGTTGGTCTCTCAATCTTGGTCAGTTGTTGTGGATGTTACCCTGCTTTCCTTCATGGTTTCTTTGTGCCTTGTTTTCCCTGCTTGGTTTTGTTTAGACTGATTACGTGTTTTGACCCCTGTGTTTTGGATTGTGCTCTTGGATTACCCTTTGAATAAACTGCTGCATTTGGATCCGCTCCCTTGCCTGCTCTTTGCCTGCCCAGCATCTAATCATAACACTATGCACGTGATTTTTACCCCAAACCAGTTAGAGCAACTGTACTGTATGTAGTTTTGTGAACTTCTGTGGATTTGGAAACCCTTTCAGTTAAATGAGTAGATTTCACAATCATAACTATATCCCTGTTGTAATTACAGTGGACAGCTGTACAATGGCCCCTTTAAGGCAATCCCCCAAGGTTAGCAAAAAAAGTGTAGGCAAGGAAAGGTGTGTGAGGTGGGTTTTTTTTTTTTTTTTTTTTTTTTTGGTCAGTGGAAGAGATGCTTTTGTTGGGAAAACAGCTTATTTGATTAACAGCCTATTGACTAATCTTCAACACATTTGCCATTAAACATTTTAGAATTTTCTATATTTAGAGTTTACACAGGGAAAAACTGCTGTTATAAGAAGTCACAGGCAATTTTTGCGACGTTGGATTCCATTTATGGCACTTCTCGTTGATTTCTCTGGTACCCAATAATGACTATTGCCTTTTCTCAAAACTCTGATAAAAATTCAATGGCACCATGGCTGTGATGTGATTAGTTATCAAGGCACCTGATCCAAGCTGGCGTTTACATGTTCTCTGCAGACCTCCCACTAAAATAAGACCATCTCTGTACATGTGCATTTGTTGCTGCCATAAAGCAATCCGTCATTTTGTAGAATTTTGTAACTGCTCATTAAACATACACAATCCCAAAACAGATGTTTGGGAGGAATGTAAGTTAGTCAGCTTTTGCGGGGCACTGGGCTAACGTAGCTTAGCCAAAAAATAATTTAACATACAAAGTTTAAAAAGACAATAAAAAAATTTTAATAAGAAAATAAGACAATAATAAGACAATAAGAAAAGTTTTAAACTCATAGACAGAATTTGAAGCTTTCACAGATAAAGGAAAGTTATTCCATAGCCTTGGTCTATTGCAAACATTTAAAGGTAGATAGTATATTTCTAGCTGGATGTTGTATACTTGTGATCAATAATCACGTCTTTGCATTCAACCAAACTGATTTGCAGAAATCAAAACATGAGTCCCGCTCGCTGTGTAGTGGGAGTGACTAGGCAGCAGAGGATTCAACTTGGTCTTAAAGCCTTCCTTGAGTGGCTACGTTCGCAAGTCAAACAATGCTTTGGAAAAATAATCATTTATTTGTTATTTGTATGGTCTAGGTGGTCATATGGCATATACATGCAAATATGGGGCAAACTGATGCCTTAAATACGGGACGATTCCATATTATATGGAAAGGTTGGCAACCCTATATAAAATGCAAAAGAGAACTGACTCGGGGGCGCCCCCTAGTGTTCGGGGCCCTGAGCTGCAAGCCCATGTTGCCTATTAGGATAACGCGGCCCTGAGTGTATAGGCCTACCATCTGAATAATTTTAATACTGTTTCAGGTTAAAAAAAAAAAAAAAAAAACGGTAACACTTTATAATAACGTTCTGTTATAAGTCATTTATAAATTATTAGTTAATGATGAACTAATCATTTACAAAACATGACTATACTTTCATAAATGATTAATAGGTAATAAGGTAACATTTTAGTAATGTTTTATTAATTCAGTTATAAGTCACTTATAAGTTATTAGTTAATGATGAACGAATCATTTACAAAACATGACTATATGTTCATAAATGATTAATGAGTGGTATGCTAACGATTTACAAATGTGTTGTAAGTTATCTTTAAAAAAGTTTAAATCATGAAATAAATCAAATGATATGTAACACATTTACAAGTGATGAATAGTTTACACTTTAGATTAGGGGATGCAGAAAGCTTTGTAAATGATTTATTCATGTGTTTACACATCATCTATAACAGGTGTTGAACACTTTGTAGTGTGTACTACTGTAAGTACTGACTGGTGAGGGTATAGACAGCTGTCTTCTCTGACACACATGGAGTCTTTAACTCTGTGCACCTGATGTGAGCTCCAGTGGAAGGGGTTCACTTCATCACTAGATCCACACACTCCACACAGAACACATGTCTGTGCTGATGAGTGAAAGGATTTAACACAACACACTGGAATCACCTGACTAAGGCATTTATAAATGGTTATCCACTTCAAAACAAATGAATTACTCTTCTTAAAAATAGTGCTTTAGCATACCTGCATGTTTGTACTTTTGAACACAGACCAGCTAACAAATTTGCAAATAAATCATATACTGATCATTTACTAATGGTTTGTTCATCATTTGTTCACGATTAACAATTGTTTATTGAGATAATTATACAAAACAGTTTTGACATAAATACTTCAATGATTTATAAGTGATCAATAATGTATCAACTAATAACTTCAGTTTGATTTATTTCATGATTTAAACTTTTTTTTAAGATGACTTACAACACATTTGTAAATCGTTAGCATACCACTCATTAATCATTTATGAACATATAGTCATGTTTTGTAAATAATTCGTTCATCATTAACTAATAACGTAAAAGTGACTTATAACAGAATTAATAAAACATTACTAAAATGTTAACTTATTACTTATTAATCATTTCTGAAAGTATAGTCATGTTTTTTAAATGACCAGTTCATCATTAACTAATAATTTATAAATGACTTATAACAGAACGTTATTATAAAGTGTTAACAAAAAACCCTGCTGGGTTCAGGTATGAGGCATCATTTTTACTGTGTGATTTTCACTGCATGATTTACACCACCACCAGTTTGAAAACGGCCATCAGTTTAGATAAGCCCACTTTTGTGATACCCTCTTCTCTGTTTTGTAGGCAAGCTGCACTGTGGGTGATATGATCAATGAAATCTTCAGAGCTGTGGGGCGGCTTTTGTGCTTCACTGGTTTGGGGAAAAGAAAATCTGTGGCTTACAAGTTCTGACATGCCTGTATGAATATGGACATGCATTTTTGAAGGTACATCCATACACACACACACACACACACACACACACACACACACACACACACAAACACAAACACACACACAAACACAAACACACAGAGAAAAATACATGGTCTGCTTGCCAAAACATGTGCCAATCACGCACACAAACCAGTTTACCTTTCCTTCTTATGATGAAACGATAGGCATATTATATAAAATATTAAAAAATTGCTATACATTTATTAGTTTAATTTTCTCAGGTTTCCTGCAAAATCTAGTTTGTAAAGCTAAGTATTGTAAATTTGTCAAATGGGCAAAATCTGCATGTAAATTATTTGAATATGAATTGTTTATAAAATGAATTTCTATCTACATAATCATGTTACCAAAAAAAGAAATGTTTGATCAAGTGGTCAGTTCTAATGAGAGTGTATTTTATTTTTCTTATTGTATAACTTTCAAAAAGGCTGTTACTTCTGAGACCAATTTGATGTTACATATGTTGCATAGAATTACAAAAGACAAAAAAGCTAAAGAACCTCAATATTAACTGTGATTATGTTTGTCACATGGCCAGAAAAGTGCAAAACATTGACAAATAAAAACAATGCTTACAAAACATTTTCTCATATCCCACACAATTTCACAGCCACAAACTGTTACATTAAAAATCTATCTATATATTACTGCTAGTAAGTCTTTTTCTGTATCAAAACTTAATTTATTTTCTAAAGCATTTTAGATAACATTTAAATAACCGCCAGGTACGTAAATATATCTCAATCTCCTGATACTAAATGTATTTCTGTATTACAACTGTTTTTCCTTTTGAAACCAAAAGTGAAGTAGTATTTAAATAAACAGCTGAAGGCCTGGTCTCTCAGACCATATAAGAGGAAAAATCATAAACACCACAAAGCAAAAATACATCACATTCAATAAAGTCACATAGTCAGTATAAATGAAAATAGCTTCTTGGATAACTCCAACTAAAATAGATGCAGCATAGAGACCCAGCTGTATTAGATGCAACAGAACAGTTTTGTTTGCTTTTTTGGCTGACATTTTATCACAGGCGGCTGTTTTAGCCACAGCTGCTATAGAGGCATAAGTAAAGATAATAACAAAACACAGAGACATGAAAAATATACATGTGAAAGCTATATCAAGTTTCTTATAGACCTGCAACCTGAAAAGAGTAGTTATTGAGCAGAACAAATGCATTGCTATGTTTGTGGTATCAATGGAATAGAAGACAATAATCTCAGACAGGGATTGAATCCAGCTTATCATCCAAATGACACCGATGGCTACGTTAGTTATTCCGTAAGTGGTGATTTCTGCATGTCTGAGAGGGAAGCAGATGGCCACATACCTCTAGTGACATTAAAGCCAGATTCAAGGTAGAAACCGACAGAGGGCTGTTGCAGCAACGAGAAGCACAAGGCAGACAATTTTCATAACAAAAAGCCTATAAAGAGCACACACAAACAACACTACACTCATAAAAAGATTGAGCGTATTAACCCAAAGCATGTGTCCAAACAAAATATAGCAGGATGCTTCCTCTTTTTCCTCAAGGTGAAGATCATGACCTAACTGACATAAAGGAAAATTACACACAGGGTCACAGACAAGAACATGTTCACAGGTACAGTTTGATCCAGCAATACAGTTTGAGTGATGTTAGATTTAGATTCATTCAAATTAGAATTATCTTCAGAAGCATAAGGCATAGAGATCACATTTACCCATAGATGCTGTTATTAAATACTGATTTCTGAATAATACTGTAATGTATGAAATTCTTCCTCCATGCTGCAGATCTTCAGCAGGGGTTTCTCTTGCCACTGTTGTTGAAGGCACAGAGAGAGAATGAGTGCTGAGTGCCACTAGAACATCACACTTTAAATAACATTTTCAAATATTTTGTCACAAGTTATGTATTGAATCCCACCGGCTTGTTTGTGTGTATGTGTGAATAAGCTGTGTGTTTGTAATAAACAAATCCATCAAGGCTTTTAACTTTTAACCATCCATTTACCAAAAATCCATCAACATATTTGTTTAGAACTGTTTAGAATGGATTTGTTTCTTACAAACATATAGCTTTTCAGTTCTCAAGATGTTAATTGAATGACTTGAGCTTTGTGGATTTTTGTGATGTTTTTAGCAGTTGTTTGAACTCTGACAGCACCCATTCAATACGATGTTTGTTCTTTTAAGGAATTTCAAACCATTTGGGGAAACTTATTGCATTAAAACATTTAAGTTTAAAGAATATTTCTGAATACTGTGAACTTATTCCATCTGAGTCATCAAAAAAGAGAATATTTCTTAATATTAAATTAGATTCCATTGTAGCACAAATGCATGTGCTAATGTAATTCACGTCACATTTTGATTTCCAATGTGTATTAGTCCATATAAATGCACTGATTTGATTCAAAATCCCATTTGCACAGAATATTTGGAGTGACAAAGCCAACATAAGTGATTTCAGTCACTATAATGCCTTGTTTTATAGGCCTCAAAACAGTGTCTGGCCCTCAATAGTCCTTTCAGTCATCAGTACAGGTGAGGTTTTGCTCTTTAACTTGTGATGAAGTTAAGGTGACTGATGCAATGTTTTATAAAGATTAAACTTCTGTTTGCCTAATAATTAGTAGTAGTAGATGTAGAAACAAAGTACGCATTCTGTGTGTAAGAGAGAGAAAATATTTTTTTAAGTCTTTTATTTTTTATTATGTGTGTTAAAATAGGATATGCACTTACTGTGTTGATCTTCATAACCACATCATGTCAATCTTGGAGGTTACATCAGAATCCACTCACACACAGTCCCTTGCGTTTCAATTATGAGTCTCATTAAATATTCATTATTTGTCTGTGTATTTGTACAAATGTGGTCTCTGAGGGTTTGAGATGTGGCATTGATGTCTACCTGAGGTGGATACTTTGGGCCACAGGGAGAAGAGAACCTTATGTTTGGCACATGCTGTTATTGAGTGCACTATGTAAACATCAAAGTATTAAATAAACATGACATCTTCAGGGGATGTTCTAAGAAGTTGACATGTGTAGTGACAGACACGCACTGGAACATATTTTACTCTCCATTTGTCTAACAAAATACAAATGTAAAGAGTGTAATGTTGCATAATGTTAACTGGTTAAACCTCAGTGGAGCTGTCATATAAGTTGCTGAATTTATGCCAAAACATTCACCCATACAGGCAGCTAGCATTTTATGTATCCTAAATGTACAAAATGAATAATATTTTCACACTTTTGGGAGGTTTCTCATCACATGTCTCATATTTAATCTTGACTGCACTGCTATCTGGTTCAGTAAATTTTGAAAAACAGTGTATCAGTTGTCACATTGACATGCACAATAAAGATAAGGTGTTTTCATTTTTTTTGAAAGGCCATCCTGTTAGGCTACATACGATCCAGTTAGGCTACATACAAACAATAGTTTACATAAAAAAACATCAAATGAGAATGAATTGAAACAGTTAGTTTATCACAACAGTGGTAAAACTGTGATGAGATATAATGCATCTAGCAAGAACTTAACGATACAAAATATATTAAAGCAAAAATATATAAGCATTTAACATTTATGAATTGATTAAATGTCAATAATTAACAATACTGCTCAAATTATAGCGATCACGAAGAAGGTCCTTATTCTGTCCCAAACGTGTACAGTAAAGTGGATACACAAAGTTGTGTAACTTAGAGAACAACTGTTGTTATGTCGAGATCACGAGAAAATACAGTCGTGATAACGAGAAAACAGTTTTTGTTATGTCGAGATCACGAGATAATCACGAGAAAACAAGAAAGGACTCTTAGGACTTCCACTGAAGTGCAATGTTAACGCTGCCTCTTCCTCTTTGCTTGCAATGCAACACAAGCACGTGCCGCCAGATGGCAGACACAAACCTCGTCAAACTAAGAATATCCACAAACACATAGCACGAGGAAGTGAGTTGCTAAGGAAATCATCCTTGACGACAGGAAGGCGCTGTAAACAGGGAGCGAATTTGCTGGTTTAGCGTTGTTGCTCGTTTTCTAGTCTTACCAACATTGCCGATCAATGAGTCGACTGTGGTGATTGTGGTACGAGTGTTACTTTTAACTGTTCTGCTTTGTTAATGGAGTTGTGAAACGTGTGTAGATAGGTCGTTAACGTTAGCGATCTGTTAGTTTTAATTTACGCTAGTGACTAGGTGCGGTTAACGTTAGATATCTGTAGATAGACTTAACTAAAAACTGGGATTTCTAACGGCTCGATTCTCTCAAGTCTGCACTCGATGCATCCTCGATATCAAGAACACATCCGGGAACTTTCACGCGGCCTCTGTACGTGTGTTCTTGAGCAAGTTCGGAATTGACCTTCGACGGTTAATGATGACGTAGAGCGAGAACACAAGGACGCAAGATCGCTGAAGAACGCATATTGAGAAACAGCCTAAATCTGTTATCTAAACCTGTTTTAATGCACCCAATGAACTTGTAACTGGTCTAAAAGTTTTATTTATAGCAGATAAGTATGACGTTTATAAAGTTTGTCAATGCTAAAATGTTGGAGCAAAAAAAAAAAAAAAAAAAAAAAAAATATATATATATATATATATATATATATATATATATATATATATATATATATATATTAAACGTATGAATTTCAAAATATATGATTAGTGGAATATGCTAATACAGTGTATGAAATTGGTTATATAGCCATTTGAACAGATGGATGTGATAACTAACACACTGCATAATGATATTTCAGGACTCTTATGGCAGAATTGCATATAATTGGACAAATCATTGGGGCCACCGGATTCCCACAGAACAGCCTCTTCTGCAAATGGGGCGTACACACAGGTGTCCTTTTTGTTTTATTATGAAATGTGTTATACTATGTTAAAAAGTGAAGTTTTACGTACCCCTAAAGGGATGTGATGATAGTTAAGAAAAAAAAATATATATATGCAAAATAATTGTATTTTAATTATTTTGCATTTTCTCTCAAAAGAATTGTGTTCTCAAAACTTAAAAAAAATAGTTTTGTGAGAGAACACAAAACGCAATACTTTAAAACTTTTGTGATGGTAATATAATATATAATAATAATATGAGCTGGGAGGAAGAGCGCAATAGTTTTGTGAGAGAACACAAAACGCAATACTTTTGTAAAAGAACACAAATATTTTGCGGGACAATGCAAAAACATTGAAATATATGTTTTGTGAGAGAACACAGAATGCAATGCTTTTGCAAAAGAACACAAATATTTTGTGAGAGAATGCTAAAACATTTAAATATATAAATTTTTTCATCTCCATATTCACTTAGTGGTGACCAGAAAACACTGGTCTTATAGACAATTACATTTTAATGGTGTAAAGAATGTTTTTATGTTTTTATTTTATGAATTATTATTTTAATGTTTACTTGACATCCCAAAGTTTGTCTTAATATGAAGTACTAAAACCTTTTTCACTTTATACCATTCAGGAGGAGCATGGAGACTTCTTTCAGGTCTGAAGGAAGGCCAGACTCAAGTGGACATGCCTCAAACAGGGGACATGGCATACTGGAGTCATCCCATTGATTTGCACTACACTACTAAGGGCCTACAAGGTATTCATCTTGAGTTTTAGAGTGGCAGAAAGAGTTTATAATCACAATTTTAATTGCACAGATACTATTTAAACTGAACTGAGCTGGATGATGACATCAGTGATGAACTGCCCTTTTGCATTATTGACACACTATTTTCCTATTTAATGCTGTATAGTTGCTTTTTGACACAATCTGTATTGTTAAAAGCACTATATAAATAAAGGTGACTTGACTTAGGCATGATTTCATTTATAGAGGCATTTTCTACTTTTAGGATGGCCAAAGCTTCATCTCCAAGTGTGGCATCAGGACTCTTTTGGCCGATGCCAGCTGTATGGCTATGGTTATATCCACATACCATCAAGCCCAGGACAGCATCGTCTGCAGTGTGTGACATGGCGACCGCTGGGATCCTGGCAGGATCAACTTGCTGAGATGTTTGTCGGAGGAGGTCCACAGCTGCGCTCGCCAGATCTCATTTACAGTGGCGCAGACCGATACAGACTCCACACAGTTGGCATGGGCACAGTTGAACTAGAGCTGTGCGTTATTCTGCGCCACTTTGACAGATATGGTGTGGAGAGCTGAGAATGGACTGCAGATTGTCACACATTTCAGATCAGAGATATATGGAGTGAAAAGAAGGTAAAATATTTAGTTATAATGAGCTGGAGGTAGTTCTGTAAGGTATGTGTGAATGCAAAAATGTTGAATTTAGTATGTTATACAGGGAGTTGACTGAAATTGTAAGTGATTGATGTATCTCTACAGACTGATAATGTGTTTTTGCGCTTTGGATCTCAAACAATACTTTTTTATTTCATTTCGTACATTTTTTTGTACACTTTGTATGTTTTATAGCATTGTATTTTGTTTTGATGCCATTAAATTTGGCAGTTTTTAAATGGTTATCATTTCTGAATTAAACATTTTTAAGTCATTCATCAAGGGTTGATATGAAAAAGTCCTATCAAAGTAAAACCTGACACAGTTCCGGTCAGTACATAGTGTCAGAACATAGTTTTTGTTTTATATATATACTGTAACATTTTGTAGCATGCTGTGTGTTTTGTAGATACTGAGAATCAGCTCTTTATCACATTTTTCTAATTTCCTGTTTAGAGTTTGAAACTGTTTTAGTGAGACTAAAAAAGATAAAAGAGCGAGTAAGGTTACAGCTCATTTTTGCAATCAGCAGGCTATGGTGAGTCAAAGTCAAAGAAGAATATTTAAAAGACTACTCAATTATATGTGTGTACGTGTGTGTGTGTGTGTGTGTATATATATATATATATATATATATAATATATATATATATATATATATATATATATACACATACACAGTCATGGGCAAAAATATGGGCACCCTTGGTAAATATGATCAAAGGAGGCTGTGAAAATTAATTTGCATTGGTAATCTTTGATCTTTTATTTGAAAAATTCACAAAATTCTAACCTTTCATTAGATAATAAGAATTTAAAATGGGGGGAAACATCATTATGAAATAAATGTTTTTCTCAAATACACAAATACAAATTAGACATAATTATTGGCACCCCTACAAATTCTTATGAATATCTCTGAAGTATATTCCCATTCATATTCACAATTTTGAGCACACCAGGGTGATTATGAACATGAAATTATACATCCAAGGCTTCCTGTTTCACAGGAAAACAAAGCCCAAATGCCCTTAATCATCCATCACAATGAGAAAAACCAAAGAATATATTTCTGATGTGCAGCAAAAGATAATTGAGCTTCACAAATTAGTGAACTGGCTTTAAGAAAAGAGCTAGAGCAGTGAAAATTCCCATTTCCATTATCAGGACAATAAGAATTTCCAATCAACAGAAAATGTTACAAAACTGCCTGGAAGAGGATGTGTGTCTCTATCCTAATGCATGGTGAGGAGGTCAGTTTGAGTGGCTAAAGACTCTCCAAGGACCACAGCTGGAGAATTGCAGAAAACTGTTGAGTCTCGGGGTCAGAAAACCTTAAAAAAAAAAAATTGTCAAACAGCCCCTATGTACATCAGCACATGTTGTTTAGTAGGGTTTCAAGAAAAAAATCTCCAAAAACAAAACTCCAGCGTATTCATTTATCAGACACGACTGGAACTTCAAATGGGACTGGCTTCTATTATCAGATGAAACTAAAAATGAGCTTTTTAGCAGCAAACACTCAAGATGGGTTTGGTGAAAACAGGGATAAAAAGTATCCCATGTGTACAATGAAATATACAGCTGTATTTTTGATGTTGTGGGCCTATATTTCTGCTGGAGGTCCTGTACATCTTGTTTAGACACATGGCATCATGGATTCTATCAAATACCAACAGATAAAAAATCACTAAGTGACTGACTCTGTTAGAAATCTTATAATGGGCCATGTTTGGATCATCCAACTGTACAATAATCCAAACACAAACCTCAAAAACAACAGAAAATTTAGAGCTGTTAACCTGGCAAATGGAGGTTTAAAAAAGAATTCAATAAAAGGGTGCCGTTAATTGTGGTCAATGTGTATTAAAGGGAAAACATTTATTTCATAATGATATTTCCCCCTATTTTAAATTCTTATTATCCAATTAAAGTTTAGATTTTTGTGATTTTTTTTAAATAAAATATCAAAAGGATTAACAATGCAGATTAATTTTCACAGCCTTCTTTGATCATATTTACCAAGGGTGCCCATATTTTTGCCCATGACTGTATATGTATGTATATATAATGATAAAAAAACAACCATTTAAAAAAATATATATTGACATCATCTTGTTTAAGAAATGTTTTGAAGCGCTGTGTGCTAAGAGTATTGATGCACTGTTTCACATCCTTCTTGTACTGACGTTCATCAGTTCCTCTCTTAAATTCTGTTTCTTTATATAGACAGAAAGAAAGGTGGGGGAGGGTGTTTTTTTTTTTTTTTTACATTGATGAGTGTATAGCTGTCGTCTTTTTTTGGTACCTGTGCTAATTTACTGCTAAACACTGTCTGCTTTCTTCTAAGTGTACTCAAGTTTGAAGGTAGGATACCTCCTTTGGGAATTGAGTCAGCATTCTGTAAACACAAGATGTGGAAGATATTCTAACAGATAAACTGCAGCCCTAGCATAATTATTGTGTTGTGCCATTTAACTGTTACCTTAACATACCTAACTAACCTTGTTAATTTCTTACTCATTAAAAAAGTTTTACATATAAATAAATGAATACTTCTGAGAAATAAGTTCAATACTCACACATGAGATAGCAGTATCCTAAAGGCCACAATATACTTGCGTCAAAGTTCAGCACAACAGCAGAAAAAAAAAAATTCCATCTCAAAGAAGGTGAAGTCCCAGAGTATAACCACCTATGACATAACTGTCATGGACCAGTTCGGCATTAAGTGGACACTATATAGTTATCGTACTTGGTATGAACAGACCTTGAAGTATATAATATAAAGTGATATTGTTCTAATTCTGTGAGAACTGGGAAGTTCACACTACAACTATAATGATGACGCAGAAGAACAATATCGTTGGAATCCCTTTCAGAACAATCTTTTTTTCCAGCTGATTAGCAAATAAGAACATTGATAGCCAACCATAATCCAATCAACATTAAAAAGCTTGAGGATTTAAAGTAGCATACAACAAAACTGCAGTGTATGGCTGTAATAAACAACATTATATTGCGTAGTTGTGTTTCCTAATATGTTTATGGTTGTGAACTGGCCTTAAGAAGGATTTAATCTAACATAAGAAGTTTGTTAAGGATTCTTTAATGAATTCTTGTTCAACTAGGGAAAGATTTCTTATTTCATTCTAAATGTTTAATTCATTGTCGAGTGGATAGCAATAGCCAGCTGACTCCAAGCACATGAATGCCATCATGAGTTCATTTAAACCCTTTGCCTCACATTTTGTCCACAGTTTGGGGTAAATCTATGGGGGAAACTACTGTATTGCAACGGAAGTGTTGTGTCATTTGGTTAAACTCTGCTGCTTCCTTTTCCTCTTTTGTCATTTCTTGAGCTGAGAGCAAACTTTAGTGTTTTGAGATCAAGGGTACTGCACACGAAAATAACTGATATTACTTTGAACCTCAAATACGTGTATTTGTTGGTTCCTGTTGAGTGGGACCCAAGGAACCGTTGCGGTTATCGAATGGAAACTATGTACTGTCAATGAAGCATGGTGGCTTGCTATTGTGTACTTTTTTTGGACCACTGACTTCATTGGTGAGTTTTGCTTGTTTTATTTCAGATCCATTGATTCTGTTGTGCCAGCAAATGGGCATCCATATCTCAGTGATTTTTCAGCTTATTGTGTAGCAATGCTAAAGTGATACCAGCATTGTATATAGAAGTGCTCAAGTCCTTTTATTTCTGTAACCATCTAGTGCCACATTCAAAGACTCTACATAAATTCCAACGACGTTGACCATGAGGGTGGAGAGTTTATTACTGGCATTGCAATGCCTGTTGGGATTTGTGCACTATAGCGGAGCATTGTCAACATGCAGTCCTTTAGACCTGGAGCTAATAAAGAGAAAGCGCATCGAAGCCATTCGAGGACAGATTCTCAGCAAGCTACGACTGTCTAAGGAACCAGAAGTAGATGAGGAAAAGGAGTCACAAAACATCCCAGCAGAGCTCATCTCAGTGTACAACAGCACCGTGGAGCTAAATGAAGAGCAGGCGGCGCCCCCTGAACAACCTAAAGAAGATCCTGTGGAGGAGGAATACTATGCTAAAGAGGTTCACAAATTTACCATAAAACTGAGTGAGTGGCTCTGTCTTTTCTCTATTGTCTAGCCTGTCAATTTTTGAACGATTACACTGCGTTACTTAAATGGCTAAGATGCCATGTGCCCAATGATTTCCTCAGAGAACTGAGGGGGTGTGCAAATTATCTGACCACAGACAGGAAGGAAGGCTGCTAAGAGAATGCTAATGAAGTGACTCAGATCCTGAGAGATCCTTGGTAAACTACAGTGCCACTCAACTCTAAATATCTCTTGATCTGTTATTGTCTCTTAAAACCTTATTTGGATAAACAAGACAACACTGCACTGGTTTGGGGGGTGTTTGGTGTCTGTAATGAGCTTACAAAACCAATGACAACAGTGTGTGTGTGTAATTTTGGGATCAGTAATATTTTTTAAAATAATGTAATACTTTTTTTTTCCAGCATGAATGTATTAAATTGATTAAAAGGCATAGGACAGACATTTGTAAAAAATAAACAAACAAAAACGTTATTTTGAACTTAATATTCCTCAAACAATCATAAAAAGGATTATAGTTTTCAACAAAAATATTAAGTAGCACAATTGTTTTCAGCATTGATAATAGGAACTGTTTCTTGTGCAGTAAATCAACATGCTAGAATGATTTCTGAAGGATCATGTGACACTGAAGTAATCGCTGCTAAAAATGCAGCTTTGCCATCACAGAATAAATCCATAAATCTTCAGAATATATTAAAATAGAAAAAGAAATTTTCAACTGTAATAATGTTTTAAAATTATTAGTTTTACTGAACATTTTTGAGCATAAAAACTACCACAAATGTATGTGTATACATGTAAAAAGTACATGTGTAGCTTTTTTAGGTCAATATAAATGCATCTTTCCAATTGACGAGAGTAAGCAATAAAGAACACTTACACATTTGAATTTTGATTTATTTTAGTAAACTAGTTTGTTCAATAGATTCTGATTCATTAGTATCATCGAGATCTTACCGATAATGTACTTTTTTGAGATCTTACCTAAAGCATATTGTTTTTACAGAATGATATTTCATTGGTACCTAAATACAGAACCCCGTTGTAGTTATTGTCACTATAATACAGAGATCTCCCCCACCTTCCGACACACACACACACACACACACACACACACACACACACACACACACACACACACACACACACACACACACACACACACAAAAAAAACATCCTTTGTTCTCCACTTTTTCCTTCTTTTTGTGCTCCATTCAAACAGTGTCATATTTCCAACATTTTTGCTTTCTATTTTATCACCAGTGGAGAAAAACCCAGACAAGTTCTTATGGTTCAACATCACAGATATAAACCACACATTGGGTTTAAACCGCATAATCTCCCAGGTGGAGCTCCGTCTGCTCATCACAACGTTTCCAGATGGTTCAGAGCAGAGACTGGAGCTGTATCAGGTCATAGGGAACAAGTCACGCTACCTGGAATCACGCTTTATTCCCAAACAAAGAAAGTGGCTATCGTTTGATGTGACGCAGACCTTGAAAGACTGGCTGCAGAGAAGTGGTGAGAATCAGTGCTGTCTGCCAAATGTGATGTTTTTTGTGAGAAACTTCCATCTAATGTCAAATTAACCTAGCATGGAAAGGAGCTCTTTTAAAACCCATTAAATGACCAACTCAACTGTATCTATTTAAATCTTACATATTATAATCTGTTAAATTTATTGTAGTTATAAAGATATTTTAGTTAGGTTTCTAATTTGAATTTAGCCGTGTCCCACATTTTGCATTCAACCTTACCGCATAACTTTTCCCTATTACTGAAAAATCCTTAAAATTGTGTCATTCCATTTTCCCTCCAGTTTTTACACAGACTGAATTGATTGCATACATCACTTAAGAATCAAATAATGAAAAACACATTTTTATTTATTGGTAATGTTTATTAATAACTGCAACACAGTGTTATTGTTAACTATACTTAAAAATCATATTTAAAATAGTTTGTGGTAATTGAAATAATGAGCTGAAAAATGGAAATATGTGATTAAAAACTTATTTTTTAAAAAATAAAAAAAATTTTTTTTAGTGTTATTAACTATACATAAAATCATATTTTAAAAAGTTTGTGGTAATTGAAATAATGAGCTGAAAAATGGAAATATGTAATTAAAAACTTAAAGGAATGTAAAAAAACTATATTGAAGTGCTTAAAATAAAAAAAAAAAAAAAAAAACAAATAAAAACAAAAAACAAAAAAAAAATAACGAATGACTAAAATAAAAATGACAAAAGCACATAACAAAATTTATATTATTAATTAAATTAATAATGAAATAAAATGGAAAATATAAAAATAAAAACTAGTTCAAA
Organism: Cyprinus carpio; assembly: GCF_018340385.1. Classification (NCBI taxonomy): domain Eukaryota; kingdom Metazoa; phylum Chordata; class Actinopteri; order Cypriniformes; family Cyprinidae; genus Cyprinus; species Cyprinus carpio. Next base: position 10,880,802 of record NC_056592.1, read on the forward strand.
TTATTATTAAATAGTAATACTAATACATAATACATAATACTAAAATAACACTGCTGCAAACAAAAATTTGCAGAAACTTGTTAGTCTTTCGGGTGTAGTTCTTTTTGCATTTACATTTTAATCTTTTAAATTTTTTAAATCTTTTATCTTTTTTTTTATTTAATGTAATGTTTATTGCTAGAAAACAAACAAACACACAAATCAGGGCTTTAACCTGCTGTATTTAGACATGTCCCAAAACTTTTCTAACAGGTCTGGAATATTGCAACCTTTTTAATAATGAAATAATTATGAAAATAAATAAATAAATAAATTAGTAAAAATATTAACACCATGACATCCTGAGAATGATGATCAACATTTTGAAGGTTAATCTTCAGATGGTTATTTTACTTTTTATATTACAGAAAACACTGGGACTATAAGAGTGGTCTATCTGTTTAAAAGTGTTTATTACATATATGCAATGTATGCATAATAAAACTAAAATAAAACTTTTTCAAACAAAATTTGTTTCATAGAGGCAGAGCAAGGATTTCAACTGAAGATGGCGGATAACTGTGATCCTCAGAAGACATTTCAACTCAAAATACCAGGTTTTGAAATAAAATTTAAATCCTGTGTTGATGTTGATAGAACAAGCTAACATTGCTCTTTGTGTTTGCAGGTTTGGTTCTTGTAAGAGGTGATACAGAAACCTTAGCAGTAAATATGCCAAGGCCTCACATTTTGGTAATGTCACTTCCTCTTGATGGCAACAACTCATCAAAATCTCGCAGAAAACGTCAAACTGAAACAGATCAAGTTTGCACCGAGTGAGCCTTTTATGAGACAACAAAGTAAC